>NC_028453.1:38006943-38077231 GCF_000263155.2 Setaria italica
ATTTCAAATCCACTTCATGTTGCTGTTGAGAATCTGCTTTGAGACAAGCCTTGAGTAATCTGATAGAAGGATCTCTCTACGTACACAGCATGGTGGAGGAGGTGGGGAACTGACGACAATCGGCCGCACGGTGACGAGGGGAGAAGCAGTTAAAACATCTCCCCCAGAGGTCCGTGGGGATTGGCCGCCGCACCGGGCGCGCCTGCCTCCACCGCTCGCGGCGCCGGCGGCGTCCCTCAACGGACCACCACCCGTCCCTGTCCGGGGCTCTGAGGTCCACCATCCCCGAGCTATCTTCTGGGCGTAGAACAATCCGCGGCGGGCCGCCCCCAGGCGCCCCCTGCGAAACAGCGACCGAGGACTCCCGGCGAGCGGTGCATGGGGCCTGCAAGGTCGAGTCCACGCCCTTCAGCAGCGCTTCCTTGAAGGAGATGGAGCGCCGTGGGAGAGGAGATAGGGCGTCGCTGGAGTCAGCCAATAGTGGAGAGTCATCACGCCATCGCTGGCCTTTAGAGCGCCCCGCCGTTCCCCGGGGAAGAAACGGAGGGGAAGATGAGGGAGGGGAGAAAAACGACGCCGAGGAAGAGGGGTTGCCCGGGCAAGGGGGAACCACGGCCTTGAGGGTGGCCGCCGGGGCTGGAGTGGATGCCGGCGTGGGGCAGGTGAAGGGATGGGCGTCGGGGAGGGGAGGGGGCGGGAGGACGAGAGCCATCCCAAACTCTGCCAGCGCCGGTACAATTTTGAGCTGTCGCATCAAGCCCTGGCTAGCCATTTTGTTTCATCTTTTCTGGGTGCTTGCAAAATGTGGGTACCTCACTGAGTACTGGTTTCAGCGAGTTTCCTGGCCAGCTAGAGTTCTCCCCTTCTTAAGACAAAGCCAGGGGATATCATCTTTTCATGAACCGTTTTTCTCTACATATATTTATTTAGCAGAAGGGCAGACTTGGTGCAATGGTAGAGACTCTCCACTTGTGGCCTGGAGTTCTTAGATTAGAACTAGCCTCTTGCAGAATTTTAAAGGAATTTTGCAAGGGTAAGGATGTCTAGGAATTCCCTTCCCCAGACCCTACCTTATGAAGGAGCTTTCACATTGGGTACACCTTTTTTTATATTTATTTAAAACTCATGTCTCAACTGGGGACACATGGCTCCAACCACTTTTCCTATTACCTGAGACCATGTTCTGTCATCTATCAACTTCCAGCTTGCTTCACAAATACATGAAAGTTGACATGATAAAGCTCAGCAGAAACATACTAGTTCGTAAGTAGTTTGAAGAACCTTATTGAAAAAAATAGTTTGAAGAAATAGCTTTATTTCAATGGAACCATCTTTTGAAGACACACAGATAATGTAGGCAATATGCCAACATGGGTCCATTTGTACTGTTACATGATTTTTATGTGAGCGTAATAAGCATTTGACTCATGATGCAGTTATCCTGATTCCTTTCCAAAGAAATTTCAACTATTTCTTATAGTTTCAAACAATGTTTATATGTTACAACTAAATATTTAAAGACATTTTCAAACAATTTTCTAGCTATATTCTAATTTGTGGATGCGCAATACAGCTGGGTTTAGAAACCTCTTTTTTCCTAATCTGGATTGTCGACTCTCTAGAATACAATGTACTTCATGTTTGTTTTTCCCATAGGAGCTGTCAATATCTTACTCTGTACAACTTGAATTTGCAACTTTCGCAGGAATAATGATCCCATGCTAAACTCTGGTCTTTCCCTGTTGGCAGTCTATCAATCAAAAACATCAGTGTGTGTTGTTACCACTCAAGCTCCCACCAAAGGAATGGAAATTCCTTTCTGTTACTCATACAATTGGGAGGGCTTTCTCTGGAGGAAGCCAGCTGAGGTGTTATGTAGATGGGGAGCTAGTATCATCCGAGAAGTGCGGGTGAGAAAATTCTTCTGCATTGACAATGCCAAAAATGTTTAAAAAAACTCGACCAGGTGGAGATACGTCCCCCTGATTTTTGTCTTGAGAAGATTGTGCTGCGACTCGAACCCAGGCTAGCAACCACTTCTCTGGTGTGTTCGGCTGACCAGTTGCACCGTGAGAGTGTTGGCAAAAAAAAAATAATGGTTGACTGAAAATTCTTCTCTTATCATACATATAGTGTGCGAATTAGTTCTGGCCTTCTGGGCCTATGTAGTTCTGGCAAACCACTTGCACAAAATGGTTCTTTAGCAAATTAATGTATCAAGATTGTATTCAGCAGTGTGCAGCACAATACAGCTGCACCAACGTTGAAGGACCATAATCCTACTATTTTTCATTAGACTTCATTTCTCATAATTACATAATTACATATTAAAAATCCTAGAAATTTTTCGTAAGGTAATGCTCCATTCTTAATACTATAATTACTATATCCATTACCAAATGAGTGTTTTTAACTTGTTTTATGGCATGTGCATGTGCAATCGAACTTTTAGACCTTCTAGAGCAATTTGAATTGGCTACATGGAAGTAATGTCTGGTTCGTCATCAAAGCCATTTGCATAACATTGTCTTCAATAAATTTACTGATGCATCACTGTGCAAGTTAAGTGGGAATAAGGGTTATTGTACATATTGGTGACAGCATCAATACTTATTTAATAACAATACTTTTACTACCATTGTTAAAAAAAGGAGAAAAGGCAACGATCAACATTGGTACATAGGATACATCCTGAAGACTAGCAACTAAAGTACCAGGTTCTTGTTTTGCTAGACTTCCTTGCATTTAAGAAATTATCTGTGCTTCATGCATACTTCAGTTTTTGTTTAACACTATCTGTAGCTTGTGAGTTGTGACGCTGAAACCTGTCCTTGGTATTTTAAGGTATGCAAAAGTCAATGAAGCAATGACGCACTGCACCATTGGTACAGAATTGAAGCCTGTTGGTGAAGAGCCTATATCAATTGGTTTCGAAAAAACTTTTGCCTTTACAGGTCAAATGGGGCCAGTCTATGTGTTTTCTGATGCCCTTTCTTCGGAGCAAGTAAAGGGCATTTATTTTCTCGGACCTAGTTACATGTACTCTTTCCATGGTGATGATTCACTCTACAGGGGAATTCTTGATGCAAGAGATGGCCTTTCATCAAAGATAATTTTTGGTTTCAATGCACAGGTTCAAATTCTCTTCACTTATAACTTATTTCATAGTTCTAACACTCTGGCCCAAGTAAAGGTGGCCCATCTCTGTAGTCCTAGTGATGGGGTTAGCTACCCATGAGTTTTTAAGTGTGTTTCCATATCATATAAACCCAAGCGAGTTGCTATATTTGTCTGTAGTCTGTCCTCTTTAGAGGCTGGGTGCAAGCCTCATCAAATTTTGAACCCTTGAGTGTTAATATCAAGAGCCAATGTCCTCGGATTTACTAATAAAATCCCCCTTCTCCCTAGGCTAGTGATGGCCGGAGTTTGTTCAGTGTGTCATCAGCACTCGACAATGCAGACAAAAGTACATTTGAAGCAGCAATTATGGGGGGAACAAAGTTATGCTCGCGGCACTTGCCTCAGGACATCATTTACTGTGTTGGTGGTGTCTCTGTATTTTTCCCACTCTTCACACAGTTTTTTGATGCTGCAATTGATGTTGTGCAATCTTGCCATACACCTGTTGGCAATGACAAATTGGCAGCTGAGGTCATTGAGCTAGTCGCAACTGTTCTGGATGGAAATGTATCGAATCAACAACAGATGTATCTTCTTTCTGGGTTATCTATTCTAGGCTTCTTGCTTCAATCAGCTACACCACAACTCTTAACCACCAAAACTCTTTCCGCACTAAAGTATATGTTCGACATTCTGAGGAACTGTGGTAATCCCCCTCCCTCCCCCTCTCCCTCTCCCCTTCTCATGCAATAAGATGTGCATTACTAATACTTTTTCTGCATATTCAGGCATGTCAAAAATTCTCCTGAAAGATGCTATCTCACAAATTTATTTAAATCCACAAATATGGGTATATGCAAGCTATGAAGTGCAAAGAGATCTCTATATGTTTGTGATAAAATATTTTGAAACAGACGGGAGGCTTTTACCACTTCTATGTCAACTTACTTGGATTATTGATATTGTGTGCCGATATTACTGGGAAAAGGCTGATTCTAGGCATGTTGCTGCTTCCAAGCCTTTGCTGCATCCAGTTACCAAAGAAGTTATCGGGGAGAGACCTAAGATAGTTGAAATTCGCAAGCTTCGTCTTCTCTTTTTAAGTTTAGCAGAAATGAGCTTAAAGTAAGCACTTTCACGTCCTACCAAGTCTTTTCCATTCCATAGATGATATATATCTCAAAGTAGTATCCTTTTGTTTTGATCTCTTCTATAGATGATAGATATCTCAAAGTAGTACTCTTTTTTTCCACGCATAATATTACATTTTCATAGAATTTCGTAGCAACCTATAAGAATTTTCTATTCATAATAGATATGTTGGTTCACAGGCTAAAAAGTTCTCCAGATGACATAAGAGCGCTCGTAGCGTTTTTTGAGAGGAGTCAAGACATAGCATGTATAAGGGATATGCTGGACACGATCATCCCTGCTCTTTCACAGGGCTCAGTTTTATCATCCTTTGTGGAGAATGTAAATTGCCTTGGTGGTTGTTGCATTTTCATTAATCTTCTTAAGAGGTAATATATTCTTAATTCTCTCAACCAAGAGCCAATTTCTACTATGCTGTTTGGAATTAAGTTGCTGGCTAGTGTAAATTGTGACCTGCTTGACAACCCCGCAAGACAACGCATTAATTTCAACAAGTTCTTATTCTCTTTGACTCATTTATATAATGAGTGTCCTTTTGTTTGTCCTTATCAAGCTAAAGCAAAGGAAAAAATCCTGAAGTTGTAATGACCTTAGGTCATTGGTTGAACAAGAGTCAGCAATAGGAGACAGGTCTCCAGAAAGAAGGGAGAAAGAACTAAGGGAGATGGTTTAGCATCGTGTACTTAATTAAACCACTTAATCCTGTTCCCATATTCCTCATGTGCTTTCTACTCCCTCCATCCCAAAATACTATTCGTTTTGGCTTTTCTAGATACATAGCTTTTGATATGCACCTAGACATCAAAAGCTATATATCTAGAAAAGCCAAAACGAATAGTAATTTGGGACAGAGGGAGTATTGTAAATTAGAGATTCATATCTATGTTTAGGGCTGTCTGTTTGGCTTCATATTTTATGAATTATGCCTCTAGATTTTGCATATTGTTATCAGAGTAAAACATGATTTGAGAACACACAACTTCTTCATGAATCATATGTATTTAATGTAGGTAGTTACTTTTTGGTATGTCTAACACTAGTTCGTTCTTTAGGGAATTTGAGCCAGTCCGTTTGTTGGGGCTTCAGCTCCTTGGAAAGCTCTTGGCTGGGATTCCTTCTGAGAAGAAAGGGATGAAATTATTTCCCTTACCCTTAGTGCAGTCTAGATCCATCTCTGAAAACCTCACAAAAGAAATAACAGCTGCACCTCAATTGTTCTTCTATGCAATATCTGAAAGGCTATTCAAATTTCCGCTATCGGATAATTTATGTGCAGCTCTTTTCAGTGTTCTTGGTGGAACCACTCCACAACAGGTTATTGTACCAACTTCATGTCATATTGCTATTTATCTTTAATTTTATTTCACCAATCTTTTGAGTATTAGTTGTAGATGTGATATGTTGTTTTCTCTGTATAGGTCCTCCAGGAAAATTCTCAGTCTGATCCATCAAGGGATAAAAATTGCAATCTTTCAAGCTCGGCACCCTTTTCCCTTCCTCAGATTTTGGTCTGCATCTTTAGATACATGCATTCTTGTCAAGATTCATCAGCACGCAGAAGAATCTTAAATGACCTTCTTGGTTTGCTGGATTCAAACCCTTCAAACATTGAGGCCTTAATGGTACGTATTATTTTCTTGGGTCTGTACTTGTTACTTACTAGGTGTTGATACCAGAATGATTTTATCAGGAGCACAGTTGGAACTCTTGGCTTGAATCATCAACTAAGCTTGATGTATTTAAGGACTACAAATCAGTTTCTAAAGGTGAGCTTGATGATGGGGATACAGATGAAATAAGCCTTGTGAGGAACCTGTATTCTTTGGTCCTTTCGTACTACCTGCGCTCTGTTAGAGGTGGCTGGCATCAGCTTGACGACACTACTAATTTTTTCCTTTTAAAACTTGACCAGGTTGGGTGTTTGTCTCATCCTTTCTTTATTTAATTTATATGACCAGCTTGGCAGCGTACACTATTTTGTATGAATGATGATATTGAGATTCATGACTATGCAGGGACAGCTATCAAGTTTTGATTTGCTGAGGGACATACTTGATGATATCGCAGGGAGCCTTCTTCAGAAATCTGTGAAAGATAATATTTTCCTTTTTCAGCCTTGCTGTGATAATGTATTATATTTTTTGAACCTTATACAGGAGTTGCTTGTCAATCAAATGGGAATTAAGCTCTTGGTATGATTCTAAACATACTTGTATTGAACACAAAAAGGCATATTTAACACACATGAGCAATATCTGTTCTTTTCTTCTGCAGTTTCCATCTTCCAATCTTTCAGAAGAATCTTCACATGATAACATGTGGAAAGAAGATATTAAGTCAATCGTAAATGATATTTTAAATACTGAGAGCAATGGTCAATATACAAGGTAACAGTTGAAACATGCATTCTAACCTATTTTGTAATAGCTACCTTAGAAATGGATTCTAATCTAATGTCTATAGTGCTGGAGCTATTGCCCGCACCTTTTCTGGTGAATACACCACTTCAAAACCAACTATGTTGTCTACTAGTCTGTACAAACTTTTGCCAGATGATAGTAGTGGCTCGTGGTGTTTTATGGTACAAAGCTTAAGACCACCGCCCTTGTTTATTTGGACAGCGGTATATATAAATGATACTACGGTACCCATTCAGTTTGTCATTATGATCACAACCCATGAAAGGTGGTGAAAACTCATTTCAGATGAGGCTTTTCAACAACATTCATTGTCATTAGTCACAGCTTGCAAGATAAAACACTCCGGTGACAGATTAACGATTCTGTCCTTGCATTCACTAGCCTCAGTACGATAGCATAGCATTTGTTTGTTGTTGCCCTTGTAGGATCAGGACGTACAGTTTTTCTCTAAACGTATAAGACGTACATTTTAATCAACAGACACAACTACAATGTACTGCATTAGCATAAATGCATATGGTTAGGGATGAAAACAATTGGAAACGATCGGAAATGAAATCACGTTATCGGCTACGATACTCGATCCATCGGGAATTTACCATATTTTTTAAATCAACTATTATGTGAGAAATGCAATGTAGAGGTGAAAATGATTAGAAATATCAAGTTTTTGTTTGGGTAGAATCGGAAACGGTTGGAAATGAAACTATTATATCAGAATTCAGAAACGATACTCGGTATGCAACACAGAAAATGAACATTCAACATCAACACAGAAAATGAAGCTAACCCAATGTGTTAAGGTTCAGCGAGTGCAATTTTGCTTTCCAGGATCTAGATGACCTATTCTTCTTCAAATGAACATACATCTTTTCTGTATCCTTCCATTTGTTTGAATTCTGTGAAGTTCGCAAACTCAAAGTAGTTGGGCACTGGCATCGGCCTTAATAAATGTGTTAATTCCCAGTTTGCTTTGGACGGCTTGCAGATTTTCTGATGGAAAAAAAGTCAGTGATGATTGGTGGAGCTTCTTTGACAAGGTGTGGAGTATTATATGTAATTTGAACAGAAAAGGACCAAGCAAATTGCTGCAAAAAGATCCAAATGTTGATGTTGCATCTTTGGGGTTGATGGAGTCTGTGAATGTCCCTACTCCTGAAAAGGCTGCTGTTGTTGTATCTGAAGGTATCGGTACTGCATTAGGTGTAAAAACGAATAGATTCACTGAGAAAACTATAATGTCAAGGGAGGAGATAATTCCAAGAGTTTTCTTCCACCTTGTGATTCTGTACCTCTGCAAAGCTGGATCAGAAAATGCATCCAAGTGTGTCCTGCAGTTCATGTCATTGCTTCCAATTCTTCTTATTTCAGAAGATGACCAAAGCAAAAATAAGCTGCACTTTTTGATCTGGTATGTTTGATACTCTGAGTTGTCCCCCTGAATGTGTATAAAGCATTCCCCTTATTCTTTCTTTTATACAGGTCTTTATTAATCGTAAGATCTCAATATGGACAGCTTGATGATGGCGCACGTTTCCATGTTTGTTCGCACTTGATTCTTGAAACTATCATATATGGAAAGTCCATGTTGGTTACTAATATCTTAGGTAGAGATGATTCTATGGAAGTCAACAAGAACAAAGAGACTGGATTCATTCTTAGCTTTATACAGAAGGATCGCATTTTTGCCGCGGTTTGTTTCTTTGCCTTCTTTTGGCTTTTTCTGGAATTATTTGTTAGCATGTACTGAATGACTCTTCATCACTTCGAGAGGACATGTTTCATCTTTTTTATATTTGATCGATTCTGCTGACTGCCACCCCCCCCCCCCCCCTCCTCCCTTGTAACAGATGGTCAGCTTTATTGCTTTTCAGGCTGCTGATGAGGTTAAGCACATGAAGGCTGTTCAGGCTGATCGCTTAAAGCAGGTGCAGGAACTTCAGTTCAAGCTTAATGAAAGTTCCAGAAAGGAGACACGGTTAGTGCAGGCCATTGAAGATGAGATACATTTTACTGTCACTGCCGCCCTTTCAGCAGATGATGGTAGAAAAGCAGCTTCTCAACTTGCTTTCCGTGAGGATCAGCAAATGATCACGGTAACTGAGTCTTTCTTAGATTCAACAAAGGCAAATGCTTGTTTAGGAGAAAATTTGTCATCCAGTAACTATTTGCTTTCCTTACCAGGATAAGTGGATACATATTTCCCGTGCTCTGATGGATGAGAGAGGACCATGGTCTGCTAACCCTTTTCCAAATGATGTTGTGACTCACTGGAAACTTGACAAGACAGAAGATAGATGGCGACGGCGGTTTAAGCTCAAGCGTAATTACAAATTTGATGAACGTCTATGCCAACCTTCACAGTCAAGGAATGAAAGTACATGTCCTTCAGCTGACCAACCATACATTAGTGCCAAAATTCCTGAGAAAATGAAGCGGTTCCTTCTTAAAGGAGTGCGTGGAATCACAGAGGACAGTGGCTATGAACCATCTGAAGACACTAGTGATGCGAGTGAATCTTCACAGAGTAATCCTTTAGAGAGCCAAAACCAGAATAATGCAGCAGATTCCTCTGATTATCACTCTACTGTACACGATAAGAAAGAGCCATCATCTACTAATGGAGATAATGATTATACAAAGGTAAAGAAAAAACTTCCATATAAATTCAGCTGAAGGTACAGAGCATTCGTTGAATTTTTTTTTATTGCCCATTTTGCAGGTGCTATGTTCAGTTCGTTGTGTTCTTGTAACCCCAAAGCGAAAATTAGCAGGATACTTAGATATCACACGAACTGTTATGCATTTTTCTTTTGAATTTTTGGTTGAAGGAACTGGAGGATCATCTGTTTTCAGCAAATTTAAAGATAAAAAAGATTCAGATTGCAAGAACGAGCTGGGAGGAGTGGACAGACTTGATGGATGCCGAGATGGTATGATTGAAACCAATGGTGTGTTGATGCAAAACCAATCTAACAAGATTAAACGTCACAGAAGGTGGAACATAACCAAGGTACCTCTCTTCTCTGTTCTTTCCTCTCATTTGCTCACTCCCTTGATCTCCTTCCATACATGCTACAGATAAAAGGAGTTCATTGGACACGCTACCTACTACAATATACTGCAATGGAGATCTTCTTTGATGATTCAAGTGCACCTATATTTTTAAACTTTTCCTCCCAAAAGGATACTAAAAATGCTGGGACTCTGTTGGTTTCTCTCAGGAATGAAGCTTTGTTCCCTAAAGGAAGTATCAAAGACAAAAATAGTATCATTTCATTTGTCGACAGGCGAGTTGCTCTTGAAATGGCTGAGAATGCCAGGGAAATATGGAAAAGGAGGGAGATCAGTAACTTTGAGTACCTTGTGATTTTAAACACCCTTGCTGGAAGATCTTACAACGACTTAACTCAGTATCCTATATTCCCATGGGTATTGGCTGATTACACATCAGAAAAGCTTGATTTCAATAAGTCATCAACTTTTAGGGATCTTTCGAAACCAGTTGGTGCTTTGGATGAAAACCGCTTCAAGGTGTGTTACTGTTGAGTACTTATTTGTATTTGTAGGCTGTAATCATCCCCTTATCATAACTTCTTATTGGGCAGGTTTTCGAAGATAGATATCTTAGTTTCTGTGATCCTGATATACCAAGGTTGGACCATAACGAGTTTAATTTCATTCATTTCTCATTGTTCTCCTTGTTGTTTGAGTTTATTATTGCACCAACAACCATGGTTTTTCTCCATGCAGTTTTTATTACGGATCTCACTACTCTAGCATGGGAATTGTTCTGCATTACATGCTTAGGCTCGAGCCATTTACAACTCTGCATCTAAGCTTTCAGGTTCCCACTTTGCTTATCATGGAATATTTATCACGCTTCCTTGAAAATTGAACGCATTTCCTCCTGTTATCAAAACATTGTTCATGAATCATGACCTGCTAATACAGAACTTCTCTTGTCGTATTTCACCACAGTTCAAAAAAGCGTGGTCTTGTCATAGCATTTTACCATTATGCCTGTCTGACACTTGTGCAGGGTGGCAAGTTTGACCATGCTGATCGTCTGTTCCACAGCATTGATAGCGCCTACAGAAATAGCTTATCAAGTACAAGTGATGTCAAAGAGCTTATTCCAGAATTCTTTTACATGCCTGAGTTTCTTGAAAATTCAAATTCATATCATCTTGGTGTTAAGCAGGATGGTGAACCTATAGGCAATGTTGCTCTCCCTCCATGGGCGAAGGTAATAGTTCTTTACGTGTTCATTATATTTGTCATACTTTTCTTGAGGATGAATTCCTTGTGCACCAGGATCAGGATAGTTCTGTTGCTATTCTAATGAAAGTTAGTTTGGCTCTGCAAATCTATGGTGAAAAACCTGCATTGCTCTCAGTTATATGGAATTTTAGAATTAAACAGCCTAATATATCTAGCTTTCTCACTACAAAAGAGATTTCCTCATGCAAGACATCCCAGGCTAAGTTGAGATAATGCTTTATTTGTATTCTGAATATGACCATCTTCAGTTTGCAAATTCAATCCTCATAAGTTTTAATGTTGCAAAGAACAACTTCTGCATATAATTATGTCAGCCCACATTGTCAATTTTGAAAGTTGATGATGTGTTAGCTTTCACATACACAGTGCATTCCTTATACCATCTAATAATATGGTACTTCCTTCTATGATTAATCGATACAAAATTGTAGGGTTCACCTGACGAATTCATCCACATCAACAGAGAAGCCCTTGAAAGTGAATATGTGAGCTCTAATCTCCATCACTGGATTGACCTCATATTTGGTTACAAGCAGCGTGGACAGCCAGCTGTTGAGGTGAAACTGTGTTGCCATTTCCAGCATCCTTGAAACACTACCAACAGAGTATTACCTAACTCATACATATATTTTGGATAGGCAGCAAACATATTTTACTATGTGACATATGAAGGTGCAGTTGATCTGGAAAATATGGATGACATGTTGCAGAAATCTGCTATTGAGGATCAGATAGCGAATTTTGGACAGACACCAATACAGATCTTCCGGATGAAACATCCAAGAAGAGGACCTCCCATCCCAATTGCTCATCCGCTGTATTTTGCGCCACAGTCGATAATATTGACTTCGAGTGTTTCTAGGACAATCAGCCACATGTGTGCTGTACTATTCATAGGTTTGTTGGAGAATACAGTTGTGTTGATGAATGAGGGGCTCATATTGTCAGTAAAGCTGTGGTTGACAACACAGCTGCAGTCAGGTGGAAATTTCACCTATTCTGGACCACAGGTTCTTCCTGACTTAAGGCACTACTGGACGTTAAAAACATTGGTATCCCAGTAACTTTTGTTTATTGCAGTTGTTCTTTTTTTTGTAGGAACATTTCTTTGGAATCAGTTCAGATGTTATCTCTCCTCGTAAAATTGGCACTTTCCTTGCTGAAAACGTTGAGTTTGGAAGACATTGCTTAGCAACAATGCAAAATAATGGTGACAATTATTTGATTTTATGTGGAAACTGGGAGAACAGTTTCCAAATAATTTCTCTTAGTGATGGAAGAATTATGCAGAGCATCAGGCAACATAAGGATGTCGTTGGCTGTGTTGCAGGTACAGTAGACATTTAGTGTGTTTATGTTTATCCATTTTCTTCCAAAGTTTCCTGAATTAAGCTACTAGATTTTAGCTAAGTTTCCTGGGTAAGGTAGCTAGGCTGCTCTCTTTCCGTCTTCAGTATGACTCCTGCATTTGAAATAATGTGAATGGTCCTCCATATCCCATATTGCTTCATCATATAAAAGTATCTGTCGTATTTTCCCTCTTTTGTCAATAACATGACACAAAGCAAACTTTTATGCTTCAGTTTCATCTGATGGAAACGTGGTTGCAACTGGTGGTTATGACACAACTGTTATGATCTGGCATGCATTTCGAGGAAGACCAATTGATAAGAAATTGAGGACTGCCAATTTTGAACTTTCAGAAAAGGAACATGTTATAGTGGAAAGGCCTGTTCATATCTTATGTGGTCATGATGACATCATAACATGCTTATTTGTTAGCACAGAACTGGACATTGTAATTAGTGGTTCAAAAGATGGGACTTGTATTTTTCATACACTGCGTGAAGGGAGATACGTTCGGTCGATTCAGCATCCTTCTGGTGTTGGTTTTTCGAAATTGGTTGCATCACAGCATGGGAGAGTGGTATTGTATTCTGAGAATGACCTCTCCTTGCACATGTACTCCATCAATGGAAGACATATTGCTTCTTCAGCAACTAGTGGACGTCTCAATTGCATGGAACTTAGTTGTTGTGGTGAGTTCATTGCTTGCGCTGGCGAGAAGGGACACATAGTGCTACGTTCTATGCATTCTCTTGATACTGTTTGGAGGTATGATGGAGCTGGGAAGACAATAACTTCTCTAGCTGTGACCCCTGAGGAGTGCATCCTAGCAGGAACCAAGGATGGTAGCTTGCTAGTGTTCTCAATAGAAACTCCTCTCCTTCGAAGGGGGAGCATGCAACGAAATAGAATAAAGCCCTCCACAACTGGTTAAGTCATCATGTACTTCTGGCAGCAATAAGTCCACCAAAAGAAAAATCATAAGCTTCATGCTATAAACATAAGGTGCGTTAAGAGTTCCTTCTCTCTATTTTCTTTTCTTTTTTGAACTACAGGGGCCCTTTTTTCATGCTTCTTATTGTATATTTCTTACACCATACTTATGTTCATTCAATTCACATTGTTATGTTTCAATGCCTTGTAGAACTAGTCCTGTGTTCATCTCAATATCTCTACACCCGTGAAATTAACTGCCCCACTGTTTTCAATGTAGGTCAGATCGCATTGGCTGTTTTATCTGGAGCAACTAAAAGTTAAGATTGTAGTAACCAAACGCTGCCGCCTTTGGCTGTCCAGTAGGATGTCCCCGAGTAGATTGAAAGCCACATGGACTTACAGAATAGAGATAGGAAATGGACACATTACAACCCAGGACACGAACCTACGAGTCAAGCATGAGTGTAACTAATTATACAGGCTAGCTAAATTCTTAGTGAGGTCTGTGATATTTTGGCTTTAGCAAACTACTGTAGATTCTTTTTGTCTGACAATAATAAGCGCTGAATTTCCTTGAAACTCTATGCAGGTCATTACCAGCAAACTACTGTCGACAGTGTAGTCTGCACATAATAAAGCACAGTTTTGTCTTTCAAGAACAATACATAAAGCTGACATTCAGGAATAAGAATTATCAAGATATTCAGCTGGTGATGGCCCTTGACCCTCAATCTGACTGCATCGAACTAACACGCTGAGCACTGGTTGGCACTAGATCCATAATTGACTTTAGGGTAGACGCAAACCATCTTTACTTCTCCAGCCTACACAATGTTACAAAGGGTAGCACTCCACTAAAGTTGTTTGTGTAGAGGGTACACTCCCTGCAACAACCTATCTTTGTATGTAGGGATCTCTTGTATGTAGTATGTATTATATTATTCCAGTGATCTGTCGCAATTTATCAAATGGCCGTGTAAACTTTTCCCGGTTTTTTTTTTTTTTGCTAAATGAAGTATTGCACCAACTGGAAATGCATCTATACATGCTTGTCCAGACTAGCCCTCTACACCCGTTTATCTATCGAAGTACCAATCGATCAAGACGTCCTGCATGTCCGAATCATTTTTTATTTTTGGTTAACTGGGTATGACCGTATGATGTCAATCGGCTCACATTAGTCATGCGCACGCATATCTTTTTTTTTAAAAAAAAAAAAAGAAAGGTGTGCACAACTGCACATGCAGCGTTTTGCCTGATGGGTGATGAGGTTTGGCGCGGTCGGCACGGAACTAAAGCCTTGTGCTCCTACTCTACCATTGCTCTGAATCTACCGACCTCCGTTGTGCCGAACTCCTGCTGCTTGAGGAATCTCCGTCACATCCACACGCACATGGAAAACAGGCCTACTCCTGGTGCCAGATTTCAGCACGAGCCGAGCACAGCTGGTTGCGAATCTGTTGATTGTTTGATTCTGCCCAGCGCCGCACCTGCCATTTCGGGTAGGGGATAAGCTGGCGGGGAAAAGTAATAATGCATTAATGCTCGAAACAAAAACAAATCCTATAAATTTTTACAAAAATCAGAAATATCCGGGTAGCAATCACATAGACTCTAATAATCATAGACATTGATCTATTATGTTTCTAAAAAATTACCTACCATTATCATAATGAAAATATTCTGAAGTAAACCCCTAAACCTATATCTAAATTACTCACTTTGCCATTATAAAATAATGGAAAGTAAGCTCCATATCTCCATATAAATTAACCATACATGTCATTATAAAAAATAACTTAAAATATCCTTTTAAATTTCTATCTAACTCACCCATGTATGTCTTGTATGTTCATTATACATGAATATCTAAATACCTATTTATATCATTATTAATATAAAGATAATAAGTTAAGGTATATATGCATGATGGGTGTCACCATGTAGACCATTTATACATGTATGAGAAGAAGTGATAAAAATATTAATTTTCATGTTAAACGTAATGTTTAGGGGTGCGATGAAAAGAGAAGAAAGTATGAATGTGAATGAAAAAAAAGTATAGAGTAACTACTAATTAAAAGTCAATCACAAGTGGAAGACGGTATGTACACATATTGTGTAGAATAGACATAGGTAAACAATTTTAATTATAAGCTTGGAGTCTAATTTTAAAATAACTTTCTAATACAATACCTCTTAAAATTATTAGCTCGTGCGGGAGTACAGGTTGATAGACTAGTGAAAGGATATTTTGGTCCACTAAAATATAAAAGATATTTTGGTTTACTTTAAGTCAGACTGTTCTAATTTTGATCAATGGGTAGATTCATGCCTATCCTCGATCAATAGTCTAGGAACAAACATTCTTTGCACATGTCGCCCTAGGAGGACTAAGTTAAGGGCCTATATTATTTAGATCACGCCATATAAATTAAGTTTTATATTGACAGGTCGTATCAGATGCTTAACCAAAAATACTAGATCAAACTTCGAAGGTTTCTAATTCGAATATGCCGACCTTGAGATGCTGAATTCCAAATAGGTGGGAGATCAAAAAATTTCGAGCCAAGCAAGAGCCTCCAAAGCAACAAAGATCGAAATCTTTGCACGCACACATCCTTTGCTACACCTGTGTGATAAAGTAAGTGCGCATAAGTTAGATATATCTATATATTTCCTTTAAAAGACATGATCAATTTGACGAGAGGCCATATTGCACTGGCATCTCCGTTTTTTGGTGGAAGGTATTTCCGTGTATAAAAAATGTTGGAAAATGAACTAGCGTTTCTAGCTAAGTATATTTTTAATATCTTGTTAATATTAGTCCGAAAAAAAAGAAGACAATGCTAATATCATAAAACTTTACCCGAAGACCAGCTTATAAGCATACCTCCAGTATCTTGTTAAAATATATATGTCATAAAAAAAACTTGATGAGAAGGAGCAGACCGCACCGCACCTCCACTTTGAATTAGGAGGATGCAAGGCTTGAACCCGGGTCTCCGGGCTGAGAGTAAAATCACTGCACGCAGCGCAGCCTAAGGGTGTGTTTGGTTGGGCTGTGGCTTTTAGAAAAGCTGCTGTGAGCTGTGGGCTGTGGAAAAGCAGCTGTGAGAAAGCAGCTGTGAGAAAAGCAGAAGACCGTTTGGTTAGAGGAGCTGTGAAACTGTAGGCTGTGTAAGAAATACATGTAATGCCCCTAAAGGTCTGTGAGTGTGTTTATATGCAAATTGCTCGTAACAAAATAAATTTTATATATTTTTCATCCATTAAAGTGATTGGTCCACGTAAATAGAATTATATCCATCAAAAGTTCTAAACAAGGATGTCATCCTTCAACATGGATGAGCAGGGAGCGGCGGACGGCTGGTCGGCGGCCGGCAACCGGGGGCGACGGGCGGCGGGGTTCTGTGGCCGGGGTCCTCGGGCGGCGGCCGTCCGGGGGACGGGGTGTGGCGAGCGGCCGGGGGCGCCGGGAGGCGGGCCAGCGACCAAGGGCGGCGGATGGCGAACGACTGGCCAGCAGCTGTCGACCTGGGGCGACGGGCGGCGGGCGGCGGCCGTCCGGGGGCGGGGTTGTGGCGGGCGGCCGGGGGCGCCGGATCGACGAGAAGCGGACTGGCGACCGGGGGCAGCGGATGGTGAGCCGGCGGACGGCGTCCGGCGGCGACGGGCGGTGGGGTGCGGCGACGGGAGGAGCGGACGGACGCATTGGGAGAAATAGATCGGGGCAAAAAACGAATCGTTACCTTCATAATCAGTGGCAGGTGAGTAATTTTTTACCTCAAAAGCACTTGAAAGCAGGGGGAAGGTGCTTTTGATTTTGTACTAGAGCAAAAGTAGCTTTTGGGCAAAAGCACGTAGAGCTTTTAGGCCCTTTGGTTGGCTTTTGACTTTTGCAAAAGCAAAAGCAGGTTGGAAAGCCTAACCAAAGGCACCCTAAATGTATTAAACGGCGTTCAAAATTTCAAATGATAACTCGCACGATTTTAATTCATTTTTAGCGCGCGAGCGCACCCTTTTGCTACAATAATCGTGCTGCTCGCGTCCAAATACACGTTTGGTCGATGCCTCGATGCAGTCACTAAATCTAATCCGATTGATCCTTAAGAAAAACACCACTGATCGAGTGAGATGCACACACATCTTTCTCAGCACGGGCTCCTCATGTTCATACTTGATACGGCCACTCTTTTCCCAGGTTAGCATGTGGTGTCCGGAGCTGGCAGCGACGCGACTTTCCCGAACTGTTTAAGTGTGGTTAGTCTGGTAATTAACCATCCACAGAAACGAGGCGAGCACGACAAACATAAACGCACGTGCCGCAAAACGAGGCCATGAGCGCACGTGTGCGAGCAAAACGCACGTGCGCGCCAACCCTGCCCAAGCAGGAGCTGGCGGGTTTATATAAGCACAGCACGCCAGTCTCCCCATCGCCTCCCGTGGCCATTTCACATTCCTTTGGTTCTCTCTCTTATCTCTGAGATTCCTAATCGTGTCCCGGAGAGAACAAGAGAGGCCATCAGAGAAGCTAGCGAGAGACAGAGATCAGCCGCCACCGAACGATCAACCGACCATGACGAAGCAGAGCGGCGCTGCGGCGGCGGCGGCCTTCGGCGCGCCGATGGCGGAGAAGGCAGCAGCGGGCGGCCATGGCGTCGAGGACACTATCGAGGAGCAGGCGAGGGCGATCATCTGCATGGCCAGGAGGGCGGTGGAGGAGGAGGCGACCAAGGCCAAGATCCGAGGTGACGGCGCCGCCGCCGCCGGGGAGCCTTCGTTGAAGAGGTCGCTCCAGTGCTTCCTGGAAGGCCGTAACAACAAGGCGACGTCGTCTGCCGCAAGTCGCCGCCGCCTCGAAAGCTCCCCCGCCGCCTCCTCCTCGTCGTCTAACTGATAGATGGCCAGACTCCGGAGTAGTTGCAAATCAATGCGCTGTGCATTTGGCAGCTTGATTAGCTGGATAGGATAGATGGCTCGCTTGTCGCTTCTCGTCTGTTCGTTTCGTGTGTTTCTGTAACAGTTGTAGTATTGAGGAATTGCTAAATTACATTACAAGTGTTCTTCTCTCGCCATATTTATTTTTTTATTGGCATAGTATTGGAGCTCTCCAGCATCTCCATCTCTTCCTCTCGACATACTTTTTTTTTTTTATTCGCATAGGATTGGCGCTCTCCAGCATCTTCAACTCCGGCGGCTCTCCATTGAAGGTGGGGTTTCTGGTCTAGAGATGCAGCGGCTACAGGTGGCGAGCACGCGGTAATGAGGTGGTGCCACTGTGTCGGGAGGTGGAGGACGTCGGGTGGACGGTGTTGGGATGGGGGAGGCAACAATAACAACTACGGTGGACTAGGATCTCGGAAGAAGTAAAAGCAGGCTCCACGGACGAAGGTTGAAGACAATGTGACACAGCCATAGGATGCCCCATCTTACGGCCACAAAATTCAAATTCGGGTGCTGGGTACCCAAGAAGCACTCGGGTACTGGATAGACAATCCCAATTTTGAGCCATCTAACTTTAAGATGTTTGGCTTCAATTAGGACTAGAGAAATTACTCAGTAAGCGTGTGGTTGGACGCTTATGTGGATCGTGACACGTGTCAAGAGTGATTAATGAGGTATAATTTGCACAGAGCGAACATGCTTACCGCTAGAATTGCTAAACCTAATCAGGTTGTGATGAGTCGACGGTCCAGAGAAATTACTCAGTGGGCATAGTATAGGCTGGACGCTCATGCGGGTCGTGGCACGTGTCAAGAGTGATTAATGAGGTACCTAGAAAAGATCTAATTTGCACAAAGCGAACATTCTTACCATCTGAATCGCTAAACCTAATCAGGTTGTGATGTGTCGACAGTCTAGAGAAATTACTCAGTGAGCATGGTACAGGTTGGACACTCATATGGATCATGACACGTGTCAAGAGTGATTAATGGGGCATCTAGAAAAGATCTAATTTTGCGTAGAGCGAGCATGATTACCGCTAGAATCGTTAAACCTAATTAGGTTGTCACGAGTCCACATCGAGGTGGCAAACGACTCCGTCGATAAGAGCTCTTGGGTGTGGGTGTGGGTGTGTAAGGTCAACGCGATGAGACTTGCAGAAAAGCTGTGACAAATCAGGGAAAGCACCTACCCTTCTACTCGTCTTGTTCATGGCTCCGACATTGTTCATGTAGAAAAAAAATAGTGTGGGATCTTTGTGGAAGAGAAGAGAGGTGGAATCTCTCGTTGTGCCTGGTGGGTTGCTATTGATTTAAAACTATTACACATGGGCACACAAATTGACCACGTTTATCATTCTCTGTGCATATATGCACAACCTAGGAGAACCTGAGCTAAAAACCCAAATTATCAAGATGATTATATGAACTTTGTAAAGGTTACGATGAACTTTGTATTTAAAAAAAATCAACTCAAAAGCAGATCGAAACCAACTAAGTTGCTCGCAATTCAAATATGCCACCTTTGAAGTTGGATCTAGCTCTCAACCAAAAATATCAAACTCAATTGTAAAGCTCTTTAATTAAAATGTGCAAACATTGAAGTACCAAATACCAAAAATAAAGGGGAGACCAAATAAATTTGAGCCAAGCAATGGGTTTTGAATCTAAAGCTTAGAAGTAAAAATAAATGCAAAATAAAGGAAAAGTACCTAATAAATTGAGTCAAAATGAGCAACAAAATCATCAATAATAGTGGTCGCATACAAGAGAGCAGAAAGTTTAAATGGTAAGTTGAGGTGTGCGCAAGAAAATAAAAGGACGATAAATCTAACACGCTCGTGGATTAAGTTCTCGATAGTCCTTCGAAAGACACAATTAATTTGATGAGAGATCTATTGCACTATTACCCTAATATTTTTATTAAAATTTTGATAAAAGATGAGTATTTTTCCTAGCGCTAAGTATATTTGGAATATTAGTTGGCGAAAAAAAAATCATGTTAATATCATACTACCTATGTCCTGAAATATAAAAAAATCTAGTTATATACGTGGACAACTACGTGTCCAGATGCATAGCCTGCGTCCCTTAATTTTAACACTATTAGAAAACTGAGCATTCGTCCTCAGTCTTAGTACCGGTTGGATTTAACCCTGTACTAATGTGAGCATTAGTACCAGATCTAACGGCTAGTCGACGAGGAGCCTCCACCCAATCCAACCGGTACTAAGGGCCTTTAGTACCGGGTGGAGGAAGCTCTCACCAACTCCCCTCTCTCTCCCTTATCTCCCCCACCCACTCAACCTTATCCTTTTATCTCCCCACCCACACCACCGGCCTTATCTCCCCACCCTCCTCTCCCCACCGGCCACTCCTCCCTCCACACAGCCTCCTCTCTCCTCCCTCTCCTCTCTCACTGCCGCAAGCGCAGGAGGCCTCCTCGGCCGCCGCGGGCGCAGCGCCGCCCCCCCTCCCCCGACCGCCACCGGTGCGCGGGCCGCCGGCCAGGGCGCAGGGGGCCACCTTGGCCACCGCCGACGCGCGGGCCGCTGGCCACCGCGGGCGCAGGGGGCCTTCCTGGCCGGCCCTCAGGGACGCTGGCTGCCGACCACCGCAGGTTGCGGGTGAGGAGGCCCGGCGGCGCTTGCTGGCAAGTGGGTGAGGAGGCATACTGGGAGACCCGATGGCGCAGACAAAGCTCTCGTGTGAACTCTGTGATTTTAATTCTTTCTGTAATTCTTGTGAAATGTATTCTTGAGATTCGTGCTGTGATTCTTGTGAAATATGTGATTATGATTCTTACTGTGATTCATGTGATTGTGAATTTTTTTAATTCTTGTGAAATACGTATGCGCGCAAGGAATTTGTGATTGTGATTCTTGGAGAAGCAGGTGCTTTTGGAAGCTGGAGAAGTGGTATAAACAACCGGTACTAAAGGGGTGCCTTTAGTACCGGTTATTTGACCCGTACTAAAGGTCCTCCTTTAGTACCGAAATAGCAATACCGGTTGCACAACCGGTACTAAAGAGGGGTTTAGATCCGGTACTGAAGGCGCATTCCCCAGCAGTGTAAGATTTTCGTTTTTGAAATAGCTTAATTTTAAGAATGATTGTTGACTCATGGACTAAGTACATTCTAATATCTGCCATACAGCGCCAAACGAGTTAAACGGCAGCAGACCACCTCGCACGACCTTGAATTCCTTTTTTCGCACATGCGCTAGCTGCTGACAGGCTGACAGCGACGCGACTTCCCTGAACTGGTAAGTGCTGTAACCAACTAACCATGCAAAAACGGAAGGGAACTCGGCAACTCGCACAACAAACAACACGCAGCAAAACGAGGCGCCATGCCGCGCACGTGCGGGAGCAAAACACACACGTGCGTGCCTGCCCAAGCAGGAGCTAGCCGCCGGGTTTAAAAGCACGCCGCGCCGGCTATCCTCTTCGTCTCACATCATCTTCGCATTCCTTGCTTCTCTTTCTCTAGCCGCTCGAATCTAACCCTGTCCGGAGAGAGAGGAGAAGAGAGACCATCAGATCGAGAAACTAGGCAGAGATCAGCCACCACCGATCGACCATGACGAAGCAGGGCGTGCAGAGCGGCAGCGGCGCTGCGGCGGCGGCAGTGGGCGGCCGCCGTGGCGTCGAGGCCACCGAGGAGCAGGCGAGGACGATCATCTCCATGGCGAAGAGGGCGGTGGAGGAGGAAGCCAAGATCAGCGGGGACGGCAGCGCCGCCGCAGGGATACCGTCGTTGAAGAGGTCGCTCGAGTGCTTCCTGGAAGGCCGGAAGAACAAGGCGACGTCGTCTGCCGCAAATCGCCGCCGCCGGCGCCTCGAGAGCTCCTCCTCCACCTCCTCATCCAACTAATCGCGTTGTGCATGCATGTGTCAGCTCAATTAATTAGATGGCTTCACGAGCTTCTCGTCAGTTGGTTTCGTGTTGTCCCTGTGTAACAATTGCAACGATTGATCAGAAGTTGTTTCACTTTTGCATGGGTACTAAATGTTCGAACTGCCTTCTACTACTCGTTGTCTAGTTCATGGCTCCGCCATTGTTCATGTGGAAGAAACAGTGCGGGATCTTGTGGAAGAGAAGAGAGCGTGGAATCTCTCAGATCAGACTCAGATTGTGGCTGCTGGCCTGCTGGGTATAGCGCTATGACTTTAAAACCATTGTACATGCATGGGCACACAATTTGACCACCTCAATCAGTTTCGCTAAATATGCATAACCTAGGAGGACCCAAGCCGAAAGCCTAAATTATCAAGATGATTACATCAAACCCGCCGCTAGCTAGGTTAATTTGATCGTAAGATCACACGATAACTTGCATTTTTTAAAAAAAAATATATCAACTCAAAATCTGAATCTTAGTAACCTAAACATGTGAAATTTGAAGTAACAACTTCCAAAACGTGGGGAACAAATTCAAGCTACTACCCAATTGGCTACCATCTATCGGTTAGCCAAGGGTTCGCGAAAACTTAAAAGTTTTAAGTTACAAGCGTAAATAAAGAATATATCCAACGGATCTAAAAAGGATAAGCAGAATAACACCACAGGTCCGATCGCCTGCGAGGGAGCAAATGGAAGAAATAGGCGGGCAAGAAATAAAGATGGCCCAAGTGATACCATTCCACGCGTTAGAGTTTTCAACTTTCATTTATATCTTAATCCGCATTCTTTAGTCGGATTTGCGTTAGGGTGAATATTACATAGATGCGGATATGGATGCAAATTATTTTGCATGTTGGAAGGGTTTCGAGTCAGATCAGATGCAGATATAGGTAGTCAGAAAATATACACTTATATATAGGATTTACCCTTCAACCGGGTTATTCTATTCCACTTCTAGAAGTTTCCCCTCCAAAAATAACCTCTCCCATTGGGGAACGCATTAGATATTTACCTAAACCCGTCGGTCCTTGGGCTTGAAGACTTCTTCTCGATCAAAACTCGTAGAGAAATCAGAACAGTTGAAGGAAGGGAACAGCATGGGCCATGAAAGGACCGGAGAAGGAATGCAGTAGGATGATTCTATCTTTCCTATGTATGGGGTGGGAAATCATCCGAAACGAATGCCTTCGTTCGATGATCCATGAGGGATGGAAATTTCGTTGAGCTGATCGGTATTTTACGAACTTTTTAGGGCAAGTCACAAGAGCTTATATTGATATAGCAGCAAGGTTACAATCTTTGGCGAACGTGTCCAGCAGGAAGTTTGGAATACTAAAGTGGTACTAACATGGCCAACAAATACTCATATTCATGGTTCGTTAAGCTAGCTGATAATTTAAAATACAATTCGCATATTACAAACTTATAGCTAATAAATTCAAGGCGAATGTAACACTGTACCCAAAGCACACCTAAGTCCTCTCTAGAAAAGGGGGAAACTCACAACTACATAAAAAGCGAACAAGTAACATTTGCAAATTAAAGCTAAGCCTCCAAATCTTGAGGACTAATACATATAGTTGGAAAATCCTATTATATGACTTGTGTAATAATCCATTTCTAATTATTGGATAATCCGTATCTGTCGGATTTTCTTTTCTGATACCAGATCCAACGCCACATTTGCACATATTTTCATACTTGATTCATTTACTTTGTACATGGACTATATATATAGTTAGTATTTTCTCAAGGTGCATGAACTAATTAACGATAACCTTCCGGTGAATCAACAAAAAATTGAGGCATGTTCACGGCTATGCGGTGTCCAAGGAGCTTATAAATTTTCATTTCAGTCAATTGTCGCTCCTATCTGCTGATTTTCGGTAATTAGAGTACATCACATATATCATTAGAGTTGTGACAATGTTACAAGTACATACGCGACCATAAAGATTTTTATTAGTTGAACAATACACGAAGAACTCATGGGAAACCCTTCGATAACAATATACGAAGAGCATCGCATACATATATTATGGCAAAGGACACAACATGACTTCATATATATGTGGGATCAAGGACATATATTCCCAAGATCAAATCACCTCAACGGCTCTGCTGCGCGCCGCCGCCGGCCGCCGCCGAGGCGAAGCGGAAGGCCTTAGGAACCGAGCTTGATGATGACGAAGAGGAAGCCCCGCCCTGCAGGAAGTACCCGCCGCCGCCGCCGGCGTCGTGCGCCGCCATGCTGCTGACGACGCTGGAGCTGTCCTCCTCGACGATGGTGTCTAGCAGCTTGGCCGGCCGCGGCGGCTGGAACCTGCCGCCGCCGCCGTAGACGGGATGCCGCCACGGCGCGACGGCGGAGAAGGCGCCTGCTTCCTCGCGCTTGCGCGAGCGCGAGCGCGACGAGGTCCGGACGACCTGGAGCAAGAACGACGCCCTCTGGACGCTCGCCATCCTGCTTGACTGATGACTGACTCCGATCGTCGTAGCGAGTGAACTCTACAGGCTACAGCTATGGGACACAAACCAATGCATGCTAGTAAGTAGATTAGTTTGCTGGCTGCCATGCCAACAGTGGAGCAACCTGCCGGGCGTTTTATAGCCGCGCGCGCTCCCGAGAACGCCCCCGGGCTTCCCCGGCCGGCGACTCCGCCGCAGGAGACGGCGTCGCCGAGGGCATTCTCGGGAGACGATTAATACGTGGCGGTGGTTTGCAGCAGTCGGATCTATCAGAGTTATACGATGACAGCACTCTGCTGGCCAGTAAGGATCGAGATAAATATAGTGGGTGCACGGGTAGAAAACTCGTCTTTTATCCCGGTTGGTAGTGGCTAAATCTACCGGAAAATCATCCAGGATAAACTGTTCGAGACAAAAGGGGATCTTTAGTCCTGAGTGAAGATCCGGGACTAAAGACCATGTACCAACCGGGACTAAAGCGTTTCAAAAAAATAAAAAAAAAGACCCGCTCGCCCTACCGCTGGCCGGCCGGCCGGCTGCCGCCGCCACAGTAAGAACTCAAACACCAAAGCAACACTGACTGCAAGAACTCACTGACTTCCCTCTCCCGCCGCCGCCTAAAAAAAGATACAAAGCCAAAGCAAGAACTCAAACACCACAACAACACTGACTTCGTCTTGGCCACCGAGCTCGCCGCCGCCGCACCTCACCAGCTGACTCATCTCTTATTGCGCTACCCTGCACCTCGCCCCGCTGCCGCTCCTCACTGCCAGTGAGGGACGAGCAGAGGGGGAAGGGGAGGGCAGCAGAGGGGGAGGGGGCGGTGGCACCGAGAGGGAGGGGGAGGAGGGGGCGGCGGCGACGCCAAGAGAGGGAGGGAGGGGGAGGGGGCAACGGCAGGAGTAGGGAGGGGAGGGGGTGGCGGCGGCGGCGGCGGGAGGGAGGGGAGGGGCCGGTGGTAGGAGTGTGGGAGGGGGAGGGCGCGTAGAGAGATAAGGACTTTGGCACGTGAGAGTGGGAGGCCGGCGGAAGACAAGGAGATAACGTAACGCGCGTGAGAGAGAGGAGGTGGAGGGGGGTGCACGGAAAACGAGGGTAGGGACCATTTTGTTCCGGTTGGAAACACCAACCGAGATAAGGGATGGTCTCACTTTAGTCCCGGTTGGTAATTGCAACCGGTTGGTATTTCAACCTTGAGCCTTCAGTCCCGGTTGTAAAGGTCAGTGGTCTGGAGGGATTTGGTGAGCCCCCGCCAGTGGCTGAGTTTTATGCCTGGTAAATGAACCGGACTAAATTTAAACTGGGATAAAAGTGGTGGATGTAAGGTGAGTTTTTTTAACGGTGGTGCTCGCTGACAAGCAAGGCCGGAGTCGGTTGCGGAAGGGCCGGCGCGTCCGGCCGGCCGGCGAGTACCTTTCGCAGGTGCCGCGTCCACCAGGGCACCGCTCGCCGAGCTACGCCTGTCAGGTGTCAGCGCGCTGCCGCCGTGCCGTGCGCATCTGTCTCTCTGCTGCTGATGAACGTACGCGAATCAATGCGTGTGGCTTTCCGGTCGTGCTCGGCGTCGAGACCCTGACGGGCGTGATGGCTTGGTCGCAGTTACAACAGTGTGATGGCTGGCGGAGGGCGGCGTCGCCGTCGCGGGTGAAAAGACGCCGCACGTCGGCTTGCATCGCGCGTGCCCTGCCGCGCACGGCGTCCGATCCGCCGGGCGACGTCGTGGTCAGGCGAAGCGGATAATGATGCTGATGAGAAGGTGCGAGCCGTGCAGCTGTGTGGACTCCGGCCGTCGGGAGGCGGCGGCCGCCGGAAACAATCACAGGCACCGGCGCGTGCCGGCCGTCGGGCTCGGAGATGATGGTTGGGTGTCGATGGGCGATGGACTCGTGGAAACGACGCCTGGCGCGCGTGAAGCTCACGTGCGCGGCTCGGTCGGGTTCGACCTCTCGATGTTTCGCGACGCGGGCCGTGGGATTGGGGGCCAGGGGACTTCGCGGGTCTAATTTGGGACGAGATCGGCCCGCTTTCGGTGATCATTTGGCCCACATCTCCCATCCGCCCGTTCCAAATTATTGTTGGGCTTTGCGCGGCCTGATAGCTCCCGATAATTTAATATGGGCTAGGCCAGCCCATATTTAGATTATCGGGCTTTTAAGCTAAATTATTGACGACAGGAAACTGAACCCACCACTTGGTTGTGTGATTGATCTTCTCCGTTGGGGGGAAAAGTGACAATTTCTATTTGAGTGGCCCAGGATCTGGCAACAAGACCCACCCCTCCAAGGATCTCCGCGTAGACCTGGTCCACCGGGTGCAACCAAGTTCCAAGCGTTTTGCATTACGCTGATTTCAATCCGAACGCATATGACATATCCAATTTCGACGAACCATTCCTTCTAATTACATTCTTTCCCCACTGGTTCATACTTACGTGCGTGCGTGTTCCCTCATGTATATTCGATATTTTAAGTTCTGCACTATGATTTATTCACATGCCATAAAATGATGTTAAACATAAAGGGTTTAAGTTTGCTTTTTGAAAAAAAAATATATGCCCATGTTTGTGTTAGTCTACTTCTAATATAGAAGGGCTCAATTATATCAAAAAGATATTAGAAGGGCTCAATTATATCAAAAAGATATTAGAAGGGCTCAATTATCTCAAAACTATATTAGAAGGGCTCAATGGTATGCACTTTTCGTTCACTTTGCACCTAAAGTTAGCATATTTTAACAAAAAGAAGTTTAACATGCCTAAATAAAAATATACTGCCATAACAGCTCTCCACGCACAACAAAGTCAAATCAAAATAGCCAAAAACTGAGCCGTCTAAAACCAAACACCCCCATCCATCGGCCAACGCGCGTGCGTTCCACGGCCAGACGTGGCGGAAGGGGCGCATCCACGCGACCGCCCTCCGCGCCCCGGGTGCCGCCTCCGTTCTCCAACACCCCCCAAACGAACCAGACCGAGAGCCCGCCGCCGCCGCCTTCCCTTCCCTTTGCTTTCCGTCTCTGACTTTTTCTCCAAGCTCATCTCCCTCCCTCCCTCCCCCCGATCTCGGGAGCGAGCGAGAGAACACAGGGGAGCATGTCCTGGCGGTGGGCTCTCGCGCGCCGCGCTGCCGCGCTGGCCGCCGGGACCGGTGCCGGCTGCGCGGCCCAGGCGCAGAGGCTCCTGACGACCTCGTCCGGCGCGGGCGCCGCCCTCCTCGGGCGGCAGCACCTGCCCCTCGCCTCCCAGATTCGGAGCAAGGTCCACTCCCCCTCCCAATCCTTTACCTGTTCGGTTGTGTCGGCGCGGGGGTGCCTGGTGGCGGCTGAGTTGCCACTGCCCGCGATGTGTTTGTGTTTATGCCGACCCACGCGGCGCCCCCACGAGAAGTTGCGGAGTGCTTGTGATCTCATTCGTACCAACTCGCACTGATCGGTTTTTGCTAAGCTGATTAGTTTCTGTTCATCAGCATGGATAGTACTAGCTGACCGTCTGGTCTGTTTTCTTGTAACAATAAAACCGGTTGATTAGGTGCCGTATGTTGCTGTACCTTTCGAAGGATTTGCCTTTTATGCCATACTGACAAGCTCTGTGCCTTTGGTATGGTTTAGTAGGTGGTGGGTTACAGAGGAGCTGCTTTCATGAGCTCCAGATGGCTACATGATGCTCAGTACCAGGTTCGCCAGGACGGGGATTCAAGGGCTCAGGTACTTGAAACCACCTTATTGCCCCCAAATATTTGTTTTGTGTGCCTTGTTGAGTCCGAATGATCTGTGAGTACCTTTTTCTCTGTCAAGTCAATGGATAAGACACTGTTTTTTGTCAAATATTTGCTCAGTAATGATTGGACTTCAAAAAAATGCACGGATTAGTATCATAACCAAAACATGTCTACCAACCAAACAAGGACACAAATACTGGGCTTGCTGGGCCACCACGAAACATATTCTAATTCCACATGATATCATGCTAGCTTGGCTGCTCCTCGTTTTGCTTCAGTAGGTGTCAAATGTTTTGCATTTTGTTATTCTTACAGCTTGTGGTCGGTAGCATTCTGGTCACTTTTGCTTTATATTTCCAGGAATAAACAATAAAATAGTTCTATCATGTATCATCATCACTCAGCCTTTTTTGTGTTGTGCATGGGAAAGCTATTACCGCAAAACATAATATGCTTCTTATTTCTTGATTATAAGATAGTCTGAAGAGTCTAAACTTGCTCGACCTCTCAGGAACACAGAGATCCATTTGAATTAGTCGCCGATGATCTATCACTTGTTGCAGATAGGTTACGATCCATGGTGGCTGCTGAGGTCAGTAACAAATTGGTCCTGCTCGTAGAAACTTATTTTTGTATATCTCCGAGCTGTAATAGCAGGATGATTTGATGCTTCATTGATCTAGTGATCACCAAAATTGTCTTTTTCTGCCATCCCAAACTTGCTTAAGAGTGAGCACTAATTTTTCATTTGTAGGTCCCCAAACTGGCATCAGCAGCTGAATACTTTTTCAAGGTGGGAGCTGAAGGGAAAAAATTCCGACCTACGGTAACATCTTAATTTCTGCATTTCTTGAACCATGGCTACAATATCATTTCATTAATCTTTGTTGTTTTTAATGTTGCATCTGTATTGGCAGGTTTTGTTGCTGATGGCATCAGCTCTCAGATTCCCCCTATCAGAATCAACAGAAGGCGGAGTTCTCAGTATGTTAGCAGATAAACTCCGCACACCCCATCTGAACATTGCAGAGATAACAGAGATGATTCATGTTAGTATAGTGTTATAGCTATCCTTCAGAGCAGACACATTTGCTATATTTCTTTTATTTCTCAATCTGTTACCTATCGCAGGTCGCAAGCCTTCTGCATGATGATGTTCTAGATGATGCTGATACTAGGCGTGGTGTCAGTTCGTTGAATCTTGTTATGGGGAACAAGGTATTGTAATTTGTTCTTCTTAGTAATCACATATGTAGTATATTTAGTGAATCTCAAGCTTATCTCTGCACTGAGAACTACAAGTCACTAAAATAGTTCATAGTTCAGAGTGCAAACCTATGTAAGCTTAACCTGCCATTGCTCCAGGGTCCAGACAAAAAAAGACTTTTTCATTTTATTTCAGATCAATATGAATTATGTCGGACTTGGACATTTGAGGAATAAAAAGTATTAAAATAGCTGGTATTGTGTCCTCAATTAGCTGGTACCACAAGCACTGTTCTGATGTTACAGCCTTACAGGGTAGCAAAATTGATATTTGTTCTTGGAACTGCTTCCTTTGTGTTACTCTACTTCTAAAATGTAGAATCTTCAACATTTGAGATATGTGACATCAGTATTCCTCACTTGTTTTGCCTGCAGCTTTCTGTACTGGCAGGTGACTTCCTCCTGTCTAGAGCATGTGTGGCACTTGCAGCACTTGGGAATACAGAGGTAAATACATGGTTTCATTCATTTGGTTTTAGCAATCTCAAGATAGGTGTTATGCAAAGTTCATGTGACTCATTGTATCAGTTGCTGCTTGCTACCATGGATCAGTTGCTGCTTGCTACCATGGATGTTTAGTCCTTTGACCCATTCATTCGCATGTCTATAACTCTCATTATTGCTGATCTTAAGTTGCAATTCCTTGCCCTCTTTGGTATCCATAACAGCATTACCGTGCTTAGCTTAACCCTTGTGACTGCAGTGGTCACTTTGCTCTTTTCTTGCATGCTGTCTATAATACCAACCGGTCTATCATCTTTGTGCAGGTGGTATCCCTAATGGCAACTGCTGTAGAACATCTAGTTACCGGTGAAACTATGCAGATCTCAACAAGCAGAGAGCAACGACGAAGGTTTAATATTTTTCTCTCTACCATGCACTTAGTTGCTCTTGTCAGATGTAATATATACTGTATTCAAAGTTCAAACAGTTGTGGAGTGAAATTCTTGAAATGTTCAATTGCTTATTTACTTTATATTCTCTGTTCGATCTTTGGTCTTTGCTAATTAGTTGTGGCATGGATTCCAAAATATTTGCAGCATGGAATACTACTTGCAGAAGACGTACTACAAAACAGCATCACTGATATCAAATAGCTGCAAGGCTGTTGCTATTCTTGCAGGGCACACTGCTGAGGTCTCGATGCTTGCATACGAATATGGACGAAACTTGGTTTGTAACATTTTACATTTCCCTTCATTTTTTCCTGAAATAATTTCCTTCTAAGCTAATTCTGAAAATATCAGCAGCTTAGCTAATTTGAAATCCATGCAGGGTTTAGCGTTCCAGTTGATTGATGATGTTCTAGATTTCACTGGCACCTCTGCATCCCTTGGGAAGGGTTCATTATCTGATATTCGCCATGTAATAGCAACTGCTCCCAGTTCTTGTTATATTTGGTTTCCTCTGCAATGATAACGTTCCCCCTTTCTATCTTCTGAAATAGGATTATTCATTTATCTTTTACGTAGTCATATTATGTGTCGTAATATTTTGGATAAGGGAAATTTATAGAAGCTTTTGCTGTCTGGTGTTATTGTTTATAATGCTTTATTAGTGGATTTTTGGTATACGCTGCATTCTACCCTACATGATCCATTTTGCTGAAACTTTTTATGCTGCTATCTCTGGACATGCCACACATGACAGACCTCTAGCAGGAAATACCAGAATTTGGATGTCAACAGGATTATTGCTTTTGGTAGGGCAAGAATATTTGGTGACTGTATTTTCTTAGACATGCCAATTTCACATTCAGAACTGAGTAGAGATAATTATTGTTATACTGCATAAGAAGGATATGGTGAGCCTTGAATAATGGTGTATGTCTTTGTGGTAAAGCTACTGAAATTACATGTAATGGTTAAGCAAGAGTTGTTGTTTCAACACTAAGTTACAACTGTGATATTTAACATGGACCACATGCATAGTGATTCTCTCATTCATTATCATGTTTATGTTTTCTATCAAGTGATGGTATTCATGATGCAGGGAATCATTACGGCCCCAATTCTATATGCAATGGAGGAATTCCCTCAACTACATGAAGTTGTTGACAGCGGCTTCGAGGATCCTGCAAATGTTGAACTTGTGAGTAATTGTATTAGTTTGAGAACAGGCTAGCTGCATTGTTCATTTACCTATAACGGTACAGACAAACATTAGGGCGTAATATTCAATGCACATGTATACATTTCTTACGATGATATTTGCATGCAGACCAAGCTGATAATGAAGAATACTCACTTATACAAGTTAAATAATAAAGATAAAACTATTTCATGAAATGACATGCAACTCTCCTGCAGCATTTGAGAAAATAAAACTGTATTTCCATGGTTTACAATTTAGGTGTGCTATGCAATCTTGATTCGTAGTGGGTAACAGGTGTTCATACCAACTTGACTAGTTTAGGATGATACTGAGGACCATATAGCTCATTACAGACTTCAAGCTCCAATTGTTGCCTTCTCCGGATGTTATTGATAATCATAGTCACATCTGAGCAATTGATTGTTGCATTTTACATCACATCCCTGCACACTTAAAGCGCCTGTACTCTGTAATCCGACAATAAACAAGGACGGAGAAGTTGTAAACTTAATGGTCTACATTTGTGCAAATTGCAGGCCCTTGACTATCTCCAGAAGAGCCGTGGAATTGAAAGGACGAAAGAGCTAGCACGGGAACACGCTAACCGTGCAATCAAAGCTGTAGAAGCCCTCCCAGACAGCGACGACGAGGATGTTCTGACTTCGAGGCGCGCTCTTATTGATATAACAGAGAGAGTCATCACCAGGACAAAATAGCAAAGGTGTCTTGGCATTCACAAGGTGAACAGAAAGCTGAACCTGGCCACAGGCCTAGTATTCCACTTGGAAGATTTTGTATACTTTGGTTCATTGCATTCTTTTCACAGCCCAAGTTTTGTGTAACATTGCTGAAAGTTTAGGACCTGCATTTCTCAGAGCTATAGTGCTTTTTGCTGCAAGTGGCAGCAAAATATGTATATCACTGATTGCAATGGTCACCAGATATTATGTAGACACATAATTGGGAGCACTGGACCCAATATACGAGAAGAATGGATTGTTGACTCCTGTCAAGCCTCAGACAGTACCACACTAGGATCTGTTAACCATTACCTCTGCAAATTTTGATTTCTCTTTTTTTTTTCCTTAAAAGAGTAACGGAGGGAAATCCACCCGCTAGGAGCGATTGCTTGCACATTCTGGCATCTTATGTTTGTTTGATGTAGTGTGCAAGCTGAATGAATGTATTCAATCTTCCATAATGAATGAAGCATTACAAAACATTTTGATCATGGTCACTGATCTCCTAGAATGTTGCGTGATTTCTACATCGGCACACCATGGACGGCATGGATTGACGGGCCATCAACGAATTGGACGTTTTTGAGATCCTGATCATCTTGAGGATTCGATCCTGACCGTCCAATTACCTGGCTTGGCTCCAGAACCTCTCTTTGGCCCATGCGATCGCCTCGTCCACCGCGGCGGCGCCGACGCTGTCGATGTCGTCGCCGTCGTCCATCAGCAGCGGCGCCCGCTCCCTCACCTCCATCACCACCTCCTCCAGCCTCCGCGGCGTCCTCGCCAGCGGGTTGGTGAAGAGCGACGACGACGTGGCCGACGGCGGCGAGTAGTAGTACCCGTAGTCGGCGCCTGAGTAGTCGGTGATGGTGGTCTCGGCCGCCGGCGACCGCGCGCCGCGCGTCTGCCGGAAGCTGGGCGCGTTGCTGCTGGTCTCCGGGTTCGACGTGAAGCAGCAGAAGTTGCTGCTCCCGCGCTGGTGCCGCCGGCGGTGCGCCGCCGCCGAGCCGTCGCCGCCTCTGCTGTGGTTCGACGATCTGCCGGCGGCCTTGGCGTCGCCGTAGTAGTATCGAGCCGCCGGGTACGCGGCCGTCGAGCACGTGAAGCTGCTCTGGTACTCCCCTATCGTCGACGTCGAGGACGGCGGCGACGAGTCGTACCGCCGCGAAGGGATCGTCACCGGCCTGTCAAAAAACGACAAGATCATGTTAGCGCCAGTGATCACAATGCATATGCACATGACGCATTTTTCACGTGCTTCTCTAGGTAGGCACGACTGTCAGTCGATGAGCTCCTACCTGAGCCTAGAAGTGAACGAGGAGAACGTGGCGTCGGCGCGGCTGCCGGTGGCCACCGGCCGGCAGAAGCCAGCGGGGAACTCGTCGGAGCTGACCGCCGACGACGACTTCGACTTGGACCTCGACCTCGACCTCGTGTGACGACGGGCGCCGAAGATGTCGTCAAAGAAGCCCTGCTCCGTGGGCACGGCCGCCGCGCGCCCGTCGGCGTACGGCCGGCGGCAGAAGGCCTCGGCGCCGCCGTAGTTCATGTACTGGTGGTGGCCCGTCGGGGAGTGGTAGTCGGCCGCCTCGCCACCGAAGCTGCGGAGGAGCACGGTGCGCGGCGGCCCGCCGTAGACGTCCCGGAAGTCGTCCGGCGCCAGGCTCTGGTGTCCGCCGCCGCCGGCGTGCTGCTGCTCCGACGACCGCTGCCGCGGCAACACCGAGCCCATGGTGCACCTCCACGACTCGTCCATCCTCTCTCGCTGATGCCTCTGGCTTATGCGTGAGAGCTTTGTGCGTCTTGCTGTGAGAGGAGAGATGGTGATCTTTATACAAAGGTGATCGAGGCCAGGCAGGGAAAGCTTGATGCTTTTGGCTCGTCGGATGCATGTGTATATATACTAGCTCATTCAGACTGTATCGCTGCTTGCAGGTACAGAAACAGTACGAACAAGTACTGTTGGCATCTATCAAATTGCAGATTATTGCAGATCGATCTCCAACTAATTTTGCTGTTTAGAATTAAGTTAAACTGATTCTGAAACTAGTGTTTTTGCCTCTGGTGAAGTATCAGTATTTCCCAATGGTTTATAGATGTAAATTAAACATGGCCAAATGTTGCCGGTCATAAAAAACTTTTGCAAGCCTTCATGATTAAGCACTCAACTCACCACAATCATACGCAACAGCTTGCTAATCCTAGCACATGAAGAAACTGCTGCTGATTCAGTATATATAACACCGTTCATACAGGCTTTAGAGTTGTTACAACACTGTGTGGCTATCAGGTAAATTGACAGGCTTAGTTTTCTGTTGCTTAGCTGTTGATGTGGTATGGGATAGGATAGTTAGATGAATGAATGATGTATGCAACAGGGGGAGTAACCAATGGATTGATTGGTAATGCCTTTTTGGAGGGGAGGAGGCATGTGATATGGGATGATTGTGTTGTGCCACCCTCTTTGCAGACACAGCATCATGGTGGTTGATCCATGGCCTCATTCTTCCAACTCCTCACTCTTCTCATATTAAGAAAAAAAATACACACTGCTTTTCCACTTCACGCTACTAACCCTTTTGTTTCCTTTTTGTTTTTTATTGTTTTTTTAATTTTGGTGCTTTGCATTGTTGCACTCAACTATGTGATCACTAGGATTAGAATTTTAAGTGTGGTATCAAATAATTACCCATTAGAAAGCTTAACAGTCCAGGACCAATCCAGTGTTCATGGAAAAGCTACCAGGCAGGGACAGATCAAAGTGGCTAACTAGGATCAAGGAAATACTTTTTTTTAGACCAAACATCAACCTCACAATGTAAGCCTCGAGTTTAAACAACATTAGCAACTTGGAGGCACTACAACTCAGGAGCAGCTCATGATCAGGCTGCAAATCATGTGGAGTGTGCTTAAAGCTGTAAGCTAGGGTACTAAAAGTGAACTGCAAGTTGTGACTGCAGATGCCACTATACATCTTTCATGTTTAACAACTCCAACAAAATCTTGGCCACAATCACATGGATGTTTAGTTTACTGCCCAGAGAAGCATTCCAAGATCCACATCCAACTGTGCCCATCTGTGTGATCTATGGAGATCATAAAATTCTGCAGCCCAGCATCTATCTAACAGCTATCTGCATCAGAAAATATGCAAAGTAGGCATGCAAGTGTATCATCTTATTTCTGGCATAAAACTGAGCTCTTTCCATGTCAAAAGGACATCTTTTTTTTGCTGCTGGACCCCTTATTCTTCCTATGATCAGTCAGTCAGTCACAAATGCAGAGCATGCAGATCAGGTATGTCTCTCCATTCATTGGCTATCATGAATCCAAGTCAAATGTCGAGCTTGACTCCATACGCATGGCGCACTTTTCAGATTCTTCTTTTTTTTCTTGGGAACAAAATGACTTTTCAGAGTGAAAAAAAATGATGTTCCCGCTTGTACTAACACCACCTCCGATTTGGCTTTGAGATTAGTTCCCTTCCTCTATCAGATGAGCTTTGCCATACTTGTATCATCTAAAAAAGCATAAAAAAAAACCAGTTAAAATGAAATAAAATACTGATCTGGTAGAAATGCTTGATTCTTTCAGATTCAGGTAGGTAAGGTTGCAGCAAGAACAATGGCGGCCGGCGTAGCTCTGCCAGGCAGCTCCTCGCTGGGCGTGAGCTCGAGATCGATTCGAGGCAGCAGACAGGCGGAAGGATCCGAATGATTCAGTGTCCCACAAGGCGCGGGCAGGCCATGCAAAGACGCAGCACGAAGCGATCGGGGCGGGAGCCGCGGTGATGCGCATGATTCGCCGCTGTCCCCCGCGCCGGCGGCAAAAGCTCGCGGCGCCAACATTTCTGCGAGCAAAGGAGGAGCAGCGCCGCAGCCGCTGGGGCTTTATTGTTTGCCCCGGGCAAGTTCTGAAGACGCAAAAGCCAATTCTGAAAAGAAGCGTAAAGATCATGAGCAGGAGAGCAATCTACGCAAAGCGCCATGATCACCGATAAGCGCTGCAATTTGTGGGGGCGTCATGAAGCCAATGGAGGAGTAAACTAACTAAAAGGTGATTTTTTTTTTCATTTGAAATTTCAGGTGCATCGATATCCAGGTGAGACACTGAATATGCCTGCCGATCGAATTGGGATTTAGCTTTTGTAGTAGTAGTAGTAGGTTATTAGTGATCCTTGGAGAACATGTCGAACAAATCGACATGCGGGTTATGCAGCTTTGAGAGACAAGCTCATGATGATGCACCACGAATTAGGAGCATACAATAGTGGCAGAGGAATGGAACACCATGGCTTTTGAGCTTCTGATACCACCATTGCAAGCATACATGTGGACCACCGTCCAACGGCAATGTTCAGAGCAGAGGGGTGAACAGACCAGACTAGACCAAACAATGCCTGCTAATTGCAAGCTTTCCAGGCTTTAAAAGAAGCAAGACCTCAGCTTTACACACATGTACATGAGACCAAATCACACCTTTCTCCCTTTATTTCCCTCTTTCTACACACACACTCATCATAAAAGGATAGGCGGCTCTGGCAGAACAAAATGGGAGCGGCTCGTCGTCATACAGTTGGAGTTGGCAGTTATCGAAGAATTCATGCAAGACAATGCAAGGATATAAAACTTTGTGATGGTTTCGTGTTACCTTCACCTTTCCTCCAAATATTGGTCATGCCTTTGTGTTGTGACGCAATCTGGTGAGGTTAGTATTGCCATTTGGTTCAAGATGGAAGTTGTAAGAAAGCGATAGGTCGTCCAAATGACCGCAGGAAGTGAGAGATCCAAACGGCACCTTTTGCCTTTTAAGGCTTTTTGGGGCAAGATGCCTTCGTGAAGTTTGTAGCTTTATCTTCTTTAGTGGTGTATGTGTAAAGGTGAACCAGAGTTGTAAGGCCTGGGTCATGTGAACTTTGTAAAATTCATGCATTGGCAAGACCAAGATGAAACATGCAATATTTAATGGTTAGTAGGCTATGCTGAAAACCATGGAACCATGTGCAAATCGAGAGAGTAGCACCTAAACGATGTGCGAAAAAAATCCAGCTAAAGTATAGATGCATAAATCATACAAATCATCTATGTGCAAAGAAAAATAAAAGGAGAAATCAACACATAAATAGTTATAGGTTTGTGGATCAGACTCGAACAATTGCACCTCTTTTTTGTTTCTCTTTTTATAATTTTTTCATACTTAAAACTTTTTTGATAGAAGTTTATAATTAAACTTTGCATTCACATAGATAATTGAATGCCTTGTTCATTCATAATTTTGTATGCACCGATTTATGCGACGTGACATCACGTGAAGAATGGGCCATGCCAATGGTTTACTGGGCCGTAATCCTTTGGAACGGATTTGGATTCTCTATTGGGCTGATTTATTACGCTGTAAAGAATTGTTGGGCTGGTTTTTCCTCAATACACGCCGTCAAGCACAAAGAAAGGCAGTCGTCAAAATTGGCGCGTTTATATTGGGCCAAATATGCGAAAAGCCCACATGTATTTCTGGGCCTGAGATTCATGAAAGCGGTGAAGCGGGCTTGGGCTCGTTCGTTCGCGACGCAAATCACCAACGGCTTCATGACAGACGTCTAAATCATGGTAACAAAATCGGTTCAGTGTTCTGGTCGATCCAGCCGTCAGCTAGATGAAGCCGTCAAAAATTTCGGCCGATACTGGCCTGCACAACTTTTGTGTCTACAGCAAGCAAATTTCCGAGCCAAAAAATGCCATGGCCATGGAACAGCATGGCTAAGAGGTGGTCGACACGTCGAGCATAAGCTGGCGCCATGCCGCCACGGATGGAGATGGAGTAGCTGGGAGGTATCCCTTCGCACCTGCATTGCAGGCTTGCAGCTTTGACCTATCCAGGACATTAAACCCACTTTCCCGAATCTGAAGGGAATCTTTGGCTGAACCTGGCGAGCAGGTAGCTAGCTGATGACACTGCCACCATCTCCTCGATCGACCACTCCCGCAGTTCTTCAGCTCGACCGCATGGGCGCACACGACACGGCGGCGACCGGCCCAGAGCGCCAGACATGTCCATGGGCCATGGCTCCATGCCCCCCGCTGTGCGCACGCTTCCTAGCCTGCCGCGTCCATGCCTGCTGCCTCCGTTCGCGAACTCAAGTACTTAACCCCAGTGCATCTCCATCTTTATGGAGCAACAGTCTCGGCTGCACTGTTTCTGCACATGTGTCCATGGCATTGCAGTGCAGCATCGAGCTGATGACAGTCAGAGCTCTCACTCAGAGCCCAGCCCAGAGCATCGCGAGCTGAAGATGAACAGTGCGAACAGGATCATCTCCCGGGTCCAGCCTGCAGTTTGAAGCACCACCGGCAGTGGCAACAACAAGATGCGTCCATGCATGCCATGGCCATTGTGTATTCATGGCATGGGGCACACGCAATCACACAGCACATAATGAAATAAATAATCAGCCAGTCGGTAGGGCAAAGAACAGGATATATAGGAAAAAAGGAGATGGGAGAAAAGATGTCCTGATCAATGCCTGGTTCTTGGGCAGAATGAATGAGAAAAGAAAGCCCTTTTGGCCTGCTGTCTGTGTAGCTCTGCATGGTTGCAAGCTGACACTGCTGAGGTGTTAAGCAATGGACAGCGGGGCCCTGCCCGGGATCCGGGCATGTGTCCGGATTTCCTCGAGCATTCCCTCCAGTCCTCCACTCGCTTTGGGGTTTCAAGTGGTTTTTTCTTCTTTTTTCTAAGCGCCTGCGTGGCCGCTTGTCTGCCAGCGGCCAAGCCTCAGCTCGCTGGTGATCCTTCCTCGTGTGTGTTAGGTACGGTGGTGGTCAAGCTGCCGATGCTGCGTCGTCGTCAGCCATTGCCGGCCGGCCGGCCGGGCGGGCTCGAGTGCTTGTTTTGTTTCCTTGCCCGCTGTTCAGTTCTTGCTGTCCGGTCGTGATCGATCCATGCTCGTGTTAGGGCATGTACCAGCACGAGGTGAGAATCTTGGCAATCCATCTTTTCGTTCACCTTTCGTTTCAGAGATGCAGAGGGCGGCGTTGCTGGAACATGATCCACGAGGATATGTGAACGCAGCGTGTGTGCGCAGGGACAATGCCACATGCTGCCGCCATGCACGAGCAAGATGGGTTTCAATCCTGCAGCAGCTAAGAACACACTTCACACGGGGGGTCAGAGGCCAAGGGCAAGCGGGCCAGGCTGAAGCCGACATGCGCCTGGGCCATGCTTGCTCACTCGCACGCCGGCCGCTGCCGGCCGGTACGGTGGCGCCGCCGCTGGCCGCGCACGGGGACACGACGGGGACACATGGTGAGAAACCGAGCGGACCCGCCGTGGAATTGCCGGCGAGAAACGTAGGCCACATGCATAGCCGCCCGTGAACTGTCGCCTCGTGTCGTCGTGTGTCGCTCGATCAGGGTATGCAGGTCGATCGATCGATGCCGGTGAGATGTTTGGCAAGAAAGATTATTCAGAGAATCGCGACGAGAGAGAGAGAAAAAAAAAAGGTGATCGCCGCCGCCATCTTTTCAACGCCCTTTTGACTCCTGGATCGACGACGGGTCATGGGTGTAATGCGCTCGCTCGATCGCGTGCTTGTCCATCAGCGGATACGGCCTTGGATCTCCTGCCCCTTTTACCATCAGATGCGCACGCTTGACTTGCTTCCTTTGCTCTAATTGGCCATTTCCCGCTTTGACAAATCCGTCAGGTCAGACGATCCGATTTCGCCTCTCTGATCAGTGATCACCTTCAAACGCTCCATTACGATCGCTCTGCTACTTCTAATCACATGTCCAACTCGCTGGTGGTGGCGATCGGTTTACGCTAGTGCTTGCTAGGTCATGAACTCATGATAGACACTACTCCTCCTACCCAAGGATAAGAACGCCAACAACACCTGCATGTCCGATCTCCCTGTGAGTTGTCGTTCATCCCTTCCTATCTGTCAGAAACATCTGGTTTCAATTACTGTTAAGTTCTCTCCATTAGACAATGGATGAAACCATTGCCAACGCCTGAGTGTACTTAATTTGGAGAACGAGGCAGGCCACTGCACTGATCTGAGCCGAGCGTGCAGGGATGCAACATAGAATAAGCTTTGGCTTTGGACAGGCTGCGTGTTTGCCTCCTGGAGTGGCGTCAGGAAGCAGGCAGACAGTGGCATGGGGCGATTGCCTCTCGCGTCTGCATGCCCATGCCATGCAGGGCTAGCTAGCTTTTAATTTGCTAGCTCTTTTATCGGCATGAGGCTCTCCCATACTTAATACCCCCCATGGGGGGCACTGATTCCCTCCTAATCATCATCACTGTCTCTAGACCACTCCAAAACAGGGGCATTCCTGCAGCTTGTATGATGCACCTGTGCCCTGGTGTTTATCACCACCAAGCTATGGCCCGGGCCCACCTGGTTTATGGTATTAGGGCACTGTCCCTGTCATGCAAATGCTGGCTAATCTATGCTTGCTTTTGCATTTGCTGCTTTTATTTGTTTATTTTATTTTGGGGTGTCCTTCATGTGGTTGTTGTTATCAGCTTAATTCCATTCCTGAGACAGAGTGGTCCAAATCGAGGTTAGCCTTTTTGTGATATGTAATATAATAGAATTAAGCTGTGGTGTCACCTCAGATTACACCATGATTAGTTGGGAGACCCCTGCACTGTTCATGCCTGAGAATTAGGGTTCCATTGCAAGGGTGTGGAGCAGTGCTCCACAAGCTGTTGTTTCGGAATGTCCTGCACTGCAATATAGTATGCATATTTGATCAACCCGTTTGACCCACTTTTGTTGCTTTCAGAGGATTAGGTATCTCATTAAGTGGCACTCTGTCCTGGATGCAAGCACTGTGGCTGATTAGCCACATAAGGATATAGCAAATGATTGTTGTTGAGCCTAACCTGGAATGGGACTGGGATTACTGTTCAGGGACAGGAACATGCAATGCATGTAAATGTGCTTGCTGCTGGATTGATTATTGGCTAAAGCGTTTATTGGCCAATGGCCCATGCACATGTTTGTTTTGTAGCTTGCAATGATGATGGAGCCAGCTGCTCTTTCAGAGAGAGAATTTTAGGTGCTGGCTGGGCTATTTGTTTTGTTGACCAGATCTGAACTTCTCTATTCAGACAGGTGAAGTGAAGTGAAGTGAAGCTTCCCGTGCTGCAAGTGTGCAAGCATGTGGCTGTATATTCCAGAGCTTTTCCACAATCAGGTGGGATGAATCTTGGTAACGATCTTAGTGCATTGTTACATTTTTCTTATCTGCTTAACACTGCATGTGGTCATGTCACTCTCCGATGTTTGTGTATCAATTGCTTTGCTCCGATCCAAATGCCATGCGTTTGGAGAGAGAAAAGAAGTGTTGGCACCTCACCGTATTTGTTTTAGGGATCGAGAAAAAACAAAGGAACTTGATGGATGCTGCTTTTGTGTTAAGAGCAAACAAGCATTGACATAAAGTGGTTGCATCTCATGCTGAATTTGGTAATGATGGATGCAAGTGCCATCGAGACCACCTAGGCCTAATTAAACAAATAGTCTGCTAGTTAGAGTAGCTATTTCAGGCTACTGCCCCCATGCTTTATACCCCCAAATCATGATACCTAATCTCACAATGTTATCTTTGTTTATTTTGTTCAGTCGCATTTGGGGAAAAAGGTTATCCTTCCGCTATAAATTGACGGGGGAGAAATAGCAACGCCATCTTGGGATCATTGGATGCCTTTCTTGACTCCTTTTGAACACTGTTCCTCCCTCTCCTTTTCAGCTCATTTTCCCATCACTGAAAAATGGTCATGTCATGCTTTTTTTCCACCACCACATGCATGATGCACTCCTCCGCCCCCTGCTGCTCTCACATCTAGGATTTGATTGCCCCCAACGACAGCACTCGTGGGCCCGGCCCCTTTGCCACGGGGCCCACCCATGGATCAGGAGGAGGACTGGTGCGGGTGAAGGGTTCCCTTCATGAACACTGTTTTTGTTGCCACTGCATGTGTGTATGTGTGGTATGTATGCATGCATCGACACCAGTCCTGTACAACGTTAATTTCTTGAGCACCCCAACTATTCCATCTTTGACAAGATCGGTCGGAAAGAGGCGTCTTTGGATGCTATTGGGTTTGATCACGGGATCATGTGCCGAATCTTTTTCCTGAAACTCTGTGATGTTGCGTGTTGTGTGCGTACTTGATTCGATTCAGTTGCTTTCTAAATTTACAGACAGTATGCCTAATTTCTCCAGGTTAAAACATTGCTTGTCATGGTACTTAGAACATCTTTAAAACCTAGGAATTGAAAAAAGCAGGGTTGTAGAACTTGCAATCCGTCAAGAAAAGCAGAGAAAAAAGGGCTCCCAATGGAGACTTTGGATAGAACAAGGAAAACACACGAGAGTTCAAAGAGAAATATAGTAGGCACAAAGAAAAGTTTTGTAAGTTCCAACCTTCATGTCATTTTTTTTCTCTAAAATCTCATGGATTCCTGCATCCCAAACAATATCATAGGCCTTTGGTTTCAAAGTGGCATGTAGAAAACTTTCCTAGCATCAGAATCCTTCAAATTTTCTTATGTCTAATACGTTTGTTCCAAAAAGGGCTTTAGGCCATGTTTTCAAATTTCAAACAAGACATCTCACAAGAATTTTGCAGAAATTGGACAGTAGCTCTCCTGTTGTAAATACAGTCGGTAGAGAGAGAAAGATGGACGTGTCCGGTTGGCAGCTGGGCCTCTGCATCCAGCAAGTCAGGCTCATTGATATTTGATGTTGACAGTGGTCAGGTCATAGACTAATTAGGTTTAATAGATTCGTCTCGCGAATTAGCCTCCATCTGTGCAATTAGTTTTATAATTAGCTCATATTTAGTCCTCCTAATTAGTATTTAAACATTCGATAGCATAGGAACTAAATTTTAATTCGTGGAACCAAACACCTCGTAACAAACGCTCCGTAAAAGTCGTGGAAGATACACAGTACTACTGAGTACTGAGGAGTGATTAAGAAGCATCACTCACTCATGCCCTTTTCACAGTCACTGCAGTCTGTTTACTGCAACCGGGGCCTGTGCATGGTCGGGGCAACACAGTTGCAAATATAAAAAAGCTACAGCAGCTACCAGTACCAGGAGGACATTGCTTGCACATCATTTCGGGAGATTCCTAGGAGGATCAAAAAGAAGCCTCATGCTGCTGCAGCAGTGCCCAATCATCGAGATGCATGCAATAGAGCTAGTATCCTTTTTCTTTTTCCTTTTTTTTTTCCTTTACACTTGATTTCGTTTATGCAGGGTGCTACTGAGACCTTGAGCACTTGTTTGGTTTCATAACAACAGAATTCTGCTTGGATTGTCTGTTGATGGAAGGTTATGTGAACAGTGCCACCTTTGGGGGGATTAGTTGGTATCCATTTATTGTTTTTTGCTCAGATCCAATAGGTGACAATTGTACAGCCCCTAGGGTCACCGGTCACATCAGGAACAATCGTACTGTTTCTTTGACGCGACTGGGGAGAAGAGACTGAGGAGAGAGAGAGAGGGGATGGAAAGGGAAGGAGAGAGAAAGGGTGAGGAGGAGGAGCCACCATCACACACACAGTTCCATGGAGTGATGTGAGTTAAAGCTGAGAAAGGTACAATTGGACAAACCCTCAGAGAAGAAAGCCCTAGGATCTAGCGTCGCAAAAAGCCATGCATGCCATTGCCAAAGCTTTTAAACTACTCCACTGCTTCCGTTTCGACCACCTTCCGTTCCCTTCCATGTGATGTACTGATGCGTTCATGGAAGGATAAGGGATAGGAATGCAAATTTCGTGTCATGGGTATACGAACCAAAACTCAGTCAAATGAACTGGAGTAGTTTAGATGTCAAAAGAAGAAAAGTGGGATAGAAATGATCTAAGGTAGCATTGACCTAAAACTATCTGTTAGGTAAATGCTTGCATCCAACAGTACGATGGCAATATAGTGTCACGTGGATAAAAAACCTCACGATTCATGGAGTAGGTGAAGCTTTTGTAGTAAGGGATACACATATATACTCCGTATCTGTTAGAAAATAAATATGGTAATTTATCCAAAATAAAGACATATGTTTACATGTTAGCTACTATGGAGTCATCGCTATTGATGCACTAGTACTACCGGTTAAAAAGAGCTCAATCAATTTTTTTTAAAAAAAAACTCTATGGGTGAGATATTGGCTTCACTAGTAAGGAAGAAATCTGGAGATATGAAGCTTAGAGATAAGCAAGAATCGAGAAGGAAGGGGCTTTTTCCTGTGATGGAGTTGACAGCCATCACTACCACCACTATGGCTCTAGTGACCAGAAAGAACCCTAGCTGTAGCAAATACTGGCACTATCATTCCCTTTCTCCCAAGGGTAGTACGTGGGCCTGACGAATTCCTTTTTTTTTTCCTTCGAACCATCATACCCTGGCGAATTGAAAACTTGCAATCTTTGCCATGGACGCGCACAGCCGGCCAGCCCTTCGTTTTCTTTCCATCGCCGGCTCCAAAAAAGCTAGACACAAAAGGAAAGCAGGCTTGCAAATTGCAATGCAGAGAAGAGGAGCACTGGAGGATGGTGATATTATAGAAAAAAAAAGAAAAGAAAAGGGTGACTGGAAACTTCAAACTTCAAAGAGATAGCTGCTTGGGAACAAGGGATGCAAAGTTAAAATACAGATAGTACAAATAAACAAGCACCCTGCTTTGGTACTTGATATGCATTCTTTTGGGGTTTCTAGGGCCTGGTTTGCACCGCTTTCGCCTCTTCTGATCTAAATGCACATACAATTATATATACTTATACATATAAAAAAAAACAATGCCTTTGTTTTTTGTGCTGGTGATCAGAGACTTGGAAGCGGCGAGCCCCACACGCGCGGGCGGACCCTTCTCTGTTTTGGGGTCCTCACGGCACATGCTGTGGCTTAGAATAATGCCAAAAGCAGCTTTAGAGCTCGTCGATCGCCGGTGGTTCATTTTCATTCCCGTCGCAGCTGGATCGTTTTCAGACCGGCATTGTGGATGTGGATGAGGTTGCGGAATGCGGATGGAATCAGGGTGCCATCCTTCAGTTTCATTTTTGTGCTAGGTGACTAGGACATAACTTGTATGGTTGCATCCATGGACGACAAAAAATAAAAGAGCTCCATGCATAAACATTTCTGTCAGGCATAACTTGTATCTCTGAAAACTGGGAGGGAGTCTGTTTGTGAAGATGTCAATGGGAATCTGACAGTAGAGCAGGGGGCGGCAAGAACTTGCCAAGGACGGTGTGAATCCTCACCGGCTGGCTGCCAGGCAGGGGAGATCAGGGATGCCCAAAAGAAAAGCTCGCAGTTCCTAGGGCACCTACCGTTTCTGAGCGGTTGGTTGGCCATGGCCGCACTCCACTCCAACTCCAATTTCCACTGCTGGTAGCAGCAGTACCTGTCCCACTACTTGTGTATTAATCCTAATCCCAAGGCCGTGTCTGGGGTCTCCGAGGCCTAGGGCAAGAAGCAACCGCCCATCAAGGTGAGGTCCAGCGGCCATCCATCCCTCTTTCACCATTGCCGACGCGGGGTGAGGGGAAAAGAGGCGACGCGTTTGACCCTCGGGCTCGCGGGGGCGCACTAAAAGCCGCCGTCCTTTCCCCGGCGCGTGGTACACACCACAGTGGTGGACCATCCATGGGCGAGGGGTCCCAGAGCAGAGCGCGGGGATGATGATGAGGACGGAGGAGGGGAGGGGGCCATGGCCCATGGTCCTCCTGCGCCTCTGCTCCAATCTCTGCGCCGGAGCTCCGATCCGTGTGGGGGCGGCGGCGGGCGAGCCGATCGGGGCAGCAGCGGCGCGCCCGCCCGCCCGCACGCGCGCGCCGCGTCATGGCGCGAACCCTTTCACTGTTGCGCAGCGGAGAGCGCGAGCTATCCAGGCATGGATCGAGGCAACGCTTGCGATATTTAGGCCCGTTTGGATGCAAAATCAGATTATGAGAATCTGGATTTTGTGGAAGCTAGTCCGCTCCGGAATTCGGGATTCTGAGAATTCATAATCTGGCTTCATAAAATTTAAGGCAAAATCTGTCCTGTTTGGAAGCCGGTCAGATTTTGGATTCTCAAAACCTCTAGTTATCCAAACGAAATCTCCCATCATCCAAACGGGGCCTTAGGAAAGCGTATAGGCGCTGGCGGGTGGGCCCATGAGGGATTTAATGGTGCTCGATTGTTTGATGCCATAGAGGAAAGAAGGTAGCCCTCATGGGTGGTTGCAAGTGAACGCAGTCGGCAACGCCACGACCGACCGTGCTCTCGTGCAGGAGCACTAATGGTTGGTTACAGGATGTTTGTTTAGATAGAGAAAAAGGACAATATATATTACCCTAGAATGCAACCTTCGAAACCATCATTAGAGAAAGTACATTTCTAGACGTTAGCGGTCTCATAGGTCATCTCATACAATACCACGTAGGATTTTTGATGATGTGAAGAAGAGAGAAAGGGGTTGTTATTTGCGAAACTCAACTGAGCTAAATTTTAGGACTACGAGACAACTCAACAAACATTGTACAAGTTGTTATCATCATGCAATTCAATATTTCTTTTTTCATATGCACAAATTAAGGAGTTATATAGTTCTAAAGATAACTTAAGGGTTGTCTGTTGTGTCGTTTGAAGATTACGTGTCAATATATGAGACTGCCGACGATACCAACGTAGAACCAAACGGTTAGGGTAGCGCGTGATGTCTGATTTTGTAGTTTAGGTTTAAAATTAAAAATCGAACAATTATACTAGCCTTAAAAATCGAACAAACATAATATTTTAGATTGGGCAGAGCACAACTTAGGGGTGTTTGGTTCTCTAGGACATTCTAAAATTCATGTCACATCAAATGTTTGGATATTAATTAGAAGTATTAAACATAGACTAATTATAAAACCAATTGCTCAGATGGAGACTAATTTGCAAGACGAATCTACTAAGCCTAATTAGTCAATGATTTGACAACATGGTGCTACAGTAACATGTGCTAATGATGGATTAATTAGACTTAATTCGTCTCGTGAATTAGCCTCCATCTATATAATTAGTTTTATAATTAAGTCATGTTTAGTCCTACTAATTAAACGTCCGAATATTCGATGTGACATAAGTTTTAGTCCGAACTAAATAAACAAACACCCCGTACTAATTAACGTCGCTGTATGACGGCGGAGCTCACTACTCTCTTAAGCGCACGATGAGGTGACGTAAGAGATGTTTTTGAAACAGGTGAGGTGATGTCAGGTATACGGTACCATGTCTCACGACGACGATCCGTCCCCGTCGGCGCCGTTGCCAGTACACAGAAACTTAGGGTCAGTTTGGATTTCTTGACGAGGCTTGCCTCACCTGGCTGGTCAAGGAGAGCGAGCTGTGTTCTGAGTTTGGACGGGTTGCCAGCTGCATCGATGTTTGTGAAAGCAAGATTTTCCCTTGCTTGCTCGGGCGAGCTGTATCACCTCTCCGCTGCTGGCAAGGCTCTCCTTGCTGGGCGAGACCAGCTAGCAAACAAGCCAAACGTCCCCTTATATACTGCCGACCTAGTATGATCCTAGACGACATTCACTTCCAGTCTTCCACTCATGGAGTCATGGACGTTGCTGCGCTGAAAACAACAAAAAAACACTTACCCGACGCCCCTCACCTTCAGCCTTCACCCCCACTCTCAACTTTGTCACTATGCAAAAAGAAGATTTCTCGTCACATCAAACTTGCGGTCCATGCATGGAGTGCTAAATATAGACGAAATTAAAAACTAATTGCACAGTTTTGTTGTACTTTGCGAGACAAATCTTTTAAGCCTAATTAGTCAATGTTTGGACAATAATTCACAAATACAAACGAAACGCTACATTGTGCTACAGTACTGTAACAGTAATTTGACATCTTCAAACTTTGGCAACTTGTTAACAAGGGGTCAGTCCTCCAGCTCGAGCTCATAAACACCCCAAGACGACCGACCCCGAGAGCCGGATCATCCAGTCAAACGCACACGTCAGCCAGCCCCCGTCCGTCCACGACCAACCTCTGTCCGTCCGCCCCGACGCCGACGCTTCCTCACGGCACGCCGCCCGTCCACCGCTCGCCGTACATGCGTACACGCACCATCCGGCGACGGATCGATCAGGCTCGCGGAAGAGCGAGCGTCCCGGCCGGCCACGGTTGCCATTGCCAGTCGCCACATGTTGCTTGGACGGACCTGATTGACCTGGCCGCGCCCCTGCGTACCGCGCCAGTAGGCAGGGCGCAGGCTGGTCCCCGTCGCCACGGCCGGCCCCCACGCCGTGCCGGTCGATGTCGTGGTGGGCGCCACGTCCGCGCCGCCGGAGGATGGGGCCGGCCGGCCGGGGCGCTCGGCGAGACGGCCGTACCCTGACTCACTGGCATGGCAAAATCCCACACCCCTCCGTCGGCGCGAGGGCTGCCTGTAGGCCGATCGATGTTCGACTCGCGGCAGCGATCTCCTCTGCTGCAGCTGCGCACCGGAGATCGTCGGCGCCGGAGCCATCATTGTCGGCCCCGTGCGCAGATCGCCACACAGAGCATTCCGCGGGTTCAACCGTTCATGCCGCGGCGTGCCGGCGTGCCGAGTTGGCTCGCGGCGTTTCCTTCCCCATCTGAAATGAAGCTCGCCCGGCACCAGCACCAGGCCCCAGCGCCGTTCGGGGAGGAGATGAGATTCCCACCTCGAAACGGCAACCTGCTTGGGCGACTGTTTCAGGCAAGCGGGAACGTGCGCCGCTGCCGTCACCACCGCCGCCGCTTGTCGACAGCGCGGGACGCGTGAGCCGCGGCTGTTGCTTCCTGCACAAACCGCCCGCGCGCACGGGTGCATGGGGCGTGCCCGTGCGCGCCCCCGCGCGTCGGCCGGGCCGCAGCCGCGCGCCGACGCTACCGGCTGGCAACTTTTTCTTTCTTTCTCGTCTGCCGACGCGGCGCGACTGGAGCCTGCGCAGCAGGATGAGCAGCGACGTCGCCGTCGACTGGAAACTTTCACCGAGATGGCGACGTACAAAAACAATGCCGGACGTACTGTACGACCACTCGATCGTCAAGGTGCTGTTTTATATTTTTGTTTGAAATAAAAATAACTTGTTCAAAGCCTTTCGTTCAACGGGGGAAAAACCTGGTCAAGTCAACGATTCCTGACACATGCTAGAAATAGCATGACACAAGGAACCGCAAGCCTGACTGACAGTCGCAGAGGGCGGGGGAGCCCCACGTGGCATCGTATCTCCATCCACCACCTCCACCACCACACGGGTTGCATATTTCATATTTGCTTTCTTTTTCTCTCAATATTATTTCGATCGATCACACATACAAAAATAAAATAAAATAAAATAAAATAAGATGTGTTCAACCAGATTCCATTCCCCGGCTCGAGCCATCCCCATCACGCGCAAGCGGCGGTGGATCCTTCGGTGCCTGCCTGCCGCCGGACAACGAGAGGCGCAGGACTGGAGCCGTCGCCGACGCCGACGCCGACGCCCGGGTCCTCCTCGTACCGTATCTGGCGCAACCGCTACGGCCGGGGTCGACGTCTTCGCGTACGCGTACGCGTACGCGATGGCGACGGCGGTCGATCGGTCTCGCCGCTCGCCAGCCGCCAGGTGGTGGTGCCGGCGGATGCTTCCGTTCCGTTCCGTCCTCAGCTGTTCGTCGACAGGAACAGTTCCGCTCCAGTCCAGTCCAGTCCCGTGGAGAGGATCGATCGATCCGTCCATCTCGCGCACGCCCTGGATGGACATGGACCATGGGCATTCGTAGGGCTTCGATTTCTTTTGGGAATTACACATGTGGCCGGATTTGGCTCCGTAACCCGCCGGCCGCCGCTAGAAACTAATGTTTTGTTCGTTCAGACAGGGACGGATCGTTCTTCCTTCGTTCGTCAGTGTGGAACCTGCTGCGGTTTTTACTTACTACTGCTGCAACCAGTAACCACTCCAATGAATTCACTTTCTGGATCCTGAATTCCTGATCCTACTGGGTGACAAGAGATCCGTATTCAAGTCAAAAAACGCCGCAGCAGGGGGGCAAGTCAAGTCCGGTACTGCTACGAGCAGTAACTCCGCTGCTTCAATGACCATGACATGGGGCGGTCAAAACCCACTGCGTCCGTCACTCTTGCCCAGCTCAGCTCAGCTGCTGAATCACTGCACTTCGCTAGGAGCTGGTGGCCGGAGTTTTTACCGTCACTGCCATCACTCCAGCTACACCAGCGAAGTAACTGAGCACACAGTACTTGTCCACAGCGTCACGTAGCAGTCCCAACTGTCGCCGCAGTACAGGGTTCCACACTGTGCTAATCGTTGTTTCCGTACGCGTCGGGAGTGATCAGTGAGGCTGCTAATCCGCGCTTGCCGTGGCCAAGGCCCAAGGACAGGAGGACTGACGAGGACGTGCGTGAGGTCAGGAAGGGGAGGAAGGCACGCGGGGCACTGTACATGTGCGATGGCACGTCTCGCGCGCAGAAGCAGCGAGTGGGAGGGGAGGAGAGGAGAGGACACACAGAATTGACAAAAATCACGCATGGGAGAGGAGAGGGGAGGGGTCGGGAAGAAAGCTGAAAAAGAGGAGCACCACTCGTGGGGTTAAAACCCCGAGAACAAACTTGGGAAGAGTAGCGAGCAGCCGGAGGGAGGAAGCAGCGGGAGCGAAGCAAGCAAGCTGAGCGAAAGCATACCGGAGCAGGAAGCGGGAGCACGCACGCACGCACGCGCTTCTCCTCCCTGCTGCCGCAACTGTTCGAGCTCCCATCCCAGCCGCACGCGCGCGAGAAGGAAGCGAGGAGAGGAGGGAGAGGAGCGGCGGCGAGCGAGCGAGCATGCTCCCCGGCGGCGGCGGGCGGATCTGCCGTAGAGCGGCGCGGGGAGCTCGGCGCTAGCGGTCTCCACCAAGCGGGTGCGGGATCTGACGCCGCGGCGGCTCCTCGGATCGAGCCAGCGGCGGCGGCGGCGGCGGAGGCCTCCGGCTCTCGGCTCCGGGGACACCGAGGTAACTTGCTCTGTGCATTTCTTCACGCTGCTTCCCCTCCTGCAGCCCAAAGATCGCAGCTTTTCGCCGCCTCTTGCTGCCCTTCCAAGTGACAAGCAAATTCGCTTCCTTTCTTCTGATAGATACAAGGAAGGGAAAGATTGCGCTTGCGCTTGCGCTTGGCTTCGCTTCGGCGGCGGCGGCCATCTTCGGGAGCCGCAATCGCGGCACGCGGTGAAAAAAAGAAAAAGAAAAGAAAAGTTGCTCGTGGTGAAACTGGGAAAGTGATGGTTTCCTTCGGGAAGGCGCTGTGATTTGGCCTGAAAAGGAGGAATCTTTCCTTCGCCTCCCCCTTCCCTTCCCCCGCTCTTATACCGCCCTCAGATCGCGGGGCGAGCAGTGTGATTGGTCCCTCCGCAACGGGGAAGGAAAATGAGGCTCTCGTCGTCGTCCGGCAGCGTCCTCCCGGCTCAGGCGGGCTCGCCGGAAGGTACTCCTCTGCCATGCCGGCTCCTCTGTGCTCCGTGGCTTGCTCATTAAATGCTCTTCCCGTTCATTTCTTCTTCCATGGTGTAATTTGGAGTTTGTACGACTGGTATTTGGTTTTTTTCTCTCTTCGTGCGCGTTGCTTGAAAGCTGCCATGTGGCCGTGTGATCCTGCAGCGACCCAATGTCGGCGAATTTAATTACGAAGTGCCGTCTCGATTTATCTGGATGATTTCTTTGGGAGCCGGTGCTGTCGTGAACTTGAAAGCGATTTTTCTTTCGATTTTTGGGCTATTTTTTTCTCCAGTTCATGCTGTACCTGAGATTGTTCTTTCCCGCGAATAGGTTCGTAGGTATTTCCACCCGAATAGTTTGTTGTTTTCAAGTAAGATGCAAAAATTGCTCCCCTTTTTTTTGTTTCGGTGTAAGGGTACTTTGGAGTTAATAGCACTTCTTGATTCTCAAATTATTCACCTCGAAATTTAATTCCTTCCGTATCCACCTTCTGAGACAATCTTCAGTTCGTTCTCCTATCCTTCAATTAAAACTTGCAGTATGGAATCGTCTGCTTAAATGCTTTTGCCATTACAGCTGTTGAGGAGCACAAGTGTCTGAACTCGGAGTTGTGGCATGCCTGTGCCGGACCGCTTGTTTCCTTGCCGGCGGTGGGTAGCCGGGTGGTGTACTTCCCTCAGGGTCACAGCGAGCAGGTTAGGGAAATTTCACTCCAGCACAAAATTCGCATGGCCCTGGCTGTTTCATTGTGAAACTCAAATCTGACTTGGTTCTTTCAGAACTCGAAAAATTCTCCCTTTTTTACACAAGTCCTTGGTGAATTTCCGCTGCAGGTAGCAGCATCGACAAACAAGGAAATGGAGTCTCAGATCCCTAATTATCCTAATCTGCCTCCACAGCTTATTTGCCAACTGCATAATGTGACGATGCATGTAAGTGTGTAACCTTGTAACACCCTTTTTCCCTTGAGCTAGTAATCTGAACTTCTCAAGTGTTAATTTTGTGTTATTTTCTTCCTTCAGGCTGATGCAGAGACAGATGAGGTCTATGCGCAGATGACACTACAGCCACTCAACCCGGTAAATCATGGTGCTTCTAACTACTTGTATCCTATGTGCAGATTTTTCTTGGTATCCATTATTAACGTTTTCCTTGCTTTTTTGTGCAGCAAGAGCTGAAGGACCCGTATTTACCTGCTGAATTAGGTTCTGCAAATAAACAGCCAACAAACTATTTTTGCAAAACATTGACAGCAAGCGACACAAGTACGCATGGTGGATTCTCTGTTCCCCGTCGAGCAGCTGAGAAAGTGTTTCCTCCACTGGTCTGTGCAGCTTCTGTCAAAAGTTGTAGTTCATTGTTTGAACTTTGAACTGATTTTGTTACAGGAAGTGAACTTAATCACTGATTGTTTTGATTTCCCAACGACTATGTAGGATTTCACTCAGCAACCTCCCTGCCAGGAGTTGATTGCAAAAGATCTTCATGGCAATGAGTGGAAATTTCGTCACATATTTCGCGGTGAGTAATTTTACACTTCTAAGTTCTAACTCCGTCTGCTGTGCGTTCTGTGGTAAGGCCTGTTTGTAACCTTCTAAAGATCATCCTTGATGCAGGTCAGCCAAAGCGGCATCTTCTAACCACTGGCTGGAGTGTCTTTGTTAGTGCAAAGAGACTTGTCGCTGGAGACTCTGTCCTTTTTATCTGGTGTGTTCATACATCCAGTATTTCAAAATAGTTACTTATGCTCACTTTTTTTGTTCCCTTCAAATCAGATTGCTTCTTGTTTGTGTTTATATATCTTATTGTATTGTCAGGAATGACAATAACCAGCTTCTTCTGGGAATTCGCCGGGCAAGTCGACCACAGACTGTCATGCCATCTTCAGTCTTATCTAGTGATAGTATGCATATTGGTCTTCTTGCTGCAGCTGCTCATGCTGCTTCAACAAATAGCCGCTTTACAATTTTCTATAACCCAAGGTAGAATGTTCTATACATGTTTATTTTCAGTCATTTCTCCTTTCAAATGTTTTAACATTTGCCTTTTGCAGGGCAAGCCCTTCGGAGTTTGTCATACCACTTGCAAAATATGTGAAGGCTGTGTATCATACCCGTATATCTGTGGGCATGCGTTTTAGGATGCTGTTTGAAACAGAAGAATCTAGCGTTAGGAGGTAAGTCAAAATTTGCTGACAACTTGACCTTGTATGTTTTAGCTCTGTGTGAACTTGCCGCTGCATGAGCTTCTTGTAGTGTTTTTTTTTTCATCTTCATTTTTCTTGGATGAATTTCCTTCTTGTTGCATTTGCCTACTTTCGTGGGTTAGTGCACTTGCTAACAAGATCTCTGGATTTGGCCATATGTCTATACCTCTTGGCTGTCACTCGATACTAATCTAGCATATTAGCAGTCTAACCAGATGAAATATTCTTAATTCCAGATACATGGGGACGATTACCGGAATTAGTGATCTTGATTCTGTTCGGTGGCCAAATTCACATTGGCGTTCTGTTAAGGTATATTTCGGACTTGTGTGCTTCTCTTTTGCCAATAGTTACTACAAAGCCCTTGAGGTGTTGTTCAAACATATATATTGCAAGCTTTAAGTTATACAAGATTGTACTCCCTACAAGGTTGTTTACTCTCACCGTTACATGCTTCGTGGTTTAGCATAATCACAATTTAATACCTTGAATAATTAGGTTGGCTGGGATGAATCAACTGCTGGAGAGAGGCAGCCAAGGGTGTCACTATGGGAAATTGAGCCCCTGACTACTTTCCCAATGTATCCATCTCCTTTTCCACTCAGGCTTAAGCGTCCATGGCCAACAGGCTTGCCTTCTCTGCATGGTATGAGGTGGAGTTGATGTTTAGCTGGCCTTTGTAGATACTTTTGCTCAAATAATTTTGAAACATGCATTCTACCTCCAATAACATTTTGTATGATGTTTAACTGTAGGTGGTAAGGATGATGACCTGACTAACTCTCTCATGTGGCTTCGAGATACTGCGAACCCTGGTTTCCAGTCATTAAATTTCGGCGGACTTGGTGTGAATCCTTGGATGCAGCCAAGGCTGGATGCTTCCTTACTTGGTCTGCAACCTGACATGTACCAGGCGATGGCCACAGCTGCTTTCCAGGATCCAACGAAGCAAGTGTCACCCACGATACTGCAGTTCCAGCAGCCGCAGAACATAGCTGGTCGAGCTGCGCCGCTTCTGTCGAGCCAGATTTTGCAGCAAGTGCAGCCTCAGTTTCAGCAGCAGCCATACCTTCAAAACATCTCTGAGAGCACAATCCATGGCCAGGGTCAGGCTGAGCTCCTCAAGCAGCAGATTCAACGAAGCCATTCATTTAATGAGCAGAAGCCCCAGCTGCAACCCCAGCAACAGCAGCAAGAATCACAGCAGCAATCACAGTGCCTGCAAGTCCCTCAACATCAGCAAATGCAACAACAGAACAACATGACCAACTACCAGTCAGTGTCTAATGCATTGTCAGCATTTTCTCAATTGTCGTCAGCCCCTCAGTCTTCACCTGTGGCGCTGCAAACAATACTACCATTTTCACAGGCGCAGAGCTTTGCAGAAACGAATATGAGCTCATTGTCTCCATCTAATGCCACTGCCATGCAAAATACGCTGAGGCCATTCTCAGCAGAAGCAGCTTCTCAACTGAGCATGCCAAGGCCTACTGCGGTACCTGTCGCTGACCCATGGTCATCGAAGCGAGTTGCAGTGGAGTCTTTGCTTCCTTCTCGGCCCCAGGTTACATCGCAGATGGAACAATTGAATTCTGCACCACCTAGCATACCTCAAAGCTCTGCATTGGCACCACTTCCTGGAAGAGGGTGCTTGGATCAAGATGTGAACTCTGATCCTCAAAACCATCTCTTGTTTGGTGTTAGTATAGACTCACAGTCACTACTAATGCAAGGTGGCATCCCAGGCCTTCAGAATGGGAATGATTCAACTGCTATACCCTATTCCACCTCCAATTTCCTGAGCCCTTCCCAGAATGATTTCTCTTTGGATCACACACTAAATTCTTCGGGCTGCTTAGATGATGCGGGGTATGTGCCATGTTCAGATAACTCTGATCAAGTGAATCGACTACCTGCTACCTTCGTGAAGGTGAGTGAATATTTCTATATAATAGGAATTCAAGATTGTTGACAACTGTGCGTTGCCTTGCTTTGAACCGCTATGTTATTATGACAATGATTGTTAATTATGTTTTCAAACATTTGGGGGCATTATAGGGGTCAATATTGATTACCTGTAAGCAGTTAACTTCAAATAATTGTTAATTATCTTTTTCAAACGTTTGGAGCATTATAGGGGTCAATATAAGCACTTGACTTAAGAAGTCCATTCTCTGAAAAGCCCTATTATTTGGTATTTTGTTACCAACAGTAGTATTAACCTGCAAATTTTCTTCTATTTGAATGACAGGTTTACAAATCTGGAACCTACGGAAGGTCGCTTGATATCACTAGGTTTAGTAGCTATCATGAGCTTCGTAGGGAACTAGGGCGCCTATTTGGCCTTGAGGGCCAGTTGGAAGACCCTATGAGATCAGGCTGGCAGCTTGTATTCGTCGACCGAGAGGAGGACGTCCTTCTCGTTGGCGATGACCCTTGGCAGTATGTTCTCATGACCGTCTTGATGATACCTTCTGAGCAATCTATGTTAATGTTTTACACATTCCCTTACATTGGTGCACATTGCAACCTGCAGGGAATTCGTGAGTACGGTATCCTGCATAAAGATACTCTCGCCGCAGGAGGTGCAGCAGATGGGCAAGCAGGGGCTTGAGCTTCTGAGCTCGGCGGCCCCTGCGAGGAGGCTCGGTAGCAGCTGCGACGACTACGTTAGCAGGCAGGAGTCAAGAAGCCTAAGCACCGGGATCGCGTCGGTCGGGTCAGTTGAGTTCTGAAGAGAGGGCGCAGCAAGTTACGCTCCCTCGAGCTTAAGGCTGGTCCGTGACGCATGCTTCTTTCGCATTCCCCGGTTTTGACTCTCTGAGACCCGGGTGGAACTGAAAGCATCACAAGACCAAAGCCTAGTCCCAAGTTATGTACCATCTAATAATTCTGTCATATGATATCAACTTCTAAGTAGAAACTACCAGCAGCACCGCCGGTGGTACACATGCCAAAACTTTGTTCTTCCATGGAAATACTAATCCTGTGAATGTAGGCTCTCTAATGATCACCTAGCCAGCTCTCTTGTTTACCTACGGTTGCACGCACATGCCTATCTTGTTCATATTCCTGCACAATCATGCCATGCTGCTGTGGTTCCACTTGAGCATTTCGGTAGCAGCATCCGGACACCAGGGAGGGGTGGTCCTGTGCACCAGCACTGCAGCACCATGGTGGCAGAGACGTGTGCTTCATTCCTAGGAGGGCATCCAGACCCCAAACTGTTACTGCTAGAATTGGTATTGGTAGTACAAACTGGAGAGGATTCCTGACGTTGCCTGGCTTCCAGATCATTGGTAGTGTCCAAAGTCACTGCTCCTTTTACTGGCATGTCCAGTTGGCCACTGCTGCCAGGGTCAGTAATAAAAAGAGAAGCTCGTCGTCCATGGATAGGCCTCATCCGGGGGCAGAAGAGAAGTCACCCAAGCTCCAACCCCTTTTCCTCCTTGGAGGATGGAAGGAGAGGCATCATTTCATTGGGACAGTGACTTGGCTGCCAATGGGGTTGGGTGCCAGCATCCATCCCCATGTGAGGTTTGGGTCCCCATCTTAGCCGATCCCCACACGCAGCACTGATAAAATCGTCAAGCCTCAGCAAAAGGAAAATGAAATTGGATTTGCCTGAAGCTGACCTCCCTTTTTCTCTCTGAAGGTGAGTCAGTGGCCAGCGAGTGCTGTGCAGCAGGAACTGTGGATGTTGAACGCGATGCTGATGCCTCTCTTTATCTCTCAATCCATCACACACATGACACATCCATTTGTTCAGGCCTCAAATGCATCTCTCATGTGGAAAACGCTGGAGACGAAGTGGGGGGGAGCAGCCAGCGTGGGGAGTGGAGGGCAATAACACACGCCACCCACCCGTTCGACGATCTCATCTCCCTCCCCATGATTCCTCCGTCCCGGTCAGATCTCCGGCCGGCCCCGCGCCCGGATCTTTCGTGTGCCCGGTCGGCGTCCCCGCCGCTCCGCCCTTGCTTTCACCAGCACTGACCCCTGGCCACCTGGAGAGAGCGAGGTTGGGGAGCGAAACACGCGACGCTACTGGGGTCTGGCCCTGGGGGCTCCTCAACAAGTGGATGGAGGAGAGCGAGGCGTCAGGGATCCAGCCAGCCAGCAGAGCGGCAGAGCCTGTCTGCTTCAACAGGTTCGTGCCCCCGGCCTGGCCAGGTCAAAACGTGATCACGCGCGGCCGGCGGTTGGTTGGGTTGGTGCGGTGTCGCCGACGCCGAGGAATCTCTGCATCCGCCGTGGTTTCCTCGTCGGCAGGCCGTCGACAACTGTTTGGAGACGCCTTTTAACCTGCGACGGCGGCCACTGCAGGTGCCGGCGCACTCTTATCCAACTTTTTCCACGGAGGCCAGACCACCGCGGCAATCACGGTCCAGAGGGCAATAGCACTGCGGCTAGAAAGTGTAGTACTAGTACATGAATAATGATTGAACCCTATCCTGTATGTGTATAGATCATCCTCATGTCGTTGTAGTGTACATTACAATGGTAACAGCACAGAATAAAAAAAAAATACGACAGATAATTTAAGCCGTCGTTATTGTACAATTTTCTAACTGATACTCTGATACACCGCCAGAACAATCTCAACCTGCCAAAATAAAGCTTAGGTCTTTGCCGCCAGAGCAAAATTCAACTACCAGTATGGGCTATGGCTGCCCACACAGCACTATGCAGTTGCACACAATCTGCATCTTTCACTATTTTAGTTCTAATCCCAGCAGGAACAAAAGATAGAGAATATCTATTTTAGACGACCTCAACTCTGTTGCACAGGTAGCCCGCTCTATAATCAGGCAACAGCATGGAGGCCCAGGCGCACAGCGTAGCATTTCTCTACCGTTTCCTTGACCGCCTGGGAGCCGCTTCCTCTTCGCTCTCGCTGTCATCATCCCGGAGGGCGCTTCTACTGTACCTGTCGCCGGACTGCGATCTGGCTCCGTCAGCTCCAGAGTTCTCGTGGCCCCTGCTGCCCTGGTCCGACACCGTCTCAAACCTGTCGCCGCCCGGCCTTCTCTGCTCCCGCTTCGCGGCGCGGTTGTTCGGAGGTGGCGGGGGCATGAAGGGTGCCATACCCATGGGACGGTTAGGCCGTCCAGGCCCGCCCATTCCCATGCCTCCCATCATCGGGCCACGGCCGGGGCCCATCATCATGTCAAGGCCCAGAGGGAAAGGCTGCGGAGGCCTGCCCGGGAAGGCCATACCGGGCATAGGGCCTCTAGGAAAGTCACCGGGAAACCTTGGGCCACCAAAGGGTGGGAAACCGCGCGGCATGCCGAACGGATCAGGCATGCCGAAGCCACCGCCGAAACCAAAGCCGTCGCCGATCATGTTGGGAGGGAAACGCCCTCCCATCATTGGCCCACGCATCATTGGCATTTGAGGGGGCCACATCATCCCCCTCCCTCTTCCCCTCCCTTGTGACTCTTGGCCGTTGCTTTCTTCTTCCTCCTCACTTTCCTCTTCCTCCTCTTCTTCGTTATCATCAAACAGCACGATATCTTGATTATCAGCTGCCTCATCAGCACTGACTCCCTTTGCCTTTTCCTCTTCTCTCTTAGCCTCTGCTGCAATCAGCATAGCCTGTCCACATTAAAAAAGACATCAGCCCCACGATATCGACAGCACATCACTTAACAAATTTAAGAAAATGGCAACAAATACAGTTACTGTATAAAAAATTTGACCAAGTAAGCACAAGTGGATCAGGCCTTTAAAACAAGGGATAATCATGATTCGGTATGTAACACAATATTTCTCTTTAAGCAAAATAGCACTAACACTGAAAATATAAACCTGTGGAGTTGTTCATTATTGCTTGCAGCAAGAGGGTACATGCATTGTTAACCTTTGTTCCATAGAGAATATATAATGTGTCATTACCAAACTGTAATCAATCTAAAAGAAGGTGCAATTGTCTTCATTAATATAAATCCTCAGTTGAAGAAAGATTGTAAATTTTGTTGATATCTTCCACCTCATTCTAAAGCAAGCCTGCTATGTAAACCTTGTATGCACATAAATTCATCTGCAATCATGATTCCACGACTATGAAACTAATTTAAAAACAGAGAGTTAAGAACCACAGCAGAAGTGCTCATATGTGACAAGACAAAGTTGTCCTATATTGTAAAATCAGATGTGCTTTGCAATCAATTAGGGTGATATGCCCACTAGTAAGAGGAGACGCTAATGGGAATTCACATGGGCTGTGATTGGTTTCCTGCATAAGGCCTATACAGGCTTGCATAATGCAACCTTCTGGCGTTTGGTTGCCTGTTCAGCTCCTAGGCCAGGCTCCGCTAGTGCAAAAAGAAGGCCTTAGCCTGGCTTGCTGGAAACACATTTGAGATCCGTTTATGCCTATGCAGGCTTGCACAAGCTGTCAGTGGCTCATGTGAACGTTTCGCGTCACCACCTCCTCACGCCATTGGTGCCGCCTCACCTGTGGCGGAGGGCCCACACGGCCGGTGGCACCCCCGGCGCGGCGGAGGGGCTTGCCCGCACGGCCAGCAGCGAAGGGACCACACGGCCGGCGGTGCCCCTTAGCGCCGGAGGGGCTCACCTGCGCGGCTGGCGATGGCCCGCGGGGCGGAGCTCGCCCGCTCGGCCGGCGGCAGCCCCACACGGCGAAGGAGCTCGCCCGCATGGCCGGCGGCGGAGGGCCCACACAGTTGGCGGGTCCCCCGTACAGCGGAGGGCATGCACGGCCAGTGGCGCCCCCTAGCGCCGGAGGGGGCTCAACCGCGTGGCTGGCGGCGGACGAGCTCCGGGCCGGAGCTCGTCCGCTCGGTCGACGGCAGCCCCGCATGGAGGACCTCGCCGGATCTCGCTCGCACGGCCGCTGGCGGCCCCACACGGCAGATCTTGCCTGTCGGGAGAAGCTGGACGGGAGGAGGAAGGGCTGGAGGTGAGGGTGCGGTCGGAGGTGAGGAGGAGGGTGTGGCCGGAGGTGGTGGAGAAGAGAGACAGAAATAAGATGGTAACTTCACCTATGGCTTGTACAAGGTGATCCTAACAAATTGTACAGCCAACCAATCATAATCTTATGCTAGCCAGGCTTAAGCTGACCAAGCAATCAAACACGAGCAGATTGCACTGCATTAGACAGGCTTAGGCTAGCCTGGCTCCAGATTCTAGCCAGGCCATGATAAGCCAGGCAACCAATCAAAGCCATGATAAATTCAAGAAATGCATGACATACCGTAAGTTCGCTGTCTGGCTCCAGATAAAGCAGCGAAGCCAACTGTTCACCAATGAAAGGTTCTAGTTCCTGGCAATCTCTGCTGATCTGCACTAGTTAAAAGTGAAATAAGCAGTTAAATCCTGAAACGTTTGAGAAAGTAAATAAATAAAAATGTAAAGAATATGCCCCAAGAATCTAGTCAATCTTCACTGTGAGCATACCGTTAGAATTTTTGTTACTTATTATTTCTGGCCTAGAGCAATATCTCCTTCAGGCAAGATTAATTTTCTAGACAGTGCTTAATCATTATATAACCAGTATAAATATTAGACGTTTGAACTTTAAGTTAAAAGTCAATCAGCCAAGCATGGCACAATATAATGTTTGGTGAAATATAAATATAGAGAATAGTGCTGAAGAGGTGTCTGATTTATAATGCAATAAGGGACCAGGCCACTAAAAGCTAAAGCAAAGTCAGCTCCATCTTTCCAGGTAGTTTTGACAATTTATTCGATATTGTGATAAAGAACAATCAAGGTGGAAATATATCAGCAACACAAAAGAAGACAGGCCATACAATCAGGCTATTTAAATAAGCTGAACAGAATTTCCACACTTCTTTTACATTGAAAAAAAAACATAAGGCTGGTATATCAAGGAGCCAAGGTCAGCAAACACGTGAGACGAGGTGATCCACATACCTTAACAGGGAGATTATCATTGTATGGATTGCGGAGATGGTGAGTTTTCTGAAATGACAGTTCACAAAGCTGCAGTGCAAAAGCTGCTGTAAGTAAAGACATATTCTTAAGGCGTTCACGCATAAACAGATGGAAATGTTCAGTGAGAAGTCTTGTTAACCACAGCTGCCATTAACTAATTAATGATTTGGTTGACAATTTAACCAAGCTAGAAAAATTCACATCAATGTCATGCTCCAGTTCATAAAAAAACATAAAGAGTCCGTAAATTCAACCCTATAATTCCAGTTCATCAAAAACCGTTTGGCATATGCACTTGCAATAACTATAGTTAAGTTAACTATTCATTTGTACTATGAGTAAATGGCAGATCCAAATTTTGATGTACAGGAGAGCAGCACCCAATGGGCTGACACTCGAAGGCATTAATACAACAATTTCAATTTTTTAAGTAAATACCTAGGCCTAAAGCGCACCTTAGCCATAAACTCAAGCACCATATCAATATATGATAGGTTGTTTGATTTTAGGTATCACCCCATCCAGAATGGAATGGTCCATCATGGGGTTATCCCATGAATTTGTGGGATGAACCCATTCCTAACTATTAAGCTAACCATGCGTTTGTGTGAGGAGTGAGGTCACCCCATCCCTCAAACCAAACACCCCCACAAGTTTCTCACTCTCCCAATGTCTGCATGTTTGTAAACCAGCATGGCTATTTTAGATGGATTTCCCAGACGAGAATTAAATCCAGACGCACTTGGAACAGGGTGGGGGTAGCACAGATGAATAGATGGACAGAAAAAGACAGTGTTGCCGTCATTAACTGAATCAAAGTACAACATACAAGTATTTCAGCTCCAAAGCCATAATTTCCATCATCTGGAAATGGCCAAGCTACAATTTGAAGTGGTGATAAACATAAAGAAGTACAGGATTAGCAAGAAAAGTGCACCTTAAGCCACTGCATAGAGAAGTTTCGACCATAATGTGCTGTTCCATGAGCAGATTTCCAATTTCCACCACCAATGTAGCCACCAATCCTAGAAGTCATCTTTGCACACCCCTTGAAAGCATAGCATGATTTGATATAATAAGTGGGTGTGATTTAATAAATTCAAAAGAATTTTCAAGGATGAGACCAAAGATAAACAAATACTGCATGCAGCATTAGTAGCAAAGATGAAACCTCCACTTTACCTGGAAATGGCGAGTTCTATTAATTGAGAATATTAAAATAACATTCTCAGTGGATTCAAAAGCTTCATTAAGTTTAGCCTCGTTACTCCTCTGGGTAGCCCAAATTCCCTGCTGAACTGATATTTCCAGATTCTCCCGATTGCAACTTTTAACAATAAAGTACCTGATGTTTTACATTTACCAACCCAAGACTCAATTAGAGAACCATTATAGTATTAAGCTGATACCATGAAAGTACTAAATGTAACTTCTAACAGTAGATGCATTATGTTGTAGGTGATGTTATTACTATGGGCAGAAGATTTTTACTTCTTAATAACCTAAATTATATAATAAAATACTGAAATCACTCAGCCAGAAGGATAGGTAGAAAGAAGTGATAGTTGTCAGGTAACCAAACAACCAGACAGCAGGTAAACCGACAGCACTGTTATTCATAAAACTAACTCCCTAAATTCCAGATCCATTTCAACAAGCAAGTGGCATCACTCTGATTACGCAGAGAATTTAATCCTTCTTTGTTAAGCGATCCCTAAATAACCCCCCAAAAAATTGGGGAAAAATGTCGGTTTTCCAAGTATTTGTAGCACATGAACTCGAGATTCATAAAATTTAGAATGCACTAAAAATGTGTGAAAGCATACAATACAGGGTTCAATTCCTATAACTAGGAAACTACAATTTCTCCATGGAATTACGTTGAAATTTAGAAATGCTAAACAAATACAAATTCAGTGCAGACTGCATATGCCAATAATTCTGCGTGTTGCCTCCTCGAACAGCAGAGGCATGCCCAATACCATGAGTACAATGTAGCCTGGATCGGACTATATGACTGAAAAATCAACCATTCATGTGATTCTCACCATCTCATGTGCTACTTGAACTTCCCACCACGAAATCGATTTATAAACAGTAATAACTTAGCAATTACAAAAGCTTCTTCTACTGAAGAGCTAAATATTGTGGAACCAACCTCAGAAAGTAGCTAACACACCTATCTTTGTAACCCAGAAAAGCAAGAACAGTGCTACTACCTTATGCAATTAGGAAACAAAAATGACTACAAACTTTTTTCTTTCAACCAATACAGGAGAAATAAGCTTGAAATAAGTACACTGTATTTACGAGTGTCAAAATAGATAACATAGTATAGAAGTTTAATGAGATATACTATTGCAACCAAAACTATGTACGTAATTTTCACAGAGTTCTAAAAGCTTTACAAGATTGACTAGAAACTCCACACACACCTAGATGGCCCTTGCGGAAGGGGTGTTGCGATTCTAGCAGTTTGATGGCCATTTGAAGCACCTTGGACCTGGTCATTTGTATTTGGCTTCTGCTGCTGCTGTGGTGGCTGTTGATTCGTAATTTGTGCTTGTTGTCCACCAGTTGGTGGAGCCGTAGCAGTAGCATTTTCTGCTGAGTTTTGGTTAGGCAACCCAGAACCCTGTGGATGTTGAGGTCTCTCACCCTGCTGATTATAGTTATTGTTTCTATTCTGACCGTATCTGTTGAAAGAGCGCATCTGCAAAATCTTCTGTAGAACTTCCTCAACAGGAGGCGGTGGCCCAGGTAGCTTGGCATGCTTGTACCGGCAACTAGGGCCATTGGGACAAAACCCCATCTTGTACCTATAAAGAAGCACAGGATAACACATATTCAGATGTGACGAAAGATGCTAAACAATCATTCTTCACTTTTAACAATGACAGCACTAAATTAATTCTTGGTGTCACATATACTCAAGTCTACCAACTGTACAGGTAACAGGCTATATGGCCATTTTTACAGCAAAAATACTGCCAAATACAATGTATTCCCAGCATATCATGTCAGCAGTAACTTCTATAAGTAAAATTACCAAACTCTTTAATTCCCATTGAATTGAATCGAACTACATGTACCAAAAGGAAGATTAGGGAGTGACCCAGGGATCATGGTGGCAGCAATCTCAAGCCCGAACCCCCACTCAATCAGCACGAATTTGGCATTTTAGTTCGAAAATTTTCCAACAAGTTAACAAATTTCATCGACCACACCCACCACCAAGCCCTTAAAAGCCACCCCTTTCCCACCCAAACGCCAAAATCAACGCGGGGAACTCGAACAAGTCGGTAGGGATCAGAGATCTCACATATTGCACTCCTTGACGTCGTCGTACGAGTGCTTGTAGGCGCAGTCGGGCTCGCGGCACTCGCCGAAGTCGCGGAAGAAGCGGCAGACGGGCATGCGGGCCTTGTCAAACTGGTGCAGGAACCCGCACGCGTCGCCCTTCATGCAGAGGCCGCGCAGCCAGTGCCGGCACACGGTCTGGCGGTAGCTCCCGCGGCCACGGCCGCGCCCGTGCATGCCCGGCCCGTCGCCGCCTCCCCCGCCGCCCGCGCCAGGGTCGGTGGAGGACGGCACGGGACCGCCGGCTCCGCCCGCCGGGGCGGAGTCGAGGCCGCCCTCGAAGTCGAAGCTCAGGCCGCCGTCGCCGTCGTCCATGGAGAGATGTTAGGGTTTGGGATCTTTCTCCGATACTAGGAGAGAGACCGAGGAGGTCTGTAGGAAGAGTAAAAATTGTTTTGGGTTTTTTTTTTCTAGCATAGCAAGAGAATTATGTCCCAGTTGGCACCGAGAGCTCATTTGGCAGTGCTGCGGCTGTGGTTTCTTCAGTGAAGCAACTTTTTTTAAACTTAGACTTATCTGGATGGAAAAATATTTGGCAAAACGGTTTCTCGTAGCTATGTAACATGGATAAAAACGATGAAATTCTATAATGCTCTTATCCTTTTTATTTTTATTTTTTGATTTTCTCTTTTCTTCCTATTTTTTATCCTCTTTTTATTTCCTATTCTCTCCTCTTTCTTTTTTCCTTTCTCCTCTTCTCTCCTCTTCCTATTCTTATCCACAGCCGTAGCCATTTGCCCGTGACCAGCGCTGGCCTTCCTCTCTCTCTTTCTTATCCGTTCGCCCGTGGCCAGCGCGCGCCGTCCTCCGCCCTGCGCTCCAGCGCGCCGCCGCCCACCTCCACCCCACGCCCGCCGCCACTCTCCGTCCTCCCGCATCCACACCACCGACGGCACCCTTCCCGCACCAGCGCCGCCACCGACGGTGTCCTCCGGCCTCCCTGAGCCCGCGCCATCCTCCGTGCACCCACGAAGGGGACAAAGGGGACGAAGCCGCGGGGAGCCCCTTTTTTGTCTTCTCCTCCCTCTCCTGCCTCCTCTTAGTGCAATTTTCGGGGCTTCGGGTAAGAAGCCGTTTCGTTCGTCGCCGTTTGTTAGGGCTCCTCAAGAAGCCAATGGTGAAACCGGTTGAGAAGCCCTACCAAAGAGGGTCTTAGTTTCGATATCGTTCAAACTATTATTCTAATCTTTAGAAGGGTTTCATCTAACTTCAGCTCAGCTTACGTAGTTCAAAGAAAACGGGTTCTGCTCTACTAACTACTCCGTTAAGCTAGTCATGATGCTAGAGCCAGAAGGATAGAGTCCTGCCAAATACAACTTTAGAGCCTCTTTGGAATATAGGGATCTCAAAATGTAGGAATGGGAAAAACATAGGAATGGAGTCGCATGACATTTGCAATCTTATAGGATTTGAGAATGTAGGAAAGTTTATAATAGAGTGTTTGGATCTAACATAGGAAAAATAAAGGAATGAGAAGATAGAGATAGACACAAAAGAAAATTTCCAAGAAGTTGAACCTCATGTTAGATTTCCTCCAAAATTCCTATGGAACAAGTCATTCCTTAGGAATTTCATAGGATTGGTAGGAATTCAATCCTTTGTTCCAAAGGCCTTCAAAGGAAAAATTACAAAATTACTATAGGATTCAAATCCTCTAAAATTACCACACTTTTCCTTTATTCCAACAGGCCTTAATTTTATTAGCTCTCTATACAACATATAATTGGGTTATATTCTATTAGTTTTCAAAATATACCATTAAATTGTTGGTTGACAAAAATATCATCTCACAAGTCACAACGTGTTTCTCCAATATTACCATCTTCATCTCCTAAGTTCTAAGAGCAACTCCAACCCACCTCTCATTCCTACCACATCACTGCCTATTGTTCGCTTTTAACATAACGGTTCATCAGGGCAACCGTCACCTTGCCATCCACTATGTCTACAATATTGATACATATGTTTACATAGGTCCTCCTTTAGACTTGGGCATTAACAAACAGTGGTGACTGGTTGGTATGATTATCCAAGTTTGTTGATGTCATAGATGGAGGATGTTTCTCATAGAGTATAAGGGAGAAGTTTGTGCAGTTGCGCTTCAAAAATAATTACATGAGAGTTATCATTTTCTACTATGCATGCACTCTGCCTCCTGAATATATAAAAATGGATTGAAGACTTTAACCTTTTTTTGTTTGAGCATGTTTTTTCAGAACTATAATATATTGCTACCAGCTTTGGATTTTGAGTTACCTCTTGTGTATTCATTTTTTAGTGAAATAATATTTTCCAGTAAGTATATAGTCAGCAATATGACTAATCGTGTCAGGTTGGGCTCACGTTAAAATTGGGTATAAAACTTCTTTGTCCTCGGAAATAACTTTAGTATCTTCCATTGGTTGACAATTAATAAGAGAATGAGATTATATTTCTTAATATTTCTATATCCTTATTTGAAATCATAGAACCTGGATGAAAAATCATCTTTAAAAAAATTAGTTGATTCTAAGTGGCTAAGTTTCCCACGCTAATTCAGCGAAAGGTAGAAAAAGTTGTTGCCTTTATAAAAAATTCTTGATTTCTCTATCAGTGTGTGGTTTAGTTTATAATTTTGCATCTTTTTGTAACGAGAAGTCTTATTATTTGGGTCTCAATTCGCATACTTTTTGGTATTTGACATATAATTCGCATGCCTTTTAATATTTGACACCGGGTATGCAAATTGACCGTATGACAGAATTGAATTACGATATACCAAACATAAAATTAAACCACAAGTCAAAAGAATTGAGCATTTCAGGATGTCACGACGCTCATGTTTAAGAACGTGGCCCAACTAGTGGGCGCCGAGAAGTTGGCCACCTTGAAGTAAATCCATGTGCTCAAGTCAGTATAAGTCAGTATAGCTCCTGTAGGTTGCGGTCGTGTGCGGGACCATCGTCGTCCACGGTCATAAGTTTGAGAGCAATCCATTTTCCAATCGATCAAATCAGGTAAAGCACGAGAATAGGGGCAAAAATAAGTCCCATGAGCTAAAAAAAATAAAAAATAAGAGAGATAGAGAAAATAGGAGGAAAACACCTAAATGAAAAATTTGCGGACCTCGGTATTTAAATATTGAAAGACATACTAATGTGATGTTAAATAGTAGGAGGCTTGCAAATTGTAACCCAAATAATAATTTTTCTCTATTCAGAATTTAAAGTAAATATAACGTATAACTCTTGTTCAATAATACGTAAATCTAAGTGAAACTATTTTTCATGTCGTGATCCACCACTCTCGCAGCTTTGGCTGGAATTTTGTATTTTAACCCTTTTAAAACTAATATTTTAAAAATAATCCATATCAATCTAATTTTTCAAAAATTAGCTTTTCTTTGTCACGCCAATCCTTTTACCGCATGGTTTAGCGTGATCAAATTGCTCGGTAGCACATGTGCTGACACGAGGACATGCTAGTCACGCCACCGCTCTCGGCGCGACGGAGTCTCGGTGGAGAAAAAGTTGGCGCGGGCGCCGAGGCTTGGAGAGCTGCCGCATGCTCTCCGTCTTTTCTCAGCAGGCTGACCTCTCTCTCTCTTCTATGGTGCGTGCATGCACACGCACGACCTCTCTCTCTTTTCTCTCTCCGAACATATATAGTGCATCATGCATGTCATCATGCGCAGCTATGCTTTATTGACGATTTAACACTTCAATAGGTGAATCATTTTTACTATTTCTGAGAGAAAGATCACACATTGTTATTTGTGCTTCGATTAATGACATATACTATAGAAACTAATCGTACACACGTATCTGGTGACTGGTATGATGCATGGGATCGTTAATTTTTATAACAAAAAATAACAAAATGTATTTTCTTATTATATGTGCCTTTGTACGTATATTGTTTGCACAAATAACTATTTATACGATAGAGTTGCTATAGGGTCTGCTTGGTTGCTGGTTATCGATGCATTTTTCTAATTATACATACATTTATGTACTTCCTCCGTATCGAAATATTTATTGTCGTTGACTTTTTCTCGTAATATTTGACAATATTTGGCACAACTAAAAATATAAGAGTTTAGTATCACACTAATGCACATACTTATGGGAAAAAAGAATCAACTTCAAAATGACGCAGATGGTTGTGCAGACGCATCTGCTTTCCTTATGCATACAGAGACACAGAGTGCTAGAAGCTGCCAAAAAAAAAAATGAGGCGACCCGCAATCCCATGGTAGAGATTGTGGGGATGGCAGCGGATCGGTTCGGAGCTGATATCCGTGGATTTCGGGTTTCGGTTCCTAGTATTCGTCGTTTTTCGGGTTTAAATACCCGAATGCTTCGGGTTTGGGACGGATTATTATCCACCAGTGGAGCTCCGTCTGGCCCCGAAACATTGATCCCACTGAATGCCCACCTAGCAAACGCTAGGTATATAACGCCCTCCGTCCCGCACCCACGCGCCCCCGGCCCCCGGCCCCCGGCACCCCGCGTCCCCGCCGCCCCGCGACCGCGTGGCCGCACGCCCGCACTCCCGGTCTCCCGCGCGCGGCACGCCGCAGGCCGCACCCAGCCGGCCAGCCGCGCTCGCCTCCTGCTCCTCCGCCCCGCGCCCCCGCCGCCTGCTCCTCCGCCGTCCGCCTCCTGCTCCTCCGCCGCCCCGCCCGCTCCACCCCGGCACCCCGCCCGCTCCGCCTCGCCGCCCGCACCCCGCCGTCCCGCGAGGCCGCGACTCCCGCACGCCGCACCCAGCCGCGCCCGCCTCCTGCTCCTCCGCCCCACCGCGATTCCAGCAGTCCAGGAGGTACGGCGGCACATCCCTTCCCTAGATCTCGAATTTCATGCATCATCTAAGTGTTTGCCTTTTTGCATTTGTCCAAACACACTAGTGCCCGAGATGGGACCGA
>NC_028453.1:38077331-38125886 GCF_000263155.2 Setaria italica
CTAATCTGAGTAGTACTAAATTATAGACTTATAGTAGAGATATATTAGCTGTGGTTGTGCTATACTCCCTCCGTCAAAAAAAAAAACAAGTCGTTTTAGGATTGTCCTAAGTCAAACTTTTTAAAATTTGACCAAGATTATAGAAAAAACTACATATATTTATGGTATGAAATAAGTGCCTTAGATTTATCATGAGATATGTTTTTATAATATACCTATTTGATGCCATAAACATTGATACTTTCTCTATAAATTTGGTCAAAGTTGAGAAAGTTTAACTTAAGACAAGCTTAGAATGACTTGTTTTTTTGGGACGGAGGGAGTATGCATTGCTAATTTCACATGTGACAGTACACTACTTTTGAGCTCCAAATTCAATCTTTGATATCTCATTCTTTCATTTAGTAATTCTTCTATTAATGAGACCTTGAATGTATGATCTCTCATTTCTTATTTACTTTGGCGAGTATATAATTCTAAATTGTTGTACCTATTTGGGGAATTAGAGCCAAACCCTCCTTGAAGCTCTTTTTAAATTCTTGGTTATGTAATCTAAATTAGTTTTCTCCCCTTTTTCTCAGTTTGGGCCTAGGGCCTTGTACATGTACATATTCTTTTTCTTATATAAAACCAAAAAGATCCAGTAGGGGCCTTACCTACTGTTTCATCAAAAAAAAATTGTTTGGTACTAGTATGATCTATTTGTGTCTACCTGTAGTGTGCATTGAATGGGCATCTTTTTTCACTCCATAAAATCTTGCTGTGTTGCCCAGAACATTGCTTGCAGCTGAGCATGAACTGGTTCTATTGTGCTTAGTTACAAAATGAAATTGAACTGTATGTGGTTGCATTTGTCAGTTCTAGAATCGATTCGGTTCAATTGAGTTTATGTTCCAGCACAGATTTTCTAAGACGTCTAACTGATCTGAGCAACCACGATTTCATTTGCTCACGCCATGTTGTTGGTTAGGAATTGATCCTTTGCCCTTGCTGCCCCCATCTCTTTGTCCGTCTTCATGTTGTGCTATGCCTTTGCATAAAAGTTACCAGTTCCCAAAAAAAATATGTTAGTACACATCAGTCTGCTTGACCTCTGTATAAAATTAGTCATGTAGTCCCTCATGATTTATTTGGAATAAAACATGCTGGGCAATTAAATTAACCTGATGGTTAATTAATAATGTGTGACATTACAGTTGTTACTTTCCTTCCAGTGTACCTTATGTTCTGGTTAACCTATAAAATGCCTATTTTTGATATTAGCTTTCTGGTTATCATATATTTCTTGCATACCTTATCTCCTGAAGTTCTTGTTTCTGCCAGCATTGCCACTTCATGACGATATACAAAGCAAATGACTCCAGCAAGTACTGCATACATATGTAGAGCCACACAGTGAAGTAATGCTAGAAAATTAGATTTCGATAGCTCACATCCTACCTGTGTGTCGATTCAGTACATAGAACATCACCCTAGTGCATGCCGTAAGACCCATCAGCTAAAAGGAACATCTGCACTACAGATTCCATTGTCGGCCTTTTGCTTCTTTCTTCATCCAAGCATGAAACAACCACTCTTTTTGGTTCAATCCTTTTGCCCCCCTTTTTGCTGCAATATAAGCTTGCCATTTGCTGGTTGTAGTATGGAACTTGCCATTTATCATGTAAAGGAACCTTTGTACTCATGTTTGTTATTTTTCCCCTTTCATTGGACGAGACTTTGGAGGCAATGGATGCTTTGTTGTTATGTATGTGCTGCTAGCGTCAGATATGGATGCTTTGTTACCTATGTGTTGTTCTGTAAGCGTCAGTCCAGAGCAGCACCATGGATTCTTGTAAATACTATTATGTATATGCTACAATAGTAGTGTAGGGTCCGTTACCATTGTTTCTGCCAGCCAAACACAGGTAAGGAAGTTATTATTGTTACAGCAGGCTACCAAACTAAATCTGGGAATGATTACTCTGCAACAGATAGCGGGGTAGTTGATAACATTACCGTTACCACCTCATTGGCCGAACCAAACGCCACCTTTATTTATTCTGTTACCACCACTGATTATGGAATGCTTCTCTAGCAGAGGGGAAGCCTCGCCACAATGGAAGGACCATCGATGCCATCTCAAGCTATCCCAGTTTCAGAAGATGCTTATTGCAACAGCACACCTGTTCCACTGGATGCTGCTGGCAGCAGCTCACCGGCTGTCACCAAACTCCGGAAGCTGCTGTTCCGGAGGATGCTGATCGGCGTGAATGATGGCCGCTACTTCCTTGGGCTGTTCCACTGCATCGACAAGCAAGGGAACATAATCCTCCAGGATGCAGTGGAGTACCGCAGTGCCCGCCATTCTTCACCTCCTACAGAGCAGCGCTGCCTGGGAATCATCCTGATCCCGGCCACTTGCCGCTCGTCTTGCCAGGTTGATTGTTCGATTGAAGAGAAGATGTCACTCTTGTGTTTGGAGTGAATGGTGCTTCTGATGATGTTGTGGTTTCCAAGCCACTGAGCATAGATGAACACTTGTACAACATTCTTGGTCTTTCTGAGACTTAATTTGCAACCAATTCTGTAATCTGAGAGGTCTTGCATGCTTTTGCTGTATTAACTGACATCTGAAGAAAATTGGTGTTCATATTTTCTCAAGAATTGTTTATTTGAAACATTTAATTGGTCATTTGGGAGTTTCTAGGTATTGGATGATCAGATGCAGCTGGGAAGTACTTCATACATGAACATCTCTACTATGGCAGTGAGTTAATTTCCACATAATCTTTAGTTTCAGAGTTACAACTATCATTAAAAAAACAGGAGTTAACAAGAGAGCATGCCAACAGAAATTACAAATTTATGTGCTAGTGAAGTCTGGGCATGCAAGAGTAGAAGCAAAGAGCCTCTGCCAGGGAATTTAGCTTGATATTTTCTTGAAAAGAAAAGAGAAGGGAAGAAAATCTGCAGCACATCGATTGCATTCAAACTACCAAAGTTTAATTACAGCATCATTAATGGATAACCCTCGGTCAGGGTGCAACCTCACTGATACAAGATGTAAATAGCAGTGTATCATGGTATGTATGATCTATGACAGTTGATTGCTGAAAAATCATAACTCTAACGTCATGTTCGTGTCTCAGATTTGCTTAAATAAATATAGTAGTACATATGAAGCAAATCAATGGCTGCTAGCAAAATTTAGTTTACACTGAACTTTGACACTATCCAAGTATGCGCACTCCCAAGCGAAAGCCATCAATTAATTGACACATTCTCCATTGATCGATTTTAGAGAAGGAATAAGCGTCATGATAAGAGTTCTGAAGTTCTCCTTGCTAGCAACTGCATTTCCTTTGATATCAAGCTGTGCCAACTTCAGAGATTTGAAGAACAGTATGGCATCCCAGTATTCCTCCACGTTGATATTTTTCTTCTGGCATTCTTCAAAGGCTTCACATGCTTCGATCTTGTGTGAGAAAGGAGATGAGCAGATATAACGTGTTGTGTCGATTGAGTGAGCTCCAATCTCGTTGAATGATAAATCCAGTACTTTCAAAAACATTATCTTCGTAAGGGGTTCAAGTGCTGTGAAATTACTGATATGGTTGTTGCTGATGTTCAAGGACACAAGCTGCTGCAAAGCCTCCAAACCTTATTAAAAGATAAAAAAAAAGTTAGCATCTTTAAGCCATTGTTCCTCAAGTATTATCAAGCACTCCCTCCGTCCCAAATTACAATTCATTTTGGCTTTTCTAGATACATTAATTTTGCTATGTATCTAGACATAGTATATATCTAGGTGCATATCAAAAGCTATATACCTACAAAAGCCAAAACGAATAGTAATTTGGGACGGAGGGAGTATTAGCGAATGACTAGGCAAATTATCTCAGCAAAGTAGTTTAATATGATTATAATATGATTATCAGTTCTGCAATTGCATTTGAGAAGCTAATTTGCATGCCCTGTCACACTGATAAATATCGTAATGCTTCTCGTTTCCTTTTGAATTAAGTTAGGTTGGTTAAATGCTAACCTTCAATTGATCTAAGACTGTTATGGCTTAGGTCCAGCACTTGAACCCACATCAGGCGTTCCACAAATCCAACACATGTTAACGACAATCTGCAAAGTTGCACATGATTCAGCGGAACTGAATTTTGAACTTGAACTGAACAGTGCTTCATGAAAGTCTCCATGTCACATGTTAACTGCATGCAAAAGTTAAGTTAGACAACAGCACATTATCCCTTAGCAAAGTTGCTTCAACATCTTCAAAAAAAAGTTGCTTCAAACATTCTCTATACTACCTTGTCCATTAGGACTAAGCTCCGCTCATCCTCATAGTACTGTTTATGAGATGGATCCAAGTGAATCAAGTCACTGAAGTGCGCCAGTGCCTCTTCACAGTATTTCTTCCTTTCAATGGGAGATCTCCCACGGGACTTTATAGCAGCACAAGCAAGCAATAGCCGGGCTAATGTCAAGTTCACAAACTTGCTGGAAAAGAGAGAGTCTTATGAGAATGGAGGTTAAATTCATGAAAAAAAGAGCTTCAGAATGAATTTAGAGCCTAACCATTTATCATCAGGTAGTTCTCTGAAAAGGTCTATTTCCTCAGTTAGTCTTTCAAAATGCCAATTTGAATCCTCAACCAAGGCACTAGTGATCTTTAGCGGATCAAAAGGGATAGCTTTGCAGTTTCCATGAGACTCTAATGATTCTGAACAATTCCAGGCAACTGGCTTATCAAACAGATCTATACCCTGGGCATCGTCGCTTATCAATTCAATAGTAAATGTAAAATGCACAGGACAATTGTAGTTAGAGCCACTTCTAGACACAATGCCATCTGAGGAGGGTATGCTCACTTCAACGGAATATTGCTGCGAACTGCTACATTCATTTGTAATCTGAAGATATGTGGTCCAACAGTTAGAATACCCAGAATCTGTCACTGAAAGGGCCCTCCAGTGAACATCCTTACCAAAGTCCAAATCAGATTTTAACTTCACACTTGATTGATTTAATCCTTTGACAGGCTCATTAAAATAGAGAACGATGGGTACAGTCTTTTCCTTCAGTGAGTGACACCAAATGGATGACAGTGTGTTCTGCTCAACATTTTCCTTGACAAAAGAGGAACTGAGCTTTGCACCATCACAAGGCCATGAAGCAATCAGCTGTGGGTTATCTGGAGAAGATGTTTGAGCTAAAAGCCAGAGGTGATAGAACCATCCACTTTGGTCGCTTGGATCTGTGAAAAGAGCTTGAGTGACAAGTTCAAACTCCTCGGAAAAAATCTTCTGCTTTGATTCGAAACCTTTGCTTTGTTGGATTAGTAGGTTGGACAGAAGTATACTGGAAAAAGGTGGACAAGAACAACATTGTAGCAAACATATAATTAGAAACAAATAAGACCAAGGTAACACAAAGCAATCAAATGTCACAGGGAAGGGTCTCAATTACATTAAGAATTATAAGAGTTTAAGCTCATCCGTTTCCATTTGCTGTTTCACATGATATGCATCAGATTGCTATATAGTGTCGGTTCAGTTGCTCAGTAACTTGTGCACAGTCTACTACAGCCAAAATAAGCCTAACCTGGAAGAGCATAAATTTTTCACTCAATTGGATGTTATTAGTTAAATTTGTTTGATAACCCCCATCTAGTGACATGAGACATAAGTTTAGAACAAATTTCTAGCATCACCACATGGACAAGTTAAAAGACTGAGAAAGCATTCCAAAGACTATCCATAAACAACAATTGTATAGCTAACATTTACAATTAACGGACATAAATAGCAATGTATACCTACGATTATGCCATGCTGAGTAATTACTGAAGTTGTCACTGATCTTATCCATCGTATACTTAAGCTCTTCCTCATCTGGCACCCCCATGAATCTTGCAAGGAACCTGCTCAAGGGGATGCGGGGGGGGGGGGGGGGGGGGTGGGGATGAGTCCCAAACAGATGATGTTGACTTTACTCTCCAACAACAGAGACCTACCTTCGGTAATTCCATCCATGAAAATTCCTGGCATCTACCTTTAATAGTTTATTTAAGAGGCCGAATTCACGCTTGGAATCCACTGGGGCTAGCTTTTGGTTTAGCAACCACTTCCGGTGATACCAAGCCCCATAGGACTTTGGGTTCTGCCTCAGAGCAACCTCGACCTTCAAAATTCCACATTTGAGTATCATTCAAGCAGTCAGCTACATAGGCACTTGAACCTGAAACGACTAAAGCATAAAAAAACACAAGAGGTGTGTTTGAATTTACTGAAAGATTGTTGATAGATCAGAGAACTCACCACCCTGAGCTCATCGTCAACAGCAGACCTGATGGCCTCTGGGTCAGAAAGCTCCTTGATGTTGTGCTGGAACGCAAGCTTACGGTAGTTCCATGCAGTGTAGGCCTCTGGATTTATCTCGAGCAGCTTGAAGCTCAAACCAATCGCCTCCTTGGTGTACCTACAGGCCCCAGCCATTGTTCAAGAAAGTCCAGCGTGTTATTAAGCACTACTTTGGAAGACTGAATTTGTGACCTTTTGCTACTTTGGAAGCCCAGTGTCGATAAGGTAACAAACGTGAAATTGCAACAGAGAATCCAATCCGATCTGTTTCTTTCTTTTGGGCTGATTAAGCAACCGATAATTTGCTACGATATGAATCAGGCCAGGAAATGTGAACATCCCAACCAAACAATGAGGCAACCCTGGGTTCAATCGCAGCTTCGAGAAAGAAGCAGGCAATACGACACGAACGAAGAAGTAAAATTTGCATCTTTCCTCCACAAGAACAATGTCAAGCCACGCAAGCTAAACCGAAGCTCTATCCCGAGAGCCCGCCCACCGGAAGCGACGGGTGCTAGACGGAGCAAGGGGAGGAGGAGGAGGAGGGGGGAGGGAGTAGCGCGGGCGGCGGCTTACGTGCGGGAGTGGTGGTTCTGCAGGACCTGGGCCTGGAGGTCCCGGAGCTTGGCGGCTTTCGCTGACGCCGCCTTCTCGTCCTCCGGCTTCGCCGGGCGCCGCGGCCGGCCGTGCATCGCCTCCTCCCCTCCTCTGTCGCCGGCGTCGCGGGTGCGGGGGATTGGATCTCAGGGAGAGCGGCGGGTCCTTCACACTTCCAAGTAGGCCCCTTCCGTTTTCTCCTGGGACCCGTGGCAGTAGTAGTAGGCTATGACTCGTGCAGTCGTCGTGTCTTGGGTTACTTGGCTAGCTGGGCCACCGGCCCAGCCAGCCAGCCACCTGAGTCCCCAGCATGCAGTAACTGCAGAGCTCCCGGCGGCCGCCGCTGCCGTCGGCCCGGCGCCGTGGTTCTTCAGCGTGGTAACTTCTATCTGATCACACAATGCTCCTTCAGATCAATGCATCTGGTTTCCGTTGGCCAGGACAGAAACGAAGTTGCTTGAAACTGGCCGTTTATTGGATCTTTGTTAAAAGAAGTCTCGGAACAGTCTATTGCCGATTGCCGAGAGCAAACCAACAACAGTTTACAAAGGTGATCATCTCACCATGTGTCCATGTCTCAGTACAACACCACACAGTTTACACCGGAACAGTTCCGATAACTTTATTTGTTTTATCCATTTGGTGAACATGCGGCACAATTGCTAGAGCAGCTACAAGATCACTCTTCATCCTTGCCAGCATAGTAATGGCGGAATGCGCATGAGAAGTCCTTGAGTTCGCAGCCATCCTTGCTGAGCTTTCGGTAACTGCAGAGCGCACCGGGTTAGTTGTGCCGAAAATAAATGGGAAAACATCTGGTATGAGGTGAGTTAGATAGCAAAGCAGTGGAAACTGGAAAGAAGCATATTACATTTCAAGTGCCTCAGAGCCCAAGGGACATTTGAAGCCGACTCCAGATGCAGAGGCCATGGCCAAATCCAAATCTTTAGCCTGCAGAAGGATGCAATCCATGAACCCAGTTGAATCTGATAAGCTCTTAGTTTTTTTTTCTCTCGAACGACGTAGGAGAGCTACGTGTCATTTCATTAAGAGAGGAAAGAGAGTACAACGAGTCCGGTTAAGGACCAAAACCCAAGCACTGAGGGCACCCCCACACACCTACACAGCGAAGCTTACAGGCACGCCACAACACCAAGCATGACCTCGACCAAAGACCCCCTGACCTAGACTGATTGGGCCAGCGACCTCACTAGGAGTTCCTGGAGGTTTTTTTTTTGCCCCAGCCATGCCCCAAACGCTACTCTCATCAGCCACTGTCTGGAGCAGCAAAGAGGTGCTTGGCCTAGCATTCTCAAAAACACATGAATTCCTGTGTTTCCAAACTTCCCAGGTAACCAGGATAATTAGCGAGTTAAGCCTTTTCCTTATCTCCTTAGGCACTGAGCGCAATGCCTTCCTCCACCAAAAAGAAAAACGAGCCTCAGAAGGTGAGGGTATCAGGGCTGTCAGTTGTAGAGGTTGGAGGATCAAGGACCAAATCTGCCTTGTAAAAACACAGCCAACTAACAGATGCTGAATGGTTTCCTCCTCTTGATCACAAAAAGGACAGGCCTCAGGGTGAGGCAATCCTCGTTTGGCAAGACGGTCTGCAGTCCAACATCTATTGTTGATGACTAACCAAATGAAGAATTTGAACGAAGGGGTGCCCAACTCTTCCAAATCCTCCTCTAGGGAGCAAATTTAATGGTTCCAACAAAGAAGGCAGCATAGAGCTCTTAGTTTTTTTGTAAGGGAAACTTATTTCTTCTTTTCTTGAAATTTTCTTGAAAGGGTTTCTGAGGGAAACCTTTGAAGCAGCATTTATCAGAGCAAGACATGAATAAGAATTAGTAGTAGGCAAGCAATTGACATCAGGCACACCAGCTTGTCTTTAGGTGAACCAACTATTAAGCATGTACTTGGTATTCTACAGAAGGTTTCGATCAAGCAGGGAATTTATTGTCACAATACCATCAATTTGGAGGTGAAACCACCGTCATAATTCCTTGATGATGGCACACCCTCCATAACTCCAGGAACTGGGTTATATGTGTCACTGTCGAAGTCAACAGAAAACAAAGCCACATAAATTCAGATGATGCAACATATCTGAACTTTTAAGAAACTAGCTTCTATACATCAGTACACAAAGTAAAACATTGCCACACTTCCAATGCTTGAGGAAGTAGATCCCATAAACATTGCAACTAAGATTGAAATTGGATAAGAGAAGAGACAATACCTACTCCAGCAGCGAGCACTTGAGCAATTGAAAATGTCTGTAAGAGTACTTGCTTTGATGCCAAGATTCTGACCAAGAGCAAAGGCCTCCGAGACCCCGAGCATGCTGATCGCCATTGCCATGTTGTTACAGATCTTTGCAGCCTTAAATATTCAATATCAAGAGTGAGTCGGAATCATCTGCACATCAAGAATTATCAGTGAAGAAGCGGAGTTAACAAAACTTGCCGAGCCATTTCCAGCCCCACCGCAGTAGATTGCCCTTTTCCCCATTGAGAGAAGAAGGGGCTTGGCTGCTAAATATGCTTCCTCTAGACCACCCACCTGTACATCATTGCTTGTGAAACATAAAATAAATATCAATTCCTTCTATCTTACCATAATAGTTTTCTTGTCTGATCAAACAGCAATAAGTTATGATGAAAAGCAAGAAACAATACCATGAAAGTTAGCTTCCCAGCTTCTGCAGCAGGAACACCTCCAGACACCGGAGCATCCAGAATCATAGGGTTTTCAGCGTAGCCTGAACAGTGAGAAAAAGCAATGGTGCGTCACTCAAAATTTGATGTTTAGGTAGATTTCTAGCACTAATTGTAGACGGCAACAGAAATAATTGATATTATTGGTAATCTCTTTCGCACATTTAAACTCGAGTATTGAAGTGTTTGACTGACAAAGTGTCAATCAGTATACCATGACTAAATATTATTATGGTGGAACTTAAACCTTTATTTTCTTTTAAATGGCATCTTGAGATGGCTGCCGATATCTTTCTTGATGTTTGCGGATCAACTGTAGATGAATCTATGTATAACCATGGTCCAAGGCGGCTACCAGCACCAAGCAAGCCATTAGTTCCATTGTATACCTCTAGAACCTGAAGAACATCTGTGAACATCGTAAAATTGACAGTTCCAGGAAACAAAATAAGCTGTATTTGTAGAGATTGTTGGATGTAGGACATGTTGCACAAAAGGATAACTACTGTCGATATCTGAGAGCATGATACAAGCAGTTTCAAGAATAGGAGTTACATATGCAATCAACTTACATGGGAAGAGGAAGGAAGCATGGTAATCACGACATCACTCGACTCTGAAACTTCAAGTGGAGACTGCTTTGTGGGGATTCCATCGTCTGAGAATTTCTTCATCGAATTTTCATTTCTGATACAGTATATCAGTGTTTGTTGGACGAGAATATTCCATTAGACTAAATACAAGAAGACTTTTTTCATAGTTACTTGCTAAGCAAACAAATTCTGAACAGAAGAAAATCAATGAACTCTGACCAGGAATATGTAAGAATAGGCAGGGACTTACATATCATGAACAGTCACTTTATATCCAGCTGTAATAAGGTTCCTTGCCATATGGGATCCCATATTCCCGAGTCCTATGAATCCGACATTCTGAAAAGCACCAGCAACTCATGAAAACCAACATTGCTGTCGCAGACCGGATGAAGTGAGGGAAAAAAAATGTCAAAGCATCTTCCCTTTTTTTAATTAAAGTTCTGCTACACGTTCAAATCAAGTTGATAATAGTGTGTGCAGCCACACCAGAAGATCTGAGGATTGATAGTTCAGCACCTCTAGCTGGGACGGAATTGCATGAGAAGAGAAGCCCCGGAGGCAGCTCCGACCCCATCTCTGCACCTTGGAACCGACTCTCCATCCGAACCCCGCCATACCTTGAGCAAGACCGCAGGAAAAGAATCCGCAATTAACTGACGGAGATACCGGAGGGAGAGAAAAAAATGAAATTGATTGCTCGTTCCAAGAACAAATCTTGTTGGCTATTACCAGGAAGTTAGGGCTCCTTACCAGGAAAAGGACTCGCTCACTCCAACGTCTGGATGAATTCTCCACCCCGCGGTAATCGAATCAGTAGAATGGGGCCGGAGGAGGAGGAGGAGGACTACGGCGACGAATGGCGACTGCGAGTCTGCGACTACGAGGGGGTCTGCCGCCGTGCTTCGATGGAAAGAAATAAAGCGGGCGAGGTTCGGCGATGCGGGGGCGGGCGCCGGCGAAGAAGAGGCAAGATGGAAATGGTGAGCGTGACCGATGCTTGGAAGTCTCAGTAAGAAAAGATTTGGTTCATCATTTCTCGTCTTTATCCGCTCTAACCAAATCTTGAAATCTTTAGCAGCATGCGTAGCACACTATAACACGCAACTAGTCTAGGATTAGGAAGCCCTGTGTTATCTGTTTTTTGTTTGTCTGTCTGCTTGCTACACTAAAGGGCTGTTTGGATACGAGGTGCTAAACTTTAACAGTGTCACATCGGATGTTTGGATGCTAATTAGGAGGACTAAACATGAGCTAATTATAAAACTAATTGCAGAACCTTGTGCTAATTCGCGAGACGAATCTATTAAGCCTAATTAATCCATCATTAGCAAATGGTTACTGTAGCACCACATTGTCAAATCATGGACTAATTAGGCTTAATAGATTCGTCTCGCGAATTATACTCCATCTGTGCAATTAGTTTTGTAATTAGCTTATGTTTAGTACTCCTAATTAGCATCCAAACATCCGATGTGACAGGTGTTAAACTTTAACAGGTGTTTCCCAAACACCCCCTAAGGTTTGCCTGATCTTAACCTAGAAAATTCATGGCATCGAAAAATCTGAAAATCGGATATAGCATATCAAACGAGATACTAGTTTAGCTGCATTGGCTCAGCTGTTTACTCATCTACTCCGCTAAACTAAGTGCTTTGCATCGTCTCTTTAATTTAGTAGCATCATCATCTATTATCAATTTATCATACACGAGAAGAACCTGCAGAATAAGCATCATCAATCATCTTACTGCGAAACCAGCATCACCTCAGTATTTCATTCAATCTCTAGCATTGAATACAATTCTCTGGTTCTCAGCTAAGGCAACTGTATCACAATTCACAATCTGAATATTTCTCACGCGCTGACTAGGAGCCCTCAATATGAGGAAACTATACTTTGTTTACGCATATCTATATGGAGTAAATTCACAAATCACAACTGTTAGCTGAACTCACTCAGTGATGTACTTTGTAGTATCCGATCTACTAAACTTACACTGAAGAAACCATATCTGGTGTCAAACTACTTGACCAATAGCATGAACATTGCATACTTGATTCATCTCTGCGTGTCGTGTAAAGATAGCCGTGACCACTCTAAACTCTCCATGTGGCCATATAGCCTCCCTTGAAGTCCACTTGAACATATGTTTTTCCAGGTTTCTGTTCTTGCAATTGCGGCACCCAAGTCCAATGAGCTATAACTACTGTACATATTTTTTTAATAAAAAAACAGCTGCACACCCATAACACTTCGTAATCTGCAGAAGATGACAGCAAGAGAAGAGGTGAGCATATTAGCATAAAAATATACACAGATCATAAGAAGTTTGACACTACTTGAGGGAGATAGGGAGAGACAGATATCACTACTTAAATTTTCTGTTGACAAACCTGAATCATCATACAGCATTATTCCCAGAATTTGGATCATGTCCTTGCTGCCTGTCACCATTATTATCATTTGCATCATTACTCCCAGACTCTGGATGTTGCGCAGCATTGACAGCCTGCTGAGCTAAACGCTGATTCCTCCTAGCCCTCCACCTCATATACTCTACTAGCAGAGAGTTCGTACTAATAGCAATCCCAAACCCAGTGAATGAGGAGAGTAGGACTGCAAGGACTGCATTCACTCTCAACTGCAAATGATTGTAAGATAATAATCAGTAAGGCACAATCATCTATCTGCATCAAATGCCATCAGAAGAATTTCATACCACGTTGTAGAAGATATGAGCAAACAGGATGACAATAGCAAATTGGAATGAAGCATAGGCCCATAGATAGCTCTTTGACACTGTAGGAACAAACAAAAGATATATTTTAATGGTCTTGAGAAGAAAACATTACCATATAACAAAAAGGCATCCTAAGAAAATAGGAAGAATTTAGGGTTTGTTTTTGCGCAGATACTGAAATCAAGTAATTTCACACTATTTCCTCTGCACGAGGGCTACATATCAGGGTGGGCCGTAGTGAAGTACAACACTTTAGTTCTCCTACCTTTGACTGAAAGGACTGTTACATTTCTCTATAAAGTAAACTAGTCTTGTGACGTCGTAAGTACTTATTGTAACAGTATGGATGGAAAAAAGATGAGAGTACGATTAATTACCCATAGTGGATGCTATCATGGAAGAAAGGAGGCCCAACACACATGAGAAAGGCAATGAAATTGCCAGTGCACGTGACCGCAAATCAGTAACCTGTTCCAATGAAAACCAAAGTTACGAAAATTGAAACCAAATGAGAAGTGCAGTCGAACATTCAAAATGCACCAGTAAATGAAGAAAGCAAGGGATACAAACCAGAAGTTGCTCCAAGAAACAGAAGTACGCAAGCATGCTAACCATCACCAGAATTGGAATGTCCTGCCAAAATCTGTTAGAAAGTGAGGTCAGATAATAAATGTGATAGAAATAAACAAATGTGAATACGTCGCAGGCCCATCACCATAGCATGATAGAATGAATCTATTATTTATCTCTCTCAACAATCTTTGCTTGTATTCTTTTCTTTTTGGACAAAACCATTTACCTGTATTGTTGAGCTGCTCTCTGCTGAGCAGCGTTTGCTACCCGTCTGTTTGCAGTTTGACTTGGTATCCTCAGTAAAGTCACAGGTAGATTCTGAACTTCTTGTTTACAGACATCACATATCTTGTTTCCCTTGATGCTAAACCATTTGACAGCACAATCTTGGTGTGCAAGGGCAAGTTCTCCTTTGCAGCTGCACTCCATTTTAAGTGTTTCCCCTCCTTCATTGAGTTCAACAAAACAAATTCTGCAGACTGCCTCTTCTTCAGGAATATCTTCACCTCCATCTTCAGGGACTGTCAGGAACTCAACAATGCACTTCAATGAGAACATGGTGCTTTGTAAAACAAGAATCAGTTTATGAAAGTAACAGAGTAGAGGATTTTAAGAGCATATACCATCAATTGTTTCTTCAATGGCATCGTTTGATGTAGTTGCATCGACTGGAACAGGTCGTGGGGTTGTTGGAATCACACGGATGACACCTAACGAATCTGCCCTTCTCAAACTTCTGTTTTTGCGATTTCCTGGTACTGAAAGCGAACGCTTGATTTTTGCTTCAACTTCTCGGTTCTGTTAGTAGGATAAAACATATTTTAAGAAAAAAATCTTGATTTACAGCATTTTAAACTGGTTCAGTGTAGAAGAGTGTTATCTAAATTTATGTAAGCGCATATTTTGCAGGAAAACATATATACTTACAGATGTCGATGGAAGACTTTCTAGGTGATTTGATGGAGATGAAACCTTATCAGTAGTTCCTACAGGCGTGACTGGCAGAGAATGGGTCCGTTTTGCTGATAAAGAGTTGATAACCTTTCTAAAAGAAAACGATCTTGCTGTAGTTGGGTTATCCTGCTGCCCTTCAGATGATGTCCCAGGATTCAGAAGGATCACCCGATCTCCGTCCTGGGCTGAACTTCTTGCCCTGAAACTATTCTGAGGCAGGATGTTCTTGATAGATGATTTCGTTCTCGTTGAATTAGGTCTTGGTGGCAAACCAGCTCTCGTTGAACTGGGACTGGAGGATATATTAATTCTTGTCGAAGTAGGTACACCAGTATCCATTGTCCTAGCTGGTATTTGCAATGAAAGGTTTGGCCTTCGTGAATTATGGCCAGGTGTAGTTTGGGCACTGCCATCATGATCCAGTGCCTACAGTCACATTAAGCAACCATGGTCAAGTAAGTCAGATCAAGCCTGGTAAGAGAATGAACTGAAGAAGAAAGATCCCCCACATTCCTTCTGTAGAAGGGGAAGGAGCATTTCATGAACAAGCTCATGAGACTCATCCTAATCTGATATACGAACGCATGAAGGAGTGACAATATCGGACTGCTCCCCACCCCTACCGAGTCTAGATGTAGCCAGAAGAACATAAATTCGAAGGGACGTAACTGAAACATAATTTATGATTTTCTCAATCGGATTTCCTGATTTTAATTTTCTGACTTGAGCACAATCACATGGACAGATCACAGCATTTAAAATGGCAGCTTCTTTAAGGTGTAATCTAGATAATTCATGTGGGTGAGATGCTGGATCTGGTATTCCATTCATCAGAAGATGTGTTCAACTAATTATGCACGCAATTCAATTCCCCAACCACACATGTGACGACATAATCACAAAGTTTCCCGGAAATATAGCAAAATGATTCGGTACAACAGTTTCGTCTGAAGGGGAAGCACACCTAAAACTAGAAGCAAGCCCAATTTTAGCTCATGTGGCAAGGTGACAGTACATTGAAACAAAGTTAGGCAAACCAGAGCAATCAATGACAACCGAGGGAATACTGCCTGATAAGGCAAAGCAGGAAAGATTCGATCTTCCGGTCCTAATCTAGTTTGCCAAAAGAAAAGAAAAAGTGAAATAGGAGAGCAAATAGCATAACAAAGATTCGCCCAGCTCGCCACAATTCACCTACAAAGCTCGCATCTTTTGAGCGGCAGCAGCAAAATTAAGCTCCGATATTGATTCAACAAGAACTACATATTAGACGGTACCGCATCATCGCCTCGCGGGAAGCAGGGAATTAGCAGAGCACGAACGAAAACTTAGTTGGAAATGGAGAGAGAGGAAGAATCTCAGGGGAGGAGGACGGCAGAGCACCGCAGGGGAATCTCACCGCGCGATCGCCGAGCTCCGGGGCCTGCCCCTCTGCGTTCTCCATGTAGGATTCGATGAGCTCGAGGGAGAGCCGGCAGAATTCAGCGAGAGGTGAGGGGAGGAAGAGGGAGAGCAAGTGGTGTTGTCTGGTGGAGTTCTTGTTGGGCGGCTCCGGAGCAGCGGCCGGGCAGGAGGGGCTAGGGAGGGCGTCCTTTGCTAATTGCTAATGCCTTTCTTGCATTTTGCTCCCTAGGTTTACTACATATCGCATTTTGTCGCGTACCTATCCGTTCCTAGATGTGGACAAATGCTTGGAGGACACACGTACGCTTTTGAAAATCTCGACCATACATAGTGGAACGTGTAATTCATGTAGTAATGTGTGTGTTGGTTTCTTGCTACTTCGTAGCATACACACACACCAAACTTGAGGTTCTAGTGCACCATTATTTTCTTAACGAACTACATCACACAAGGTACAGGCCTCGTGCCGTTTTTCTTCATAGATGTAGTCACTACTCACTAGTAGGTGAGCTTTTTTAAGAAGGGATTTTTCTTTTTATTTTTGTCGGCGGTGCATAAAAATGTGGTCAGTCAGTCAGTGTAGTGGTTAACAGTTTTTTATAGGTGGAATTTAGTGACATGGTAAGTGGTTGGTAAGGTCTAATTAAGGACTTGTCGCAAAAGCGAATCATTGTCCTACCGGTTCAGTCATGCATCCGTCCATCTGCTGGAGAATATTTCCATGAGTCGATTCAAAAACATGAGCATTTCCGGCCGGGGAACAAGAATCCACTATCTAAAAAACTCTACAAATGATGCACGCCAAGTTCCGGTTAAAGTTGAAGCAACAATTGGTAAAATGTAGCAAAAGCATGCTGAGGTGCAAAGTACGTCAAAAGCCAGCTGAATGCATGCATTCTCGTAGCAGCGATGTGCCAGTCCGCCGTAGCCACCATTCGTAACTAAAAGTGTTGGAATTTCGTGCGCCGAAGAAAACGACGCCCGCACCTTGGTCGCCGAGTGGGAAAAAGAAAAACAGGCCGTGGGTGGAAGGTGACGGTTGCGCTTTTCCGATCCTCCGGACCACGGCCACATTGCCACAAGCCCTAGCTAGTCGCGCCTCCAGCGTTAGGTCCCGTGCAAAAGGCAGGCAGGGATGAGCTACGACTACGTGGCCGGCCTGGACTTGTCAGGAGCAGGGGTCCAGTCCAAGGACTTGAGAAGTGGCTTTAATTTATTAGCAGCTTTAATTTAGTGATGACTCGATCACTGTGTGCAAGCAAGCAGTAGCGATCGATGGAGCCGTGAGAAAGGGGCCGAGAAATAAAATATAAAATTACATTGTTTTCATTTCAATACGAGTCAAATGGTATACATCGTGCATTCTAAACTAGTGACAAAATAGTATACTAAGATCAAATTATGCTTCATCGTCATGATGTACGTGCCTATGTATGAATTAAATAGCATATAAACAACTTAATAAACGAGCCACTGTATACATTGTCTGTTTTATTATCTGTGTGCGACATTCAAAGTATTTGTAGGCAACAGCCATACTCTAAGGATTGATTGCTTGTACTAGTAGTTAACTGATGAACCGGATCTGATGCCATGATCACAATCGGTGGTCATCAGGAAGAAGCAGCTCGCATGCATGATCCCACACATGCAGTTGTAAAATCGTGTTGGGCACGCCTCTGTCACCGATCGATCGAGTTGTGTTAGCAAGGTAGCGGGGACAGAGATTAGAAGGTTTGGAACCTGAGGAAGGGCCCGATGAGTATTAAATTTTAGTCTCTGTCACATCGAATGTTTAGATACTAATTAGAAGTATTAAACATAGACTATTTACAAAACTCATTGCACAGATGAAGGTTAAACGGCGAGACGAATCTATTAAGCCTACATAGCGAGGGACCAACGGGTCAGACCTGATACATGGGCCTTTGGCCTAGATGCTGGCACGCAGGCCCAATATTACATGACATCAGGCTCATAAGTTTAACCAATTGCAATCTCCATAGGCCCAGATAAGCGGCGTGGTCCAGCACCTGCTCGCACCGCTTCATCTACAAACCTATTCTCGCGTGCCCCTTGCGTCGTCTCGGCTCGCGGCACAAGGGAGGACCCGAAAGAGCGCCTCGCCTTCCGCTCGCCGCTGACGGTCCGTATCCTCTCACCTCATCGGTTTCCCTCCTTCCTTCACCGATCTGCTCCTGTGTTTACTCTGCTTCTTCGCAGGTCTCTGTGTTCATCTTCTCCGCACAGCGTGCACCTCCGGTCTACAAGATGAGTAAGGTAGGTATTTCTTTTCTTCTATATGTGTTATAGAAATCATGAGGAGAAATGAGACAATGCTGTAGATAAAATGTAGTTTTATTCAGTTTTGACATATTTTATATTACTGACACAGAATCGCTCGGTCGCTAGCCCTATCTGCAGTGCACACGCTGTCGTGTTATTTTTTGCAATAATTTACAAGAATTTTACAGGTGTTCGTCGTCCACTAAGAATGAATGACGGGAGTATACTTTATCTGATTGTTTTCTTCGGATTTATATTTTTTACTATTTAAACCTAGTTTGTGAAAAAAACCCTTTAGCCACCTGTTTTGTGATGATAAAAAATGTATGCCACGTTTATAGCAAACTTAGGTCCAACAAATTGGGGGCCAGTAGCTAAGAAAATTTGACAAACTATAGTTGTACTGGTCAATCAGTTAAGAAAGTTTGAAAGCCACAATTTATGACAACAAATCAAACAATAGTATCAGTTGGTCAGACTTGTCAAATGAGACTAATGCACGTGTGACACATACATTCTATCATATAACCTTCGCATTTAAATTTGTAAAAACATTCCATGCATCATCTTACTTGAATTGTTTTGTTTATTATGAAAAAGTATGATTAAGAATTTTATAAATGATGCATTTGGTATAAGGAAATTCATGCTATTCGGGATAAGGCTATGTAGCATATTGGTTTTGTTTTATATGCACTGATTGTGGTGATTGATATACTACATTAAATCATGCATGGATGGTGTATGTTAGATCATTTCCACATTAACTGTTTTTCAAATTAAGCTTGTTATTTCTAGCATGTTGATTCACACGTTAATTGCCTTTCAAATCAAGCATATGGTTTCTAGATGTTGAGAAACCGGAGCCCAAACCTTGACACCGACTCCCTAGAAGTGGCACAAAAGTGATATGACACCACTTCTTCTGTGAACCTTATACCCACACTACTTTGAGGAGACCTTCACACCGACACCAACACGGGAGACCAACTCTCTACAAGGAACCCAAATCTTTTATTCGTCTACTCACAACTTGATACAACACTCACTCTTATGCTCTTTATGTGGCTACCCTACCATGACACTACTATACTATATGGAAACCTTGCCATCTCTTCACCTATGGCTAGGAGGGAGGGGAGCACCTCTATTTATAGGTGCTCATGATCATTGAGGTGTTGCCATGTGGCAACTTCCACACTCTTCCATACAAAATATCTTTAACTCCAGAACCCTCCTCATCCTTATCTATACCATGCTAAGATATCTAGTTCTAGAGTATTCTACACTTCACCATAAAGCATGACAACTATGACTCATGCATTCTCTCCAATTTTCTAGAACTTTCTTACCTTGCCATGATCTTATCCTTATACATGGCAAAGTTAGTCTCTTGAGATCTCCACAATCTTATAGAATGTTCCAAGTATGCATTGCATATTTCAACACTAGATATAGTCAGAAATCCGTGAGCTATTGCATCATGTCTTTATGGCCACGATGGATGTGTAGGCAATAATGTCTACATCAAGGGTGTGTCTAATAATGATACAGACTTACAGAGCTAGGCAATCTTGTTTTGGATAAAAAAGACAAAAGTTTAATTTTTAATACAATTATAAGCCCTCCCAGCATAGTAATATATTGATGTCCGCTGTTTTACCATAGGAAATTATTTCTCAGAAGTACAAGGATTTTGTTGTTTCGAACAATATAGCAGAAAAAAAGTAATGCTCAAAGTTTCTTTAAGGAACATGCTAGGTAAATTTTGAAACGAATTGACATTTTAAATCCCAATTTTGTTTGCATGAAAATGTCATATTGATTGATTTTAGACACAAACAAATTATACAATGCTAATCTTGGGTGATTGTTCTATTGCTCTGTTTCCATATCTTTTCAGACAGTAACTTCTTGTGTGTAATGTCTATAATTTTTCTTCTCCTTTTAGACTACGAGGGCTATGCTGGTACTGCTATTTGCCATCACCCTTCTTGCCCAGTTCTCTGCAGGAAGTTGTACAGTTGTACAGGATTCGAACCAATCCAGCTGGTACGGCTTTTATTTCTTGAAAGAAGCGGTCTGCATATAAAATGAGGATATACTTTTTTGTTTGCTGAGATTCTTATTGCGATAACAGAGGCCTACTTATATAAAAAAAATTTAGAGGTCCAAGGTCACATGATACTGCTTTTAGATTACCCAAATATTGCAAGAGCATTATGATAGCAACATAGCATGCAATGGTAGCCTATTTTACATGTAGTATTACATCTTAATTTAGTATCGGAAAGTTAGTTCTCTTAAAATAGTTTATGGTCTATGTCTTGAACTATTAACATAGCATGCAAAGGCAACAATGTCTAATAAATCCCTCCCGTTGTTTGGTAATATTTGTTCAGTCCATGTACTTAGGTAACATTATATTGGAATAATATTTGATCTAATGGTATTAAATTTGTACCATTGGATAAACTATTCTTTCATCTTCTAAAAAGAGTTAGAATCTGTCAATTCTTTGAAAATTTATTTAGTTTTTGTTCCTCCTAGGTTCTTGAACCAGATAAACATCATAGCAGAGATAGGACATCGTAATGATATTATGGAAGAAAAAAAATGGCCCTAAAGCAATCAAATATGTGTATACATGCATGGAGTATATGCTAAATCGTATTGCCTATTTGTAATGCTAATTACTAAATTTTGTTTCACATTAGATTAGTTAGATTGATTATATATTTCTCCTCCTTTTACTTTCAGTCAGGTTGAATGCAAAAAGAGGGCGAGCTCAGCCGACATAGCACTTTCTGTGATCGGAACTTTGCTTTTTGCTTTTGTGTCGATTTCACCAGTGTATGTTCTTGCAGCCAGTCTTTCACACAATTTTTAAAGTTTAAATGATATTAATTGAAAAACACAACTATCTAAGTAACACTTGCACAGGATGCGTGTAAGCAAGAAGTTTAATGAACAAGACAATGCTGTAAAAAAGTACAGGTGGTTCATGGCTTTTCTTGCCATCTTGACTCTGGACTATATTGCATGGGTGGGATACTCGGTTGCCGGTATTGTGAGGCGGCAGTGTTCATGATCATAAACTCCATGTTTGGAGCTACGGTCAGCTGCTTGTGGACACTGATTGGTCTAGTGAGAGACCGAGGATGTATTGCTGACCAGGTGATTGAATTGCCTCCATCTGATATCTCTAGTTTTATGTAAAAAGGTTTGTATTAAGTAAACTGACTCTGGCATTTGCTTGATAGGAGGACAAGATAACACTTGTCTTTGCTTTGCGTCTGTTGGGGCAGCGTTTGGTTATAGAAGCTATCACACCAATAGTGGATATTATGCTTTGGCTGGTGCTGTGGCGGCACACCTTTGTCGGCTTATGGGCAATGTAAGTCACTAGATTATCTCACCTGTGTGCTTTCTACTCATTCTTGTAGTTGTTGGACTTAGAATTACATCTTCAATTTTTTTTTGTGAATTAATAATGTCAGGTCCTACTTGTTTTCAGAAATACGCTATTCATTTCAAATTATACGTTGCTTTAACACTGTGCTAAGTTAAACTTGTTTAACTTTGATCAAATTTATAAAAAATATATTAATACGAGCATTATTAAATACATGCACTATATATGAAAATAAATTTCATGGTCTATATAGTGAAACTAGTGTGTGTGGTAGATATTCGTGCATTTCTCTATAATCTTTGGTTAAAATTGATAAATTTTGACATAAAAAAACTAAAATGACTTGGAATTTGGATGGGAGGAGTATATGTCTGTGATCGATCAATACAGCCCCTACATGTTTGTTATGATCATTGAGCTAGCTGTTGGCTATTATGCAGGATTATACTCGGTTCTCAGGACCCCAACTCGTCGTGTCGTTTGTGGGCAGCGTCGGTGGCCTTCTGTGCATTCGTCATCCGGGTTTGGATGCTGCACAACCGTTCTGGGTAAGCTATTATCTCACATACAGCTGCTACTTTCATCTCGAACTAAGGCTTTATGATAATTTATGCAATTAAGTTTTGCTACTCCCAGTCTAAGGAAATGTTACTTTCCTATTTGCATCCACCTAGCAATCTTCGGCCGTGATAGCTGGAATTCGCGGACTGGAGTGTCTTTGGTGGATTCTGCTGTATCTCCGTTCTTCGCCAACACTGAGACGCTGGTTACAAGATGCAAGAGGCTGGACTGCCGAAGCACGCGCCTAGGCTGGGCTGGCTGTGTAAAACTCTGGCGGTTGATAGCTCGGCTACACAAACAAAACAATCTGGGACCCGTGTACTATGCTACGCATGTTCTATGCTACGCTTTTGTGTCCTTGACCATCGAATCGACGCAGTGACTGGATACGCTGTCAGTAGCTAGTTTCTTTTTTTTGTAGGGGAGTTCACAGACTGGGTAGATCAATCAAGATCTGATTGGCTACAGACCACCTCTGGCACACGCAAATCGCGATGATACTTTGTAGATTTGTGAGCTGGATCTTTACAAACTTGAGGAGCAATGGGTGAAGATTTTGAGTTAGCTGCAAATAGCATCTGAGAGTCAGTGATCGAGGAGCTGACAATGGCTGTTTTAATAAATCGATCGCAGGATTTGTAGTTGAAGAATTCTCTGCACAACCATTTTTCTTGTAACCTGATGTTCAACACCGCTTGCTGGCCGTTTCGCGGCGTGGCCACGAGCTTGAGCCTTGAGCTCGCCGCGGCTTGTGCGTATGGGAGGTCCTGTGTTCTGTTGGTCGATGATAGGCCGCCAAACTTGGCAACGCCACACCTGATGCTGCATTCCTCTCCGCTCGTCGACATGCTCGACGTTGCCTCCCTCTCCGCTTGTCGTCAATGTGGACGCCATGATCCATAGAGCACGAAGGGGGAACAGAGTAAACCTGATCAAGAACCACTTAGACTCGACTGGATCGGGCTTGCACGTAGCGTTAAAATGAAAATTTGCTCCTCACCTCTCAGACCAACGTCCCAGTCCAACAAGAAGTGTCTCTAATCCTTCCTATTATATCACTCTCCTATGCCTACGCAGCGAGCAGAGCGGGCGAGCGCGAGACGTGGGCGCCGTGGCGTGCGAGACGCGTTTGGCGAGCGCAGGACTCGGTCCTTGACAGTTCCTCACCTTCTCGCTCGTCTCCTCTCCTCCACCAGACCGACAGCCAGATCCTGTCAAGCGTCGAGCCTTGCTAGATCCCATTGAGCGCAAAGCCTATTATCGAGGAGTCACAGCAGGGATCCTAGTGAGCTGCTGCAACAATGTGGCGACAAAGCAGTTGACGCGGGGCGAGAGAACGCGTGACAAAGAATGTGCGTTGTTGGTTGCTATGTGAATGTGTGTTCTCTCTCATGTTTTTTTTTTAACTCAAAGCTCATTCTACTTGCATTCAACATACTTATGCTAGTTCCAGAAGCAGCTGATTTGATTGATCTAGAATTCTTAGTGGGTTTGTCGTTGGTTTCTAAGTGCATATCCGATTTGAAATCAAAATTGGCCACAGATGCCTAAGGCCAATCTCAATCGGGTGTCATGGAAGTTTTATAGTTTTATAGGTATTAAATCCTATGTTACATCATCGGTTTTGCTTCCTTGGCAAGCTAAGTCTGACGGTGAATTTTGATGTACCAGAAGGATCTCCTCTTTAGGAATAGAAACATAGATTAGAAAACGAGAGATTCGGATTCGGCAGTACAAGTGTACAACGACCTCAAACGTTGGAACAATAAAAGTTTCATGCTAGCTACTACTCTACTCTTGAGATTTGATCTTTCTAAAAGTCCTAGCTACTGTAAATAAGGTTCAGCTTTTCACATTTAGAGGCGCGCTGCACCCGGCCCATGCATGTCAGCTTCTGCTTAGAGTCCGGGTTATCGTTACTCCAGGACTCTTAATCGCCACTACAAAATTATCGCCGTTCGTTAATCTAGATAGAAACGCTAAACCCAAGGAACCTCCGTGCATGCAGTATGGCGGCGATAGCAGATGAGTACGTCCCTCTGAAGCCCACAGGCAGCAAAGACCACCCATGGTGGCCATGGGTGCGGAGACGCTGCAGGATCGCGTTGGACATCATGTTGATGGCGGCGACGGCGGCGTTCCTGATCTGATCTGGCTCGTCCGGTTTTCCATCGACGACGGGAAGGTGGCCAGGTTCTCGGTCGACCTCGCCGGCTTCGAGGGCCTGAACGCCACCGTCGGCCGCGCGGTCTCCCCCGGGTTCAACCTCACGGCGGAGGTTGAGAACCCGCGCGCCCTGGTGCCCTGGTGCTCCGTCGGCGGGCAGGCGGTGGTCTCCTACGGCGGCGTCAGCCTCGCGTGGGCCCCCGTCCCGGGCTTCTGCGCGCCCAGGAAGGGAGCGGCGGAGCTGGCGGTCGCGGCGAAGGGGAGCGGCGTCGGCCTGTCGGATGACCTGCGCCGGCGCTTCGTGGCGGAGTGGAACGCGGGCACGGCCCGGGTGGTGCCGGGGATGAAGCTGTTCTACGACGGCAATGGCTGGTCGGGCACGTGTGCGTACCAGGGGGTGTCTCTCGTTCGGCGAGAACTTGCCCTGCTGGGCCAAGGGGCGACCTGATGGTGGTTGTCTCGATCACATATTATACTGACTTCCTGGTTGAAGGATGAACTCCTTACATATATAGTATACAGTAGTAAATTAAAAACGTGCATTTCAAATGGTGAAGATGTTTGTATGTGTGTGGTTTGAGTGACTCTTTTGGATTTATTTTGATCTCATCACTGAAGTTTTAATTCGAGTTTATTCAAATTCAAACCAAAACTTTCTCCTATGCACTCGCGTCTCTCATCCTGCATCCCTGCCGCCACACATCTCCTCCCCCAACGAGTTCTCCGTCAAACCAGTGTGCAGAGAATTCGCATTGGATTACTGATCCGATCAGGGAAGCCACCGCGTGTTGATGTGAGGTCGATATGCAATAGGCCTGGTAGATGAAAAATATCTGTAAAGATAAGAAGAGATTTCCTTTGAAAAAATAGAAGTGGCCGTAAGCGTGAACTACCGGCACCGAAACAACTTTTGGGTTCTCGGCACGGAAAGCGAGAGCAACAGCGGCGAAATAGGCGGCCGTCCAACCACGCGGCACATGGCCGGTGATCGCCTGTTGACGTGCAGCGCTCCTGCCTCCCGCAGTGTCTGTACGACGTCGCTCCTCGCGCGCACCCGCTGCGAAGTGACCGCCAGAGCAAGGTAAGTGCTGCCCAGTACTCGCGACCTGCAAGCAGCGGCCGTCGACCGGCCGAGCACCGCCAGGGGGACGAGGGCCGGCCCGATGATTACCGCTCGTGGAGCCCCTGAGCACCACCAACCCGTCCCTTCTCCGGTCCGAGATTTCCCGATCCGCCAGCTCGCGCGCACGCACGCTCGCCTGCAGGACCGCCACCGACCGACCGTGCTTTTTGGACTCCGTCGCATCGCCGAAACCGACCGCTGCTGCCGCCGCCGCACACATGGAGTAGCGGTGACGCCGGCCATTTGCTGCCGGAGACGAGCGCCGCTCTGCCGCGCCGGCACGCACGCACGACAGAGATCCAGGCTCTCTCCTTCCGCGTCCGCGGTCACTGTAGCGCACGTACGAGGCGCTACACGCTAGTCGAGGGCCGGCCGGACCGGTAGTCCGGCACAGTACTCGCCGCCGGCCGGCCACTTGCCCCCGTAACTCGAGTAAAAGACGCGGCGCTCGGCGCCAAAGCACACGTCGATTCGATCGACATTGATTCGCTCGATCGGCCGGCGGGGCCGCCGCGCCGCACATGCAGTACTGCTGCCGTACGCCCGCGCGTACCGCCAAGATCCCCCTCGCTCCCTCCCCGACCGTCTCTGCGCGAGATCCCTCCGCCCCCGTACGACACGGATCGCATTCAAGGGCGAGCTGTGCAGCATGCATCTACTGCTCCGTGCCGTGCTTCCTCCAGCTGTTACCGCTGCCGCTCCTCGCGGCAGAGCGCAGGGGCAGCGCTCCACGTCCTCCCGCGGCCGGAGATTCGCCGGGAGTACGTGGCGGCGCCGCACCTGCACTGCATGCAGTGCCCCCGGACGGGGAGAGCTAGTCAAGTCAACAGTGCGCGCGGCGGCGTCGATGGGTCGGCGCCGGCATCCGGCAGCGGCACCAACCAACAGCGCCACGGGCTGACGGGCATCTGGCGCCCGCCACACACAGACTCCCGGCTCCCGCGTGCGCGTGCCCGGGCCAGATCGGCGCGGCGGATGTGAGCCATGGAGGAATAATGAGTGCGCGCGGCTAGCGCCCGTGCGCCACGCCACCGCCGTACCGTACGCGCGCGTCCTCTCCGATCCCTCCCGGCGTGGGGGTCCGGTGCGGGAGGTGGAGCTGGCAGGGCGCGCCAGCTAGCCCCGTCGTCGTCGGCGTAGCTGGCCAGGCACAGCCCACAGGCCACAGGGGACGACGGGACCGGCTGCCTGGCCTCGCTCGCCGCTCGGGGCAGGGGACCCGCAGGGGACGGGCGGGTCCCCTGCCCGGACGGCCTTCTCTTCCCTTCCCTTCGTTGGTACAGCTAGCTAGCGCGTCCCGTCGGTTGCTCCGTCGCGCTGCACGGGCGGCCGGGCCAGCAGAGAGCCCCATCACGCCCTGCCCTACCTGAGCGCCCGTACGGGGGGTGACCACCACTGTGTTCCGATTCAATGCACTCTGGCCATCCAGCAGGGCGGTCGCGGAGTAGCTCCCCGCCCTCCACTGGGGTTACTGCTAGGTGCCTAGGTTCCGCTGGGGTTACTGCTAGGTGCCTAGGTCCACGACCACACGCGCATCGTCCTCCGCGGCGACGGCCGGCTCTCTCCCCGTGCGTGCGCGTCGGAGAGGAGTATTTCGGCTCCGGGGCCGACAGGTCGGCCGCCCAAGAGGCAAAGGCGCTGCAGATCCACGTTCACGCTCGGCGTTAATTTTCAGTGGCTGCTGAGCTCGTGTGCATTCGGTGCGTTTTCACGTAGCACGAACAGTAGCAGACACAAGGCCGGTGACCCGGTGTGCGGCGCTGCAGCAGCGCACCCCCCGGCCCCCCGGCGCCATTTCCAGAGCCGACGCGCGCGGGATCAATCTGCGTGTCGGCCGTGGCGACATCGGCGGATTCCTCCGGGACGCGCGACGCGCTCGCCATGCAGCAGCAGTGGAAACCTCTTTTCCCCTTGTGACTTTGTGAGGGGCGGCATGGCAGCAGCAGTAATAACACTACCGCTTTCCAGCCACTGTGTTTCGTTAGTTTGCTGCTGATGGCGGTGGGACGACGTGGTGGTAAAATTAAACGCCGGCCACCGCATCGAGATCCGCGCCGCGTCCTGTGCAGAGAACAGAAGAACCCCAGTTCATGGCGAGATTCCGGCCGTACAGCAACTCGCGCGCGGCCGGTCGGTCGGCACTCGGCAGTGCGCGAGTAGAGCCAGCCCAAGCCAGAGAGGTCCCGGCCGGGAGCTAGCGCTTGCAGCTAGCCAAGGAAGGAAATAGTCAGGTCGGTCGACCGTTCTTCTTCTCTGCCGCCGATGGAGCCGCCTGCAACCACCGTCAATGATTGACGACCATCAATTCAATTCGCCGGCAGGCCGATTGATCGGCCGGCGCACCTAATCGCGACCTCATCCGATCCGATGATGGTGCGCCGTCGCCCGGCGGGCAACAGTGCGCAGCAAATTGCATATGCCCAACAACAACAAGCGACTTCGACGGCGACGGCGACGTAGTGCTCCGGTCCGTACGCGGTGGCGTGGTTTGCAGCTAGCCCCAACTAACGGTCTAACGCCAGCCAAGCCTAGGCCTAGCTCGACAATGTGCCATCAGAGAGCTGACCGAAAGGTTGTTCATTTCTAGACAAAAACAACTGGTCGAGGCACACGGGCACACGACGTACGGCCCCTAATGCCTAACCTTTCCGGCAGCACAGTTTTATGCTACGAGTAGCATAGGACGAGCAGGGTTAGTTCCAGAATATCTGAGATGAAACGGAACAGCCAGTACAGTGCGCGTCGGCATCGGAGGCGGCTGAAACAGAGAGCCCAGCACATCATTACTTTGTTCATATCTCGTAGCCATTCTAGGCTAGCCTAACTGGGCCAGCACCTTTGCTAGCCGGTGGTGGTTGCGTGATGGCGCCATTAGTTAATAGCTGATCGCGATCGCTAGTTAAGCATGCGACGACTGATTACCCAGAGGTTTTGAGCGAACGTGCTCTCTCCAACTCCAACTCCATCTGCCGAGTACGGCCATGCACGCGCGCGCGCGCACGTACGCATCGATCGGTCCAATGCGTCGTCGCCATCGACGGCGGTTGCGCCGTCGCGAGTCCCGCTGCATGGAGGAGGACTGGACATACAGGCGGCCCGGGGACCGGCGTCCACCGACCGCCCGCGCGCCGGCAGTTGCGTCGCACTGTGCTTCCGCACGAGCGTCCACCTCCGTCCAGTACGTGCAGTGCATTGAGTACCCCGTACCGATAGGGAAATGCGCGTCGCCGCCGGACCTCGAGGACGAACGTGCCGGCTGGTACGTCGAGGTCGGTCGAGCAACAGCGGCGTCGACGCCTACGTGCGTGTCGTACGCACATAAATAAAACGACGGACAGGACCGCGGCAAGCAGGTCGTGCGCCAATGCAACGAACTGCCGAAATAAAGCCGTGCGTACGTGTGAACGCGTCGCGTGCAAGTGTGTGCCGCGCCGCCTGTAGACGACGACTGTGGCGTCCCAACAAGCTGCATGAAATCCGGCCGCGACCAACAACCAGTCGTTGCGTTGCCGATGATCGTGGGGCAAACAAACTCGCGTACGAACGTTGGACCAATGCCATGGCGAGGTGACGAGCTGAGGCGGAGATCGGTTTGCAGCTGGGCCTCACTCACTGGCTCGAGTACGTGCTCGACCGACCGCGGTGTCTCTCGTCGAGCACGCCTGACCCGATGACACAAGCGCGTGCGCGCACACCGGATCGGAACAGAAGCCGCAACCCGGAAGGCTGCGAGTACTGCACACGCGTCGGTGCGGCGGATCTTTCCAGGCTAGCTGGCGAGCCCATCAGCTGTTTTTTTTTCTTTTCGGTGTGGTCGTGTGCAACTGTGCATGGAGCGGAGGATGGACGGCAGCTTCGCCGCGGATGGCGCGCCGACGCGGGCTCCCCTGCCGGCTGCCGCCACCGCCACGGTACGACAGGTGGTGGGTGGCGCCGTACGCGGCGTACCAGGTGCGAAAGCGAGCCGCACCGCCCGCGCCATGCATGCCCGAGGCGCAGAGTGCAGCAGCACAGCAGGTGATGGGGGCGCGCGAGCGACGAGCGAGATGACCGGACGTCGCAACGGTACTCGAGTGCCACTGCACGCACAGGGTCGCATTGAAGCTGCTAGTGTGCTAGCCTAGCGCCCACGCTTGCACAGGCTTTCACTTCCCCGAACTTCGCCACAGGTTTCTCGCCTGTTTCACCACAGCACTGCAGCAGGGCCTTAAATCTTTGGTGAAGCTGCTGCTGCAGCAGCTACCGGAGCTGCAGGCGCTGTAGAGACGACGACGACGGCAACGGCGATCGATCGATGCAGTGCTCCGGCGCTGGCGAGCTTTACGGTTTTACGCCGCGTCGATTCCTCGCCGCCGTACTTTGGATGCTTCGGCCGGACGACGTGCTGCGGACGGACGGCTGGTAATAAGTGGCCGAGATCCCGCGATTTTATTTTGTTTGTCGGGGCGCTGTCCGTGTCCAGGTACGTGCATGCATGCGTGTGTGCAGCGCACAGCTGCAGGTAGGCCAGCCCGTCAGTGACGACGCGGCACGCACCACGCAGCCCATCCCGATCGGCAGCAGAGTGAAATGGCCAAATGGGGTACAGCTCCGTACAGAGGCCATGCCTCCATGCATCATGGCCGGTTAATTCAGACCAGTAACTGCCACTCTTACTGCAAGTTCAACTAGCTGACCAGGAGTGATGGCCTGAAGCTGGCTGTCAGCAGAATTGATCTTCCAGTAATAAGCAAAAGTGGTAGCAAATTCTAATATACAGAGACCTGGAGCATATCAGCGCATCTTCGTTGATGGACATGCGCAGCAACCAAGACAAGTGTTCAGGTTGATCAAAGAAGAGATTGACCTAAAGAAGAGACAAGGCTTTGTGGAAGCCCTTGGTATTAGCTGCACTTCATGGCTCCCAGAGCATCTCTATGTTTTTCCCTTGAATACACAACTATTGTAAACTTGGTATGCCTCTCCTTTTTAAATGATTGTGCACTGCTCCACCTTGTGTTGTTTTCACGAATGCGCCAAAGATATAATCCTAGGGCTAGCTAGGGATCTGTGTCTCCCCTCGGTGCTTTCCTGAGCTCTGACCATCAAAACCTGTCGGGACGGATTTACTTCATCCTTTGGACGGCACAGCACTGCAGCACCTTGTATTGTATGCGTGCAATCGATTCCAACCTGACACTTGGGTTTATATATGGCGCACGTTGTGCATGTGATCCGGCCGGAGCCAAGCACAGCCGTGCAGTTGCATTCTATTCTGCATGCCCTACTGATGATCCACTGCCGGAGCCAAGCACAGCCGTGCACCTTGTGATGAAGTTGGATTCAGAAAGGCCAAGCCTCCCAAGAAGTGAAGGCAACCGCATATCATTGTGCATGAGCAAGTGAATCCGTTGCTTTCATAAAAAAAAGAGAGAGAGTCCGTTGCGGATCTTTTTTAGTGAGGAAGTCCTAATTGGTTGGGAAACTTTTCTTTCCTTTTTTTTTTCTAAAAGACGTAGAAAGTTGTTATTGTGAATGCGACGTAGCTCTGCTCGGTGCAAAAACGGGTCGATTTCTCCAGATATTCCCCCAATCTTCCCACCCGACCGGTCCTTTTCCTAGCAGTTGCATAATGCACGGACATTGATGAATGGAGAATGAATATCTTATAGGGGTATCTTCTCTTCTTGTGCAAGGACCAAGCAAGGATACACTACCACTGACACACAACACGAACATATAAAATCTGTTATTTTCGGTCAAGGGAACTTGACGTCATCAGAATGTTTGTTTGAGCTCTCTTTAGTTTCATTTCACCACCACGAGGACACACGAGCAGTCCTTTTCCCCGTGATCAAGTCATGTGCAAACACATACTCCTACATCAACTCCATTCCAACTTCCCGAGGTCGTATTCAGAGGAGATGCCTGCAATTTTCATTCTTTTATTCCCTGAAGACCGCTTTTTCAGTTGAGAGGGGAGAAAGGAACCATCCACATCCTGCACTCAGAGAGCATGCGTGCAGCCATCATTAACATAGTCAAATTAACACGGCTGATCACCACCATCATCTTCCTCGTCTTTAATCACCGGAGATTTGCAAGCCACGTGCACGCGTATCCGGGCCATATATCCGTGTGCCGGGTACACATGGAACACATGGAACGGAGGCAGTGCACGTACCGTGTACACACACTACTAGGCTAGTACAATTTTCAATGCCCAATTAAAGTGTACTTAGCACATGTGTGACGATGCATGCACAAATGAAGCTCTCCGGCTTGGGATACAGAGCATGTGTTCGTCATGAATCAGGTCATGGCTACTCATTTATGTTATCTTTCCCTTAATCTGTTTTTGGTTATGCTGCAGAGAGACTGCTGGCTCAGTGAGATGCTTCGTGGAAGGATAGAAGGAGCAGGGAGGCAGACAAGCGGATCCGGACGGACGAGACATGCAAACCGACAGGAATCGATTGACGACATCGCATTGCATTATGGACGGGCAGGGGTGATGGCTCAGCTCAACGAACAGGCGCCCCCCGACGACGTCCTTGTCGTGGACGCACGGTCGCGCCAGTAAACATGTAGTTTTCCTTCCCAATTTTTTTCATATCGCATCGCCATCAGACATCTGACAGTTGTTGTGGTCCATCTGGCATCATCATGTGTGTGTGTGGCTCTCCAAACCCCTCAGCAGATTATCGCACAGCGTTTTTGTTTGTTTTCCCCTTCTTCTGTGTACGATTTCTCCCTCCAAAAATATCTTCTAGTATCATAGCACCAGTATTCATGATGTGTCTCGTTCAATTCATGTGTGTGTGTGTGTGTGTGTTGCATGATAATCCGAAGTTTTGTTTTGGAACCGTACAAGAACACTGATGGCATTGGCATTTGGCTTTGGCTTGTGAGTGAGCTTAAAGTTGCTTCAGAATCCAGATTACTAGATTAGCATGCCACTAAACAAAAACAAAATCCGTTCTCTGGGTGGTGGGGGACAAATTAAAGCAGGGTATATAAGTAGTAGGATATATGCAAAGACCCTGTCGCCCAGTAAGCTTGCTCTAGGCCTAAAGCAGAGAGAGCACATACCGCCAGAGAAGAAGAGAAAAGCTAAGAGGGGCGAATCAATAAACAATGAGGTTAGCATCAAGTTCCCTTTTAGAAAAATCGGGCCTTGCCTTGTGCCTACCTTACATCAAGGGGCACACACGCGCGCGCACCTTTGCTGCTTTATTTAAGCCCTCCTTCATCACTATTATTACATAATGAAGGAAATAAGGAATTGAGAACACGCAACAACGCGAATCACAAGCAACAAAGAGATGCAATGATTAATCCCGATGGCATAGCAGTTTCGTCAAGGAAATAATCAAGGACCGCGGCATGATTTGCGAGCACTTGGACAAGGAAAAAACTATGGGGATGCTGCCCGGCCAGTAGCGCGCACCCTTGCTTGCAATCCGGTTGCCGCGGCACCTAACTAACCATGTAATCCATCCATGAATCCACTCGGTCCGGTTTCTCTTTCTCTTTCTCAGTGGGGTTTCGCGTCTCGTCGCCAGCAAATGATTGGGCGGGCACCGGCACCGCACGGAATCGCGGCGATGATGGCGACCCCGCCCCGTCGCCGTCGAGCTCGCTCGCGCGCGCCATGGAGATATTGGCGGTGCCGGTGCGTGCGCGCGGCTCGCGACTGTAGCGGCTGGCCATGGCGCTAGCTAAGGACGTAGCGGTTGGTGGTTAGCTAGCAAGGTTGAGTAAAGCTCAAGATGAGACGAAGAAATGGATAATGATGATGATGATGAGCAGAGCAGGACGGGACTGAGTGGCGGCCGGTAGCTGAGACCTGATGGTCGAGCGAGCGTGAGTCACCGAGTGAGCGAGCTACTCCCTCCCAGCCGATAGAGAGACAGGAATAATCGATCGTTGGGACAACAAAGAGCAAACTTTGCTTTGGGGTCGCGAAAGAAACAAGCCTCGAATGATGCTCGTCCTCCTCTTTGATAGTATACTATAATCCTTCGTTTAGGCCATGGATATGTGCAGACCACAGATGGTACTGGTGCGCAGGATATGTTTTCGGGCCATGCAGGGAGCTTTTCATAGTCGATTAGGGAAGGATCGGGCAAAGCAAGGGTCGTGCTCACTTTCTTGTCCGTAAAGTTTCTGCCCTAATCCTCGTTGAGTAAGCGCACGGGAGAGGAATTTTCCCATCCGCATAGAAAATATGATATGTGCATGGTCCCCGTCGCCCCGGATTGTTCGGGCTAACAACCGGGCTAGGACCATGCAATTCCCGCATTTCAGGTTGGACTCAGCACACACCAGAGTTGAGCTGCACCCACCAACAAAGTTTGCTCCGACATTCAGCGAAGGTTTTTCCTTCTTTCATTAACAAATCTAGATCGTCAGATCATGATGAGACTTGCCTTGAGTCCATCTTCAACCTTCAGCAGCAGCGCTTTCTCCCTACACCTCCAATACCTTAATATGTAACCCTTCCCTTTTGCCACTAATCCTGTGAGCTAGCCATCCATTCCATCATTCTTAAAATATGTAATTAATTAAAACGTATATATATGAGGATATAGTGTGAAACGTGTATAAAAAATATATTACACCAAATAGAAAGAGCTATATGTTCAAAGTAGTTTTCATGAAGAATCAAATGACATCAATCTATATGATTTTTTTTTATTGGTGATGTGGTCAAAACAAAAAAGATCTGACCAATAGCAGTCGAAAATAGACTTATGTATTCAGGAATCGGGATAACGTGTTGAAACATGTCACAAACACATTGTTAAAGATGCATTCACTTATTCCTCCGAAACATATTGCACTGACTAAGGTTTAGCTTGCTAATCAAGTGACAAATAAAATAGGAGAAAACAGAAGCATTAGCGCCAACCGAATAACCGAAGCGTTCAACAGTGGTGAAGGCCAGGACAGAACAGGACACGCGGCGCAACGGCGGTTACGGGCCACGAGCGCGTGTGCTACCATGCGCCGTGGCGGGAAGCTACCAGTCCGCGGCTCCAGTATAAATTCTCCCGGGAAGACGAGGCCGCACACTCACCTCGGCCTCTCCATCTCACCTTCTTTCTTCCCAATCAATCGCCTTCTCCGGTTCAACCACGAGTCCACGACAAACAACTCGAGCTTTCTCCACGACCCAAGCCAGACGCCGCAGCCCACGTTGCGCACAAGGGGAGATGGCGACCGCGGCCACGCTCGCGCTGCCCGATCATCATCAGACGCTGCAGCTGCCGTCGCCGGCGGCGTTCGGCGGCTCCGACCGCCTGAGCCAGGAGATCTTCTCCATCCTCGAGTCCAACTTCCTGTTCGGCGCGGCCTCGCCGCTGGAGGGGGGTCCCTGCTCCGCGGGCCGCGTCCGCGTGCTCTCCATCGACGGCGGCGCGGACGGCGGCGCGCTGGCCGCGGCCGCTCTCGCTCGCCTCGAGCGCAGGCTGCAGGAGCTCTCCGGAAACCCCGCCGCGCGCGTCGCGGACTTCTTCGACCTGGCCGCCGGCTCCGGCGCCGGGGGGTTCCTCGCGGCGGCGCTGTTCGCGTGCCGGATGCCCGCCGACGCGGCGCGCGACGTCGTGGCCAAGAACCGGAAGGTGCTCTCCGGCCGCGGCGGGCGGGGCGGGCTGCTGTTCCGGCGCCCGGAGGCGGTGTTCAGGAAGGTGTTCGGGGACCTGACGGTGCGCGACGCCGCGAAGCCGCTGCTGATCCCGTGCTACGACATGGCGACCGCGGCGCCGTTCGTGTTCTCCCGCGCCGACGCCGTGGAGGCGGAGGCGTTCGACTTCCCGCTCTGGCAGGTCTGCGCGGCGGCGTGCGGGGTCGGCCCCGCGGAGGTGGCGTCGCTGGACGGGCGCACCAGGCTGCGCGCCGCGGCGGGTGCGGGAGGAGGGGGCGGCGCATCCGCCGCCGTGGCCAACCCGACGGCCGTGGCCGTCACGCACGTGCTCCACAACAAGCGCGAGTTCCCCTTCGCCGCTGGCGCCGGCGACCTCGTCGTGCTGTCGCTCGGCGGGAGCGCCGCTGCCTCGCTCCTCCGCCCCTCGTCCTCCAGCCTCCTGCGCATCGCCGGAGCTTGCCAGGCCGACATGGTACGCTAAGCCACCAAGATTGATTCTTTGTTTTTTATTCGACACGACTGTATTCCACTACCATTTGTGGCAAGCAAGACTGACCGGCCGGCGGCGCTTTTCATTTCAGGTGGACCAAGCCGTGTCAATGGCGTTCGGGGAGAGCAGGGCGAGCAACTACGTCCGCATCCAGGGCAACGGCATTGCCGCCGGCGAGACGGCGGAGGCGGCGCTGACGGAGCGGGGCGTGGAGTCCGTGCTGTTCCGGGGGAGGAAGCTCATGGCGCAGACCAACGGCGAGCGGCTCGACGGTGTGGCCGAGCAGCTGGTGCGGGAGCACCACCGGCGGCTGGAGAGCAAGACGCCCGTGGTGCTCGTGAAGCCCTCCGCGACGCCGCGGACGTCGTCGTCCTCGGCGTCCACGCTCATCACCGTGTCCACCAACTCCTCCTCGGAGTCGCCGTGAGACTACCCGAGACATCAGCAGCATCAGCTTCGGCTGGCTGGCTGGCTTAACTAGCGTGGCCTTCTTCTTCTTTTTTCTCTTTTATTTATTGGTTTGCTGGGTTTTTAGTTTAGCGCGGCGCCGGCGCCCGGGGTTTTGATTGCCTGCCGGTGCCGCCTCGCGCGCTCGCTCCCGGTCCCGGCCCGCGCTCACCGCCAACGACGACGACGGCGCGCGCCTGCGGCCGCCGGGAAGAAAGTGGAGGGCTGTCGAGCGAAGGGTGTCATCAGAGGTTTTTCTCTAGTGTAAGCTAGGAGATGGATGCTGCACGGGTGTATGTGTGCGGTGTGCGTGTGCTGCAAATTGCAATGTGTACGTAGAGAGAGTGCCCGGAGCTTGGATTGCGATGTGATGCTACTGTCGGTGTGGCGTTTACTGATCACAGCTGTTCCTGTCCGTGCGATTCACATTCACTCCTGAACTGAACATTTTGATCTTTTTTCACTGCCGTTCAACGCCATGGACTGATTGGTTAAGAACATGAAGAAAACACAGCGACACGACAGGAACTCGACGGTCAGAACCATCAATCTGCTCGCTCTATCTGTGTCACTGTGTGGAGGTGGAGCTCAGCTGCCAGTGCCACTTGGGAGAGAGGCCCCACCCGACAGGCTCTGCCGACCGACACCGACAGCATCATTGATGTCTTGGCGCAAAACAAAAAAGCACAAAAGGTGAAAAGCCCCCACTTGCATTCTTGTTGGGCCGGGCCGTACATTCGCCCGGTTTTTTGTCCGCGGAAAAAAATAAGTGCGAATGCGAGACTGCGCCCTGGAGAACAAGCAAGAAGAAGGTTCAATAAATAGGCCCCGGAAACTTCAGGCCCAACATACTTCTGCTGAAGCTTGTGTGGTTGTGGGCTAAAGGATCCATATCTTCTTGTTGGCCCGTTTCAACAGTTCTTTTGGACCGGGGGGGGGGGGGGGGGGGGGGGGGGGATGTTATCAGCACGGAGAGAACAAAAGTCCACTGCGTGCGTACATACAAGGGAGGACATGATTCATGACACCGTCCACATGCATACAATTTTGAAATTAAAAGTTAGAAATCCTAAATCGATCATCCAAATTGAATTTCAATTGTACCACTATGTTTCTTATGATAAGATCTTCAAAACTAGACCACACTTGACTATGTTTGGATAATTTTTTTAAAAAAACTATTTTTAATTACGTAATATTAATTTTTCTTTACAAGGAACAAATACTTGAATAACCAAAATAAATATTAGTTTCATGCGAACAAAAATAATAACATGATAAACAAATAATTATAGATAGTGAGTAAAATACTTTTTACTGAACATAAGGGCGATTCTATAATGCAAATAAAAAAGACATACTGTAACTAAAGATTGAAAATTTAATCGTTATAGGATAAAACAATAGAATATGACAATCAAATTTGAAGATTCTACATGTTTGTACCACTCGAACAAATTATACGAACTCAAGGAATACAAAATTTATACTGATCGAATAAATTATATAAACTCATGGAAAAAAAATAATACACATAGAATAAATTGTACGAACTCGCAGAACAAAACAATAGTACACATCGAACAATTTATATGAACTCACACAATAAAAGATCTATATACCTTGAATAAATTGAAAAAACTCATAGAACAAAAATTTATATAACAGGAACAAATTATATGAACTCACGGAATAAAACAATTATATTATATACATCAAGCAAATTATGCGAACTCATGAACTATATATGTGTATCTAGAACAAAATACACAAACTCAAAAAATAAAATTTTGAACACTTTGAACAAATACGTTGTGGACGTAGAATACATAATATAATCTATCTGTAAAAAAGGTGAACAGATAAATTGTGCATAGGAAGTGAGGAATGAATGAAACTAAACAAAAAATTGCAATAAAAGAAAATAATAGAAAAGTATTAATAAGAAATACATAATAAAAGGGTAAAAACACTTAGATCAAGAATAAAGGAAAACCAAATAAAAATAAAAGATAAGAAAGATGAAAATTGAAAAAAAAAACATAAAGTATTAATACGTTTATAGCACACATTTAGGAGAAAAAAGAAACATAGAAAATAAGGGAAGAAACATGAATTATAAAAATACAAACGAATATTATATACTTCAAAATATCTAAAATGATTAAAAGTAAAGGTCGATAAAAAAGAACAAGGAAATGAATAGAAAAATAAAAATAAAAGAAAACAAAGAATAAGGAATATCTTTTTTGCGAGGAAGAATAAGGAATATCTATAAGAGAATTAGAAATAAAAAAAGAAAAACATGAAGGAAAACAAAACAAAACCTAAGAGAAGAAAACAAGGAGATAAATGGGATGCACGATGCTTGGTGGTGCTCTATAGCAAATTGTTGTGTGAGGTTGCTTTCACTACTCAAGTTATTATTCAATTCAATATGCTTGAAATCATCTAGTCTCGTTGCAGTAGGTGAGTCCAATCCATGTGCGCTGCTGAGCTATCAGTACAACGGGCCATTAGAAAATGGGAAATTTGTCCGTAGGACACTACCGCCCTGTCTAAACTTTAGCATCTATCTAAACTTTAGCATCTATCCCATCGAATATTTAATACTAATTAGGAGTATTAAATATAGTTTAATTATAAAATTAATTGCACAGATGGAGTCTAATTTGTGAGACGAATCTATTAAACCTAATTAGCCCATGATCTGACAATGTGGTGCATCATGGGCTCCACGCCCCCGCCGGCCACCGCCGGCCGCGCCGCTCGAGCTCATCGCCGTTGCCCACCATGAGCTGCGCGCCTGCGCTGCTTGAGCTCCCTGTCGGTGCATACCCCGTGTGAGCTGCTTGCCGTTGCTCGCGAGCGAGCTCACCACCGCCGCCCATCATTCGCACTCTTGCTGCTACTCGTGCACGAGATCCGCCACCGCCGCTCACGGGCAAGCACTCTGTCATCGCCCGTGCGAGCTCGTCAAGCACGACTGCACGAGAGAGGGGCTACCGAGGGGAGAGGGGAGGAAGCAGAGAGAGTGGAGAGGGAGAAGATAACAGGTGGGCTCCATAAAGGACAAAATGGTCCTTTTACCCATCCTCTCAGCTGGAAATGATTAGTTTATTCCGTGTTGCATAGCAAACCAGACTTTCACGAGGTTCTAGAGACAAAAATCAATTTTGCGATGGAGACAAAATTTCCATTAGAAAATATACTTGAGCCAATCCGCTACTCCGGCCTGCTCACGGACCGCAGAAGGCGACACGCTGCGAATTTGCAGCATATGGAATATATGGTATCCATCGGAAGAAGGATCCTGGGGCTGGGCTCCAAGCACTTCACACGAGGGACATGCATGGACGTTATGGACAGGGTCATCAAGGGGAAAACGAGACTCAACCTAGCTAGGAGCCGGTTTTTCATTAATTAAAAAGAAAATAAGCATCCAATTCGAATGCTATAAGATTTATCGTCAGGATGCACAACTACATCACTTCCTTGCTGCAAGGAGGAGGAGGACGTCGTACTAAGTTTGGCTTGCATGTAGCCCAAGCCAGCGCACACACACTCATCCTTTAGACATTCAACCAAGCCAAAAAGATTCCCATATTATTAAGGGGGTGTTTGGGAGGAGGGGGCTAAATTTTAGCCCCGTCACATCGAATATTTGGACACTAATTAGGAGTATTAAACCTAGACTAATTACAAAACTAATTACACAACCCCTAGGCTAAATCGCGAGACGAATCTATTAAGCCTAATTAGTCCATGATTTGACAATGTGGTGCTACAGTAACCATTCACTAATGATGGATTAATTAGACTTAATAGATTCGTCTCGCGATTTAGCCTAGGGGTTCTGCAATTAGTTTTGTAATTAGCTTATGTTTAGTCTTCCTAATGAGTATCCGAACATCCGATATGACAGGGCTAAAGTTTAGCCCCCTCCTTCCAAACACCCCTAATTTTCCTAACAACCACTCACAAAGCCATTGGGGACATGGGTAAGTCGAACATGGCAGACAAAGGTTGAGGGACATGGTACGTCCACGAGCATGTGAAGTTGCTACTGAGGACATATAATTCGAATACTTCACTCCCATTCACAAAGTACGTGGAAGGCCAACTGTTGCCCTAGATGGATACGTTCTGCCTTTCGCATCCACCGTCTTACTACCCCCGCCTTTCTGCCTCCTGCCGACGCGCTCTCCATCTCCGCACGCTGCTCGCGCCCCAGGCGCAGCGGTAACGACGACGGGCTGATCGATCCGATCCGGTTGCCGGCCGGCTAGGCTAATGACATGCTGCTTCATTCTAGCTACCGGTGCTAACTAACTAACTAATCTAATCTAGTGTCAACTGGGCACCGAAGAAGAAAGGTTGACAGGAACGTCTGCGAGTAAGTGTGATTACAAGCGAGATGATTTGGCCGGACTCGGTCGATCAAAGCTTAAAGGCATCGCCTTCCTGGAAGAACCTGATCTCTCTATCGGTTCTTTAGTTCCAAGGCGATTTGCTCCTTTTTTATTCACTCGTGCACGCGCTTGATGATGCATATATATAGGATATGGCAAACTGGTGTGAATTCTGCACGCGAAGGTGAGGGAAGATCAAAGGTCTGAACGAGGTCGATGGTTTCTAGTTTGGCCGGACGACACTCCCAATTCCCAAAGGCGTCGTCGTCGTCTGCCCTGCCGCCGCCGGCCGCTGCATACCGGAACCGAACAGGACCACGGCTCAACGAAACGTGTGCTTTCCTTCGCTCGTCGCATCCAGAGGCCAGGTAAACACGCACCATGTGCTATAAAAAAAAAAGGGTTACAGTAACCAATTGCCTTCCTCGAAGCTCCCCGTCGTCCATAAGATCGATCGGAGAGACGGCCAGGCAACGTCGTATTCGTCCCGGGAGCAGCGACAGTGAATCGACCTGGGGCCTGGGGCACGATTCGTTCCGGCGACTTTTCTCCCCTCGAGCTCGAGTCAAGGACACTGCCGACCGGTGCTGCAGTGGATATCGGTTCTTGCTGGACCTACACAGCTTTCAGCCACCTACTGCATTCTTTCATTCAAATCTAGCCATTGCCAGGTTCGTATCACTAACAATTTCAAGGTTGCAATGCACCTTTGATCACTTCAATTTTCAATACTGGTATCTACTAGGTAGGTTGGTGTATACACTATAGCCAAGTCAATCTGAATTCAGGCCACAGCCTCCATCCAGCTCACCAAGGCGGAGCCGGAGGTTTCCGCGGTGGTGACGCGGCCGCGCCAAACCCACCGATCCGGTCCCCGAGTCCGCGTCCCGGTCCCGGCCAGCCGCCAGCCTGCTCGCCCGCCCGCTCGCTCGCCCAGTCAACGGCTTGACTGCGCCAGCCACGCCTGCTGCCTTCAGCCTTCCGCTTAAGAACATGCTCCGGACCGGTGTCCTCTCCTCCCATCCCCACCTCCGGGTCGATTCGACCAGCCGGAGAAACTTCCAAGGCCGCCGCCGCCTTTGATCGACGGACCCCCCCTTTCCTCCCTCCCCGCCCTTGTCCGTGCGGCGGCGCCGGAGCCGGAAGCTCCCCGGCGAGCCCGCCTAAGTTACTCGCTGCGGCGGGCTTTTTGCGTGGGTATTCGGCGGCTGCGGCTCCCGGTTCGCGCGGCGGGGGAGGTTGCGCTTCGGCGGTTGCATCCACCACCTCTCTACCTCGCCGCTGTGCTCCAGGTGAGTTTCGCTCCCTCGTTGGATTTCGAGGCGAAAAGATTCGCCTTTTGTTTCCTTGTGTTGCCGGCCGGTTGCGTGCGTGCGCAAATCATTTGGTTCTTGCTGCCGCCTGTTGCGTTTCCCTTCTTGTGCGGAGGGGACTGCTAGGTGACTCGATCGCTCCTTCTGCGTCTCTGATCGAGCAAAGCCGCGTAAGTTAGGACGAGTCACTAAGATTAACCGACTTACTTATCGTCTGCCGACAGCCTAGCGAGTAGCGATGAGTAGCAGTTTCATAAGAGTAGTTGAGGAGATTTTAGCTTGCATCCGGACTCTGCTTGTCAACCTTACACATGCAAATCTGATACCATGCCGGGGATTCAGTACAAATGTGCAAATTGGACCCCGATCATGTTGCTTGTAGTAATCAATTGGAGTCCAGCGCATATATTTCTAGGCGTCACTGTTCAGTGCCATGGGCTTCAATCGGTTGTTTTGCTGTACGGAGTATTTTCTTGGTCTGGTTGTTTATTACGGACAACAATCAGTTAGATAAGCAATGACGTACAGATTGCACACATACTTCTTTTGTCTACTGATGACACATTTTTGGTGGGGCTGTCTTCTCCATTGTTTATTGACAGAATGAAGCGCGTACGGAGTATATTTATTCCTTTTTCTTCCAAAGTATGTATGGTTTGTTAGGAAAGGAGACTGATGTTGATGCCTATCTAACTATTATAGGAGGCAGTTTGACTTGCACAAATATTGTAGTGGACCTAACCTACCGCATTTGATCGTATTTTTTTTGAAACCGTATACCCAGCGGGGATTGCCGGGCTTGTATTAATTAATAGAGAAGAAACGCAAGGCCTAAGACAAAGAACAAGGAAAAAAGGTATAATTGAAATGTACAAAGGAGAGGGTGAAAAAAGAAACGAAAAGCAATCACTCCTCCATATGCAGATAGAGCCTAGGTGCCTTGCTCCCGCTAAAATCCAGCATCGCGCCTCCTCCTTGATTTTGCCAAGTAGTTGGTCAAGGCTTTTGAACTTGCGTTGAAAAACTCTAGCATTGTGGTCCTTCCAAATTTCTCGAGACATGAGAATGATCAATGATCTTAAGCCCTTCAGGGGAGCTCCACTCATTGAACCTATTTGTGTCCACCATTGGCTGCCGGATGAAAATGTAGACCAATCTCGTCTAGGCGGGATGTGTTCAGCCATCCACTCAAATATTTTGTCCCAGACTCGTACAGCATAGCGGCATTGCGTTAGCAGGTATAATAGTGTTTCGTCGTGTGAGTGGCAAAGCAAGCAGACCTTTTGGTCTAGCTGCCGGGAAGGAAGCTAGGATTGAATCCAGGTCGACCCTGTTGCAACATATGGGTGCTACCAAGCTTTTCTGAATGTCAGTGCTTAGTCCGATGACGCGGCCAAATTTGTCTAGCAGTTCTTTGATGTTCTGAACATCCGCGGCTGTCGGATTGATAAAAATTACTGCACCGTCCGCGTATAACGATAGGCATATCCGAGCACTTTTTCCTCTTAGTTTTGATAGAGTCCTCTTTTCGGTCGCCAGGTGAAGCCATTTTTGCAGCGGGTCTATTGCTAAGACGAAGAGGAGGGGTGATAGCGGGTTCCCTTGGCGGAGCCCTCGGCCATGCTGAATGTTCTCTCCCGGTGCGCCATTCATGAGAACCTTGGATGTGGCAGTGCTTAGTAAAGTCATGACCCAGCTTCTCCATCTCGAGGGGAAACCTCAGCGATGCATAAGGTCTAACAGGTAGTCCCAGCGCACGGAGTCGAAAGCCTTGGATATGTCTAGCTTTAGCATGAGAGACGGGATTCTAGATGAGTGGAACCGCCGAGCGAGGCTTCTTACATACGTGAAGTTGTCGTGTATTGCTCTTGTTTTAATGAAGGCGCTCTGGCTCTCCTATATCAACGTGTTCATGAATGGTTGCAGTCTTAGGGCCATCATCTTCGTTATGATTTTTGCTACAGCATGGATGAGGCTTATTGGCCTGAAGTCCGTGATAGAATCACCTTCCTCCTTTTTGGGTATTAGCACTATGTTGGCCGAATTGAGGATATCGAATAAATCATGGTGAAGGCTGTGGAAAGCATTGATCATGTTCATCAGTTTTGCTCTAATTATGCCCCAACATTTATGGAAAAAGTTAATTGTAAAACCGTCCGGTCCCGGAGCCTTATCTTTGGGTATGAGCTTGAGCGCCCTTTTGACTTTGTCCTCTGTGAATTCCGCATCTAGAGAGGAGAGATCGATGGACGGCCAAGAGAGAAGGTCCTAGTTGAAGTCAATTTCTTGTCTCGGTGGTTGTCCTAATACGTTGGCGAAGTGTGTTTGGGCGATGTCAGCTTTGTCTTGTTGCGTTGTTACCCAACCATTTTCTTTCTGAAGTTTGGTGATGAAATTCTTCCTTCTCCTAGAATTAACCTTTAGGTGGAAGAAACGTGTGTTTGCATCACCTAGCGAGAGGTTCGTTATTCTAGAGCACTATCTTTTACATAGTCGTTCTAGAATCGCAAGGCCCATTATCCTTTTCTTCAGTTTGGAACGTGGGGCTAACTCGTCGTCAGATAGAGTTCGTGACTCTTGTGCGATGTCTAGCTGGAGGATGACCGATTGCGCCATATGGAATTGAAGCTTCGCTTTTGAGGATAGTTTCTTGCTCCATTTTCTCAAGGCCAGCGCCGTCCTGGCAAGCTTGAAGTTTAGACGATGTGCTGGGTTTGTGTGGGTGTTTGTAGAGGACCAGGCATCTTGAACCACTTGTTTGAAACCCGGCATAGAGAGCCAAAAGTTCTCAAATTTGAAATATCGTGGTCACGGTGGACTCTCTTGGTTGGATAGTAGCAATAGGCAGTGATCAGATAGCAAAGTGGATAGGGCTTGCAGTACATGGGACGAGAAGGTCAAGTCCCAGGCATCGTTACAGAAGACTCGGTCAAGATGAACTAAGATTGGGTTGCAACGTTCATTGCTCCAGGTGAACTTCCTATTTTGTAGGTGACTTTCTTTGAGCTTGCAGGTGTTTCGAGTTTCTCGAAAACTTCACATGCTGTTGAGGTTTAAGTTTGAGTCGTTCTTATCTCTTGCTCTATAGATTAGGTTGAAGTCACCGAGAATTAGCCATTTGACGCCCTGTTGTGGTGCTGAACTTCTGATTTCCTGTAGGAAGTTGATTTATTGTAGCCTCATGTTGGGTCGTATACTATCATTAGCAAGAAGATGTTGCAGTCGCTTTTATGTTCACAGTAGCGGACAGTGAGAAGACACGTTTCGTGATGCAGTCTAGGTTCACCACGTCATTGTTCCATAGGATCAGAATGCCTCCCCGTGTACCTGAAATTCCTCCCACCGGTAAAAAAGTGAAGCTACGTAGCCTGAACCCTCCCACGTCTAGAGTCAGCCACTCATCAATTGATGACATCTTTGTTTCCTGGAGACAAACGATGTGGCAGGAGGATGAAGCAAGTACTTGCTGCACGGTCGATCGACGCGCTTCCGAATTATGTCCCCGAACATTCCAACATAAGATATCAAGATCGTTAGCTGCCATGCGAAAGAACCTTGAAGCTCTGCCGATGTAAAGAAGCGCTAACAATTAAAGAAGCAATAAATGTGCATATTACACTGCCAGCAGTTCTGAAAGTAGACCATGAAGATGAAAGAAACGAAATTTGTAGGATGAGTCCGGCGCTACTGAACTCCCTGCGCGGAGGGACGCACTGGAGAGCCGTTACAAAGGTTGGAACAAAATACATGGTGAGGATAAAACTCAAAGGTTTCTTCATTCTAAGCCGCATTGTTGATCTCCGTCGGCGCTTCCATCGCTTCTGGGCCGCCAATCTTGATGAGAGTGCTGGTCGCCTTGCAAAGGTCTTCGTCATCAAGATGGAATAGCGCCGTCATAGCCTTGATGATGAACTGGGTCATGGGCCCTAGAAGGTGGCAATGAAGTCCCTCATTGCATCCTCTGCCGGCGTGGTGTCGTCCTTGATGTAGCCTAGGCGGCGGCATAGAACGTGATTCGTCCTTTCTTACACCGAAAGATGTTTGATCTTGCTGCAAGCTTGCCGTTTGCTGCAGCGCAGGCTTGAAATCTCCACTGTGGGCTTCTTGAGATGACGACCCTTCCTCCTTGGGGCAGGAGGTGGATTTGGGAGGATTCCCTGATCCGAAGTGGAGAAGAGCTCAACGATTCCTCCAGGAGATGCATGTGAGTTTAAGTGAGGGGTGGACTACAGAACCTGGAGGGTCTGGTTGCTGTGGCCGTTGCTTTTGTCGTCATTTGTGCCGGACCTCTCCTGCTGGTGCTGCGGGTGCCCGTTCATTCTGGTAGTGAGCTCCTGGACTAGGCTGAGGTCACCATCCACAGCACCTAGGGGGCTGACCCGGTCTTGGACGGCGACGGCGTTGACGTTGCCATCCCTTTGCTGCTGGTGCTGCAGGCGCTCGCGTTCCTTGGCGGCCGCCTCTTGCAGATTGGCGAGGGCGTCATCTACCTCCTGTATGGATGGGGAAGAGGGAGCAGGTAGTTTCTCTTTTATGCGGTAGAAGACACGGCGTGCAGACACCATTGTGTTAGATTGCGTGTATGGTACCTTGTAGCCTTGCTTGTCACTCCCAACATCGAACCAGGCTTCGTCTCCCGGGTGTTTCACCAGTTTTGCCGCCTTGGAGAAGAGTTGTTGCAGTGGGCGAGGCGATGGGATGGCCTGCGCCGCCGGCTACAGTTTGGACTGCAAGTTGAGCAGCTTCTTGGCCGCATCCTCCATGGTGGCGACGTTGAGGGAGAACAGGAGCTTGAGGTCTCTCTATCTTCGGGCTTCCAGCTCTTTAGGTGTCATTGGAGTGTCGTCGTCGATGGTGGCTTCTCTGCGGCATCCCCCGTAGGTGCCAGAGCTCTGGCTCTGGCATCGTGGAGAGCGTGACCGCTCCCCGCGTGTCGTGTCGTGACCGCACCCATAGCCATCATCGTGGCTCCGTGCGTGGTCGCGTGGGTTGCGTGGCCAATGGTCACGATCGTCGTCGTCGTTGTGGCCGTTGGCGTCGAAGGCGTCGTGGAAGTCTGGGTGATCATCGATGTGGTCGCGACGCGCACGGTCATGACGATCCTCCTCCTCACGCCCGTTCCACCGCTCTTGTACGCATGGGGGCGGTGGGTGCTGGAACGACTCAAACGCGGTTGTCGGCACCTGGTCACCATCCCTGACGCCCCAATACCAGGGGAGGTGCTGCCTCTTTGGTTCACCCACGGCGACATCTGGGTCGTGGTGGTCGGTCGACACATTGGAGGAGTCGTGTATCTCCCAGATGTGGATGTTCACCCGGTGCTTGATTTCGCGCTGCCACCATTAGGGAGGGGTGTCCAGGACCTGCACAGAGGAAGAAGAAGCATCCAGGGCTCCGGTGGTGAAGATTAGCCACATGACCTTTGGGATCCTGCTTGGGTCGGCCGTCCAAGCCCACAGCTCAATCCCGTAGGTGTCTGTTGGGTGCAAGAGGTTGGTGTCCACACACTAAAGCGAGCGGGTGCAGCCGACGATCCTCTCGACGAGCTTTGGCTACCACGAGTGCGTCGGGACGCTGTCGAGGACGAGGCGCACCTTGTAGAACAGCGCCGCACCGAGGGCGCCCATGAGGCTTCGCCATGGGCAGACGCAGACCTCCGCGCTGTGGCACTTGAACTTGCCTTTTGCGTTGACCTCCTCGGAGCTGCGCCTGTTCTGGAAACGGATAAGGAACACTTCAGGGCGGTGCCTGGTGACGTCGACGTCGCCGGGCGCAGCCTGAAATCAGCGATGAGGGCCTCCTCTAGGTGACGCACCGTGGTGTTGGGCGGGACGCGCATGGCCCAGGTGACCAGAGCACATCCCTCCCAGTCCCGCAGCTCCCGCTCCAGCTCGAAAGAGGTTGGGACATGGAGCCTGTCCTCCTCTGGCCTAAGCGCCATGTCGCCGACTCTGAAGTCCCTCATCTTCGCAGGGCGGCGAGGAGCAGCAGGTGGTGGCCCAGGGGGTTGGTGGCAAGGGGGAACATGGCCTTGTTTGTCTTGAGCAGAGCTGGGGTTGCTACGGTTGCGGTCGGTGGCGCGGCAGAAGCTCTGTTTGTGCCCTTGCCGGAGACAGCGGAGGCAGCGGATGGGGTCCCTGCAAGAGCTGGCGTGGTGATCTCGGGCCAGGCAACGGAAGCAACGGCCTTGCGTTCGGAGGTGGAAGGCAGTTTTGGAGAGGGGTCCGGCCGCGAGTTTCCTTCTTGAATGCTTCTGCACCGGTTGAGCAGAGGAGGTGGGTAGCGGGGACGGGCGCCGCCTTGAATGCTCTGTGCGCGGCCTCCATCGCCTCTCCTTCACACGGGTCCAGCCTGGCTCGTCCTCGCCGTGCTGCACTTTTGCCACCGGAGGGTGATGCGATGCCGCGAGTCTCGATGGAGCGGCATGGCGCAGGCTCCCATCGCGTTGTGCATTGACGTGGTAGGCAGAGTGGTGGGTGGGCGCGGCGTAAAATGAGCTTCTGCGGGGAGTAGTAAAGGCGGATCTTGGTATGCGGCGCGGTGCCCGGCGGACGCGGCTGGCAAAGAGGTGGGGTGGCACGACATAGAAGGAGCTTCTGTAGGGGATGGATATGGTGGATCTGAGGGGGTGGCGTGGCGGATCTTGGCGGGGTCGATGCGGATCTTGGCGTGGCGGAACTCGGCCCGACGGACAATATCTGCGTAGGAGGGCGGATCCTGGACGGAGATGGGTGTGGCAGGAATACTTATTTTTAGCGATATACATACGGGCTTAAC
>NC_028453.1:38125986-38127271 GCF_000263155.2 Setaria italica
TGGTAGTCAAAGTTGCACTTTAGAGATCATGTTGATGTCCAGAAAGTCACTTATTTGATATTTCCCGACCGAGTAATTAATTGAACATTAGATGGGCAGCGGGGGCATGATACTCAGTATTATCGTCAATGTTTTGATCGTATTATAACTGTCACCTGAATCGGTGCTACGGTTGAAATACCAGCGTTTCCGCTCAATGGACATCATCGGTAAGGTTCGATGATCTTGCCTGTGCTGACGTGCTAGTTCCTTTGTGAATTGGCGATAGGGTATGAGACCATGGGTGCTGGAAGCACTCGTTTGTGCATCAGTGGTTTTCCTGCTCCTGTCATGCTTCAAGTGAATTGTTTATTATGTTGTCAACGGGATTTAGGAATCAGGAAGCATGGAATTATGATTTAAATGGCATGGAAAAGATAGGTATGGTCATACGGAGGTAGTTCATGCGTGCACATGCATACCAAGAGTGAGAATAAAAAACAAAATTTAAAGTGCTCAGACCTTGTGAAAGAAATAAGAAACTCCAATGATACAACCTAGGATAGTTTCTTATTGATCTGCCACGCACGTATCACATCATATGCATGTACTACTTTTTGGTAACATGAAGTTTCTGATTAAGTTAGGAGCTTAGGATATGGGAGCTGAAAACTCTGCTTTGCGCACTAAGGGTTTTCTTGCTCCTGCTCTTGCTTGAAGTGAATTGTAAATTATGCGGTCAATAGGACTCAGGAAACTGGAAGCCTGGAATTATGATATATATTTTTGAGAGAATCAGCAGGGGATTCCCCTACCTATATTTTTTATATATGTGTGTAAAGGATGTGAGAGGCTGCAAGCCCAAAAAGAGTAAAAGAAAATTACAAAGGTAAACTACTCAGCCACAATTTTAACTTATCACTAATTGCTGGTTTGGCAATTATGATATGTTTAGCATAGAAGAATCAGTTGCTGTGTCGACAGTCTATGCAGGCACATGGAAATCAAGAGCATTGCAACAACCTCTCTGTGGTTATATCTATTAGAACAAAATTGAGATTTTGACGCGCTTGGGCCATGTGAAGCAAATAAAATTCCCATGGTTACTCTACAAGTCTAACTATGCCACCTACTTTTTTTTTCCTAACTGCAATGCACAATGACATCATATAAATTATGTACAGTAGGTTTCTGGTTGAGGTTTTGTTATTAGAAGCATACATCATATATCCTTTTCAGTCTTCAGTTACTGCGATTATGGGGAAATATTTTTTTGCCAATATACATTTTGTATTATCTCTACTGG
>NC_028453.1:38128720-38130374 GCF_000263155.2 Setaria italica
AGCTCTTGTGTTTTGGCATAGACGTTATTCTTTCTACCACCCCTACATTTGCGCTGGTGCTGGTTCTAATGGTCCTTTACCTAGTTGTGAGAAGCATTGGTTACTAGAATTGTTCAGAGTTACCTTAGGTTTCATTGATCTAATCTGATCAAGGAGTGCAACGAAAAGAACGAAATCTAACTATTGTGTCATCACTCAAAATGGTATTTGTGGCGCTCGTATTACATTCCTCACACTGTAGTTTTGCTTGCAGAGGTTACCTGGCTCCTGAATATGCGATTCGAGGACAAGTGACACGGAAGGCAGATGTCTACAGCTATGGCGTTCTTCTTATTGAAATAGTTAGTGGAAGATGCAATACTGATACGAAATTGCCCTACGATGATCAGATTCTTCTTGAGAAGGTATATATCGCGTGCTATTAGTACAAATAGTATACAAAAGAAATCCAGTTGATATGAATGTTGGTGCTTCAAATTGATTTCTGAACAAAACACTTCTTATCCACTTTGCAGACATGGAGATACTACGACCAGGGGAATCTAGAGAAGATCATAGACAGTTCTCTGGGCGATGATCTGGACGTCGACGAAGCCTGCAGGTTCCTGAAGGTCGGGCTCCTCTGCACCCAGGACTTCACGAAGCGGCGGCCGGGCATGTCAGCGGTGGTCGCCATGCTGAAAGGCGAGGCGGACGTGGACACTGAGATGATCAGCAAGCCCGACGTGATCAGGGACTTCAGGGACCTGAAGCTCCGGAGCAGGGCCACGTCGTCGACGCTGCTGACCTCCATCATGGCGCGCTCGTCCCCGCTGTCGTCTGGAGAGACGACGCGGACCTCCATCACCTTTACAGCGATATCGGAGCGCGACTGATGATCGGCGACGAGGCTGGATGCAACTGCGACCGTGTAGCTAGTGCAAATTGGATGTAGCATAGGCGAGAATTCCTTTTCGGTGGTTGTGTGATTTTGGTGTGTATAGATGTGCTTCTCCCCCGGTTATAGTGGATGAAAAAAATTGGTTATAGCTTCAGAGACAGAATCGACTTCTGAAGTAAAGAAATGGAAATCTGCTCGTTTCAACCTTTTATTGTCTGTACATTCAGAAAACGAGTTGTTAGTATCTGTATGACTGTATAAGTGTATATATATGAAGTGCAGATTCAGTCACTGTCAGGTAGCAATGCAGCATCCTAGTGTCAACTCTACTCGTAGTCATAGCCTGTTCATGAGCAACGGCGTTATTACAGAGTTGGGACGCCTGCACACGACGTGTTCTGTTCTCTCTAGTGCTCTGTACTTCGGCCGGAGCTTCTGTGTGTCTTGTGATCAGTTCCTGTTGGCACAGCGAGCGCAGCTGCATTGAGGCACGCACGCCGAGGGCACAAAGCGTGCAGGCCCCGATCGATCGAGCTGCAGTGGAAGTTAGGTCACCGCAGAGGCCGGCCGGCTGCCGGTGTCTCGCCGGCGGCCGACACGCGCGCAGGCCCTTGGATCGGGCAGGCAGGCAGCGGCGGCGGCAGCATCATGATGCGTGCAAAGCCGCGGCCGGCTGGCTGGCCTGGCGGCCACAGGCACCAGTGACCGGCCGGCCGGCAGGCCGGCAGTGTCCTCCGTCCCTGCCTCGGCACTCGCCGTCGCCGCCACTATGCC
>NC_028453.1:38130551-38141305 GCF_000263155.2 Setaria italica
CGATCGATCGTAGTTTTGGACGTACGGCAACCTCCATCAAAAAGAAATCAGCTAGCAATTAAGTAGCTTTTGCTCCTACATTATCAGAGCCAAAATAAAGCTGCTGAAGCATGCAATGATAGATTCTATAGGGACTGCCCGGCAGCCCCGGGCATATGCATGCTTCTTCCGTATCAGGTAGCATCGCTTTCTCTTTTTGCATGAAACAGTGTGTCCGGGAAAGAAGAATGCATCCGTTCATGATGCCCATTGGTCCAAGCAAAGCAATGCTAGCTCTTGGATTAATCTACATATATTGCAGATAAAAATAGTGCCGCTCCACTCAACATGTAGTGCATGCTTTGAAATATAATCTTCTATCTTTGACCAGTTCTTGATGCATGAGCTCATTCTGTATCTTAATTAGAGGCATAAAGTCGTGTTCTTTGTCCTTGGCTTTGTCCGGAAACGCAAACAAATTGTGCCCTCAAGTGTTCTTTTTAGTGTAGTGATAGCAATTCTTTGATGACCACCTTCAAGAATGATAGCTGAGATCAGGGTTTGATCTTCTCCTGTCCATGAAAGGCACACGTAGGCATTTTTATTGGAAAACAAATGGCAGGAATCACGGGTGAGCTGATGATTGCACCCATTTGGTTGGCACACTTGACAATAATACTGTGTTGGGTATGTAGATGAAAAGATCTGCGCGCACACAAGCAAGCATGATCACGGCCATTAGGTGTTGTTGCTGGTGGTGTATAAATTGACCATTCAAAGTGGCTTTTCTTGAATGGCCATATGTTTTATTTGCTATGGTCCGGTACAGAAAGATATTGATCCACCCAGATAACTCAAATGTTCCAGGTACAAATTTTTTTTTTTTTTTGAAAAAGTACAATTTGATGGTTATTAGATTTCGATACAATGGTTAGAAAATTGAATGATATGGTGGTGAAAATCTTGTGAGAGATGAATGGACATACCTTTCCTATGCATTTGCCAAATATATACAAAATGAAAAGAGGGGTTTATTTTGGTACCTTGAACTTGAACTATCCTGTTTGTCCATTCATTAACCCTGAATGTCGGCTTAATTTAATTCCCCCAGCTATTCAAATGAGATAACCCCCCCCCCCCCCCCCCCCCCCCCCGCCCCCCGATGTAAAACTATTTCTTGAAGTTACCTATAGGGTGAGCATTCACAAGATAGCATTGTCCTGATAATAAGAAGTTAACAGTCTTCGGTACTCCAAAAAGCTTCCGTAAAAATGATGAATGCATCAACTAAAAGGCGCTAAGGAAAGATAATTTCTACACTGTAATTACAATGCATAATATGTAGAGTTTTGTTTAGGCCATGAGCTTCTGACTGTACCTAGCTAGCTACGTGCATGTAGTAGTGAACTGTAGTGATCGATCCGTGGTGAGCCCAGGGTGGTCCGTGCTCCTATCTGTATCTAGATACAGTTGGTGATAAAGAGACGTACTGTACGGTTCAGACTAGAATGGTCAATCAGCATAAATTGATGGCCAATCAGCATCAGCCCTATATATAGCTAGATAGACATCAGCTAAACTAAGTTCTGAATAGAAATGACCTATTAGGTTTGTGAGAGGACACTACGAAGTACGGGGTATTAATAATAGAAGGCCTACCCATAAATTGATGTCAAGTGTGCCATCAGGTAAACTATAAGCCCCATGAATTGATGCTAAGCTCTCAAGTATGTAAATGATCAAATAATGCAAGAGAGTACTAATGGCACACTTTGATTAAGAAGAAACAGCACTATATTTGCACATTAATGATTGATTAATTGGAGTGTTTTGGCGCCCTAGTTAGTTAAGCTCTTGAACACATGCATGCACGCATGCTTCCTATTGGATCGAAGTCGGCGATTTTTTGAGGGACTATGCTGCCACCAGGTCTGGAGTTTTGGAAAGAGATGGGAGCTGGGCTAGTACATGGCGTGCATGAGCATTGAGCACGAGCAGGGCCTGGATATTGGACGCATGCATGTATCGTACGCCCAGCAGGTAGGGGACACAAGGGAACAGACATAGAGCACAGTGGACGGTTTGTTGCTTTGGTGGTCCATTGCTCTCTTGCTCTTGCTCGTCCCAAGCAATAATCCGTCCATCCATGGATCCTACGACTCGTTGTTGATAAGCATACACTGACGACGTGTCGATCGATCTACGCACGGAGACGCATCAGCGTGTGAGAGAGAGATAGAGTCAGAGAGAGAGAGGACGGAGACTTTTTGGGAGGTGCAGTGTGATAGGGATGGGGAGACACGGGATGATCGAGGGAATTTCCCTTTCGACCGCTTTTGGACGACATCTCGCAGGCCTTCTCTTGGAAGCCGAGAAAGCAGCTGCGGCTGCCCTGTATGTGAGCGACTGAGCGAGAAGACAACAACGCCACAGCCAAAGCCTCCCTCTGCACCCTGCAACCCTCTCTCTCTCTCTCTCTCTCTCTCTCTCTCTCTCTCTCTCTCTCTCTCTCTCTCTCTCTCTCTCTCTCTCTCTCACACACACACACACACACACACACACAGAGGGGGAGGGGACCACCACATGCGTTTTCAGCTCAGGTGGAGTGGAAAAGGGTGGCCATGGCACGAATGACCTGCGAGACAAGAGCCTTGTGTTTGGCCTGGCTCGCACACCAGCATCCATCGCCAAGGAGCATGGAGATGACTGCCGGGCTAGGGCATGGGCCGCTTCTCGCCCGTGTATAGCCATGTAGAGAAGAGAATTATATCATCAAATATTATATGTGCCCACATAGTCATGTCATGAACAGGCACATATATTCTGTTCAGAGGATCATGGATCATGCATGCTGCCAACTTTCCCTGCAGCTCCCAACTTCGTAGCACTACTCAACACAGTCAAGCTTGGAGCTTCTTCATGCAACTCGATCTTGGAGAATCTTGGTTAACTTCCAAACCAACGTAGGCCATGTTTAGTTACTCCCAACTTCCAACTTTGACACTATGCAAAAAGAAGATTCCCCATCACATCAAACTTGCGGTACATGCATGGAGTACTAAATGTAGATGAAATTAAAAAGTAATTGCACAGTTTTGTTGTACTTTACGAGACGAATCTTTTGAGCCTAATTAGTCAATATTTGGACAATAATTCACAAATACAAACGAAACGCTACAGTGTGCTACAGTGCTGTAACAGTAATTTGGCACCTCCCAAATTGGCCAACTAAACAAGGCCGTAGTCACACTTCTTCCTTCAGAGTCACTGGAGATTCTTGGTTACATTCATTCATGCTTAGGGATTTGCCAACCATGCAAATGCACAGATAGTGTAGCTGAGAGATGCTTAGAGAATTTTGTCTGAACCTTCGTCTTTCACCAACAAGCTAGGTGTACGAAGTTGAGTTATCAGACGCGGAATACTGGTACCGCTGCATGGCGTCCAGCGTCCTGCAGAATCCATCCGAGTCTGGGGGTATCTCTTTCAGTTTCAGTACGTACTCCGTACTTGGCTGCTAGCTCTGAACAGCTTGTACCAGAGGCACATTATCTATGCATTGCACACACCACAACATGGAGTCAGAGACCGCACCGTGCACGTACGTACACCTTTGCTCTTTATTCCTTCATTCAAGTCCCAAAAGCACCTCCTCTGAAAAGTGCAGACCCTTTGTTCATGCGCCCTATATATTATTATACTGCCCAAAATATTAGATGCCAAAAAAAAAAGAGTTGATGCATGAAGAGCTCTGAGTATCTGACTCAAACAAAGGGCTACTAGAGCTGTATGACTCAAATTTTATTTTTGTAGATTCAATATAATTAGATTCAAGGCATATACAGGAACTGATGGTACGCATGTGTGCATGTCTCAAATTTTATTTTTGTGTACATAAATACAAATAATGGCGGCAAGACAAATTAAACTCATTAATGTGGTTTATTTCGTAGTGACCCTGCGGTTTAGTTTGATGTATGGAAGTATCAATCATCATGGTACAAAACATGGAGAAACCACATTGCAACGTAACTTAGTATAAAAGCGGAAATCGTATGCATTTGTGATTTGAAACTTTAGATTTGTTTGCATTTGTTTCAAGCCGTATACATTTGTTGGCATGCCTTGGAATAACTACTTTGGACTTTGGAGAGACCCCAACTTACAAACATATCAATCAGAGTTACAACCTACCGGTACTACATTACGGTTTACTCCATATTGGTTGTGTTTGTGTTACCATTTAGAACTTAGTAGAGTACACATAAATTTCATCCAAAGGGAGAGAATGAATGATTATGTCTAAAAGACATGGCCTATTCTTTCACCAAAAAAGAGAGTTTTGAAGCATATGATAAGAACAAGGAAACTTTAAATTATTAATCGCAGTTGGGAATACGTACAACACAACGGAAAACATATTTGAGCACAAAATTAAAAGGATCGTTGGACTGATGAAGGTCCAGCTTACATGTCCTCGAATTTCTCAGTCAAAACAGACTATTGGTGAGTAGTAACGGAAGCTTGTATCCGTTAGCGTACACCTGGCTATTTGCAGCGGAAATTTGAAGGACGTGTCAGTTTTCCCAGATGAAATACAGCTACGTCCGTTTCAGTTCCACACTGGGTCCAGACGAGAATTCAAGAACTAAATTACAAAAAAGACTTGCACATCTACAACTTAAATTCCCGTCGCCAAGGTTGAGACAACAAATTAAAACAAGCAGAATCAAGGAATTCTAGCTCAGATCGGTGATCTAATGGACTACATCTAGCAAAGAACGGATGCCTAATAACTAGAATCCAACGAAGTTTCAATGTTTTCCTTAGCTGTTTCTATGAACTCGACGGAAATCAAAAAAGCTAACACTCAGAATCTGCAAGATCGATCGAAGCCATGTAAATAAGCAAGAGGAAAAGCAGATGTTTTATTTTAGGATGAAAATGGATGAGATTTGTAAACCCTCTCTGAATGATTTGGGTCAAGCTTGAAGAGGAGCAACACAAACCTTTTCCCCGAAATTGAATCCTTAATTCTGCCCCCTGCAGAAACAATTCAAAACCAAACAGGCACAGGAAAGCATACGGATATAACAGCATGAAATATGTGCATCAGCATCTCCAAAAGCACCCAAAAAAACTAGCAGATCAGAAGATGGGGAGGAGATGATCATGGCCTGTTCTGCATGCTTGGCTCCTTGCACGCCACCCACAGCATCCAATCACGCCACGGGTTGGGATACATGTGTGGCATACAGGGAGCCAGGCACACACGAGCCGATCGTGGTCGACCAAACCTGGCTCTCGGCGAGCTACCTCCATGGCGTCAACGTCTTCCACATCTCAGAAGCTCGATGGAGATCGATCGATCGGCGTCAGGAAACGGCGGAGCCAGCAGAGACGCAGATGCATGAGCTGGAAAGAGGACTCGGAGCAAATCTTGGCGACGAGCGCCAAGAGAAGAGGAGAGGCTGGAGAAGCTGCTAAAGGCGTGTGGGCGGCTGAGGTAGGGGAGAACAGTGGAAGAGTGAGATAGAAGCAAGGGGGAGAAGCCGGATTTTATAGAGGTGGGAAGGGGACGGCGTGCCTGCCCTCTTTTTTTGTTGTCACCACTTACTCCTCCTACTACCCAACGGTTATCTATTTGTTTCTTATTTCTTGCGCACACTGTAAAGGCATAGATGACAGCCTGTTTTTGAAAAAAAAAGATATGAGAGCCATTTTAGATGTACATATATGCAATCAAAATTTTTTATGATGCATGAAGTAGTTTAGGACTTTGTTGGGACAAAAAAATTGCACTTTGCAATATATAGTATTTGCCAATATAAAAATGCTTAGTGGAATGCTTTCCACCACCCATAGCCACCAATGGCAAAAAGAAATGAAATGTTACCAAAGACCTCACTCATTCCCCTCCCTTGGGTTGGACGAAGCCACGAGCTGCTGAGAGACTCGTCCTGCAAGCCTCATGTGTAGGCTCTGTGTGATATTCTCCTAGGCCCCTCATGCACCACCACTGTGGACTTTGGCTCCGGATAGACAGATGGATGGATGGATGGATGGATGGATGGATGGAAACTAGATAGATGGAGAGGGAAATTGGCAGGGAATCACACCGTTTTATTCCCAGTCCCAGTATTGCAGAAGCCCACTCCAGTCAGCTGTATTCAGCAACAAGAACCTAGAGAAGTAGAGAGAGAGGGAGACAAAGCTAGGGGAGAAAAGCAAAGCAATACAACTACAAGCGTGCCTCTCTCTCTCCCTCCTGATTTTTCTAGGTTTTCACTTGTGAATTGGATTTTGTCTGGAGCAGTTGGATGTGCTCCAGTCCAGCCCAGATTCTTTTATACCAACCAACCTCTCCATCCATCTCCATGCCAATCACAGAAGAAGATCATGCCTCCACTCTCTCTCTCTCTCTCTCTCTCACCTAAGCCAGGCTAGACGCCCCGGCGCCGCTGTCGCTGAAAATTGTGGTAGGTCTCACCTCGGTCCACAAGTTTGGACCATGCTCGCACAAAATCACTGTTCTCTGTCCGCTTTAAGTTTTTACCGAGGTTATTATTGGACTGTGCACACATGCAAAGACAGTGTAAAAAAAATCAGTCACATGTGTAGTAGGAGTAGTACTGATGGAGCACTATTTCAGTACATCTGGTGATTGCACCAGTAGTTAACTGGCAGAACAGCATATGACCCGGCCTGTTTGCAGCTACAGTTTTATTCAGCAACCGCATCCAGTCTGGTGGTAAGACGAGACATGTGTGTGCGTTACTGTATGTTTAGCTGGAGAATTTGGTCATTTCTGCCCCATTTCTTATGTTATCTACAGAAGCCCTGACCTGTACCGTTAGGTCTTTCCTGCCCCCATCCAACTGTTACATTGGGCCTTGTTAATTGGGATCCAGATGGCAGTACCAGTGGTACTAATCTGAACAGTGTCACCAGACCAAAAAGAAAGGCACCTGTGTCTGTATTATTGTTAATGAAGGTGCTAGTTGCTCAGTGCTCTCATCTTTTGGCCAGTATAGCCAAATAAAGGCTTGGCATGCAAGTGAAGACTTGTCTGTACACAATGTGTATGATGTGGATATTCAGTGGCCGAAAGCTATAGTTTGCATAGTTGCTACGTCAAGCCATTTATATATATATACATGCGTTTTTATGGGTTGATTAGGTTGGATTTGGTTTGGTTTGGAGATGGGCGGTGCTGGGCGTGCGAGGAGATGGGCTGGTTGGCTTGGAGGCTACCTCTTGGGGCCTTTCACCCAGGGGAGGACAAGGGAATGTTCTCCAAAGTAGCAGTTGCGATGGAGATGGTTTCCACATGCACTGCTCGCGTCCACGCAAAGCAAACAAAAAACAATCCCATGCATTTGCGGCAAAAGCAATGCTGACCTGCACTCCGAGCCTGATCTGATCAGGTTTATCGATCGGCCGGGTTGATTACTTTCACAGGACAAGCTAGCTGAGGTAGGTAAGTGCAGCAAGTAAAAATTAGACTTGCATCACGACTGCTACGGCCTGTATGACAAGGAAGCAAGAAGCCATGCATATGTAGCTGTTTCAAAAGGTGATCGAGATTTGATAGTCGATATTTTACGTACTGAGTTGCATCGACAAGTTCACCATAAAGCTTAAGTCTTGTCGGCAAAAATAAGAAGCGATACATGTCAGTACCACTTTGACGGCATATTAAGTTGTATGTATCTCGACCAGCTAACTAAAACCTTTGAGCTTCAAGAAAATACCACAGGATACTTCGACAAGTAGTTGAAATGACAAAAGCTTCAAGAAAGCTCCAAGGAGAGGAATCTTTATATCATTTGTTCATGGCCTGCCCCTTTTTCAATGGAATGGACGTTTTGGATCTGCACATTTCCACAGATATACAACCATTTCAATTTTTAGAATCATTAAGGTAGATAGCAAAGTTATTCTTCATGGAGATCATAATCCTCATGTATCGGAGTATCTGGACAGTAAGATATGGATGTATTTTCAAGCAGCAGCCAATAGCTCTTGACACCTGCAAAGCAATCTTCAAACATGAATTATATTTACTATGGTTATCGAGAGATCAAAGCAAAAATACTTCCTCCGCATTGTTGAATGGCTAGAGCATTTCGCCAAAAAAAAAAAAGAATGGCTGGAGCAAAACTTGGATAGGATCCTGGCTTTTGTTTTTTGACTTGACGTAAAACTTTTTGTCTCAATTATTAATATATAATCAGTAGGAACTTGTCTCTCTTGTTTAAAAAATCAACGAAAACGGAAATAGAACGCTACAGTCTTTTGAAAAAAAAAAACGAGCAGAGGCTGCCAGAAACTAGCACTGTAGGTAGGGTGGAGGGGGGAGAGAGATGGATTTGGGTCAACGAAGCAGTCAACAAGGACGTAGAAAGAGCATTTGGAGGCACCCTACGGTCGGATTCTGCGGGGCCCACGCATGTTCCCTCTGGAGTATACGCCAGCGAGCGTTGGTATGATCGAGTAGGCATTGCATGTACAGAGATCTATGTTGCTGGACCTGCGTGCATGTACAGGCCCTAGCGTGCGAGAATCATGGCTTGCTTCTCCGCAGCTGACCGCGAGGCAGCATGCAGGACAGCCTTTCACATCTAGCTCGCCACATGCCTGACGATTTCATCATTCTGTGGTAAGAATTGTGCTTCAACTTCAATGTACTGCTGAAACTCTAAACCTAGCTTCTCGCTAAGCTTCTACCACCACCACCTTATGCACCACCGCATCGACAAACGATGATCCACCCCATCTCTGTCACATGCATCCTCACAATCACGATTATCCCATGACAATTTGATCTTTTTTCTCTCCAAATGTCATGTTGACAAACTGTCCGTAAAAGAAGCAAAGATAATTAAACTAGGTAGGAGACAGTAGAACATGCTGCTAGTGCACTCCGTCTTTTCGAAATATATACAATAAGCGAAAGGAGAAAAGGAAAAGTCTTTGCGACGCATGCATGACAAATCCACGAGATCGATGGATACAGATGTGATCGATAAAGAGAGCACGATCGATTACAATAAGCAAAAACGCACCAACGTCTCGCTGCTAATCTCTGCTCCACCAGCCAGCCAACCAATCCATGTCTGCTCGATGGAGGAAATCAGGAGACACATGCGCGATCGAGCAAGCTTTTGCCTCGTCGTTTCGCTTATTACAGAGCCCGCCTGTGATCAGACGGAAATTAAAGATTGCGGCGAGGGCGAGAGGCAGGCAGGGGGGAGAGAGCCGTGAAAAGGCCAAGATTTCTCGAGATATTCCGAGCTGATCATGCTGCTACCCTACAGGTATCCGTTGGGAGAAGAGAGAAAAAAAAAGGAAGGTTGCAGAACAAAGGGGTCATGCCTTTCTGCAAAGAGGAGCTGACAGGGAGGGGAGGGAAGCATATAGAAATCCCTACGGGTAGGGTAGCATTCCATGCATGCGTATTCTTTCGTGCATGGAGTAGGGTAGGCCGAGGAGGAAGGTGGTAGAAGTGCTCCTACACTCGTAGAAAGAAAGAAAGGGTCGATGAAGAAGAAGAGGATGCAACGCGAGCATGCATGGAAAGTGAGGCCGGCTTTCATGTTAAGTCATGGCCCCCTCTTTGGAGGACAGCTTTGGCCATGGGACGTTGCATCATCATGCGGGGCCCCGGCGGCCAATCAGGGAATGTCTGTCAGCCAGCCCAAGGGTGGGTGTGGGTGGCCGGCCGGCGGGCCGAAAGGGATCGGGGAGGTGTCCATGGCGCCAGTGCCGCCTGTCTCCCCGTCCCGGCCGGCCAGCCGGGTGCCCGCCCGGGCAACGAGCGCGCGAGGAGGCTCTAGCAGCAGCAGGCAGCAGCAGCTAGAGATAAAGCTCGTGCTACGCGCGTATAGCAGCTAGGTGAGCGAGGGCGACCACTGTCCGGAACGTGGAGCTGGAAGAGAAGTTGGGTTTCCCTTTCGCAGCCGTGGCTTCCTTTTTCTCCTTGCTGTGTTGAAGCATATACCTGGCAAAGAATTGGAGCCGTTTTCGTATTGCCCCACTACCAAGGAAATGTGAGCGAGCGAGCTGGTAGTAGGTGAGGACCAAACATTAGTGTCCTATTTGTTTCAGTTTATTCAGCTAGCTTATTAGTCACCAAACAGTATTTTCTTTTACGACAAATCAGTCGTTTTAGCTTTTCAGCCGACTTATAAGCTGAAGCGAACAGGCCCTAAGCAGTAGTTTGTACTTTTGTAGATAATTTGTTTTCTTTTTTGTTTTATCGAACTGTAATTTCATATTCCACTAGCATACCATAGTTTGACTTTGACAGTTTAACCGATCGAAGAAGCGGACGGACAGCGGGACAGGGGCGACGTAAACGTCGCCGTCTCAAGTCAACGACAGGGTCTCGGCTGCCTTTGACCCTCCCCCCCCCCAACGCCTCCTTCTGTTAGCTCCCTGAAGAAGCGTAGGCCTCTAGGAACTTCTGCTTTGGACTGAAGAAGAGCGTGAAGGGGAGACTGCCTGAGCCGATGCAGGGGTGGTGGACAGCACCCGGCTCCAACGAACCACGATTGACTCGGACTCGTAGCAACGGAAGCAATCTGCCAAAAAGAAACATGAGTATTTGTGTGTAAGTCGGGAAACAAATTCCAGAGATGTATATGGGGCGTTGACTTCAGGCAAGAATACAGCACGCCGTAACCTAGCAGGATTGCCCTTGTCCAGTCTCTCTGAGGACTTGAACAAGTCCAGCGAGTGTGATCATGGCATTATTGAGTCGATATGGAATG
>NC_028453.1:38141405-38231883 GCF_000263155.2 Setaria italica
GCCTTCCCCCCCCCCCCCCCCCCACACACACACACACACACACGCACGCGCGCGCGCGGACCACACCCTAAGCAGCAGCACGCGCGCGTTCGGGGGAGGAGGATGCCAAGGCCCGCGGGACTCTAATCACTCCGGGCCTTCTCGGCCCGCAATAGTTGGCGGCCCACTGAAGAAGCTAGCAAACTGCAAGAGGAAGAAACGGGCAAAAAGCGTACACGCATTGTGGTGTGTCGGTCAGCACGTGGGTGCACCTTTTCAAGCTGGATCAACCCAAATGGCGGCCTACTGCAATGGCCCATCCGCGCCTTCCAGTGCTGAGCTGGAGGTAGCGAAGTGGCAACGTGCCGAGTGAGTGAGCGTCGTGTCTAAACCGAACTCACATGAGGTGGTTAGATCTTTTTCTTTTTCTTTTTTCTTTTTTCTAATGGAAGGTCTTGGTGGTTAGATCTTCGGATTAGATTATTTGACTCCTAGGTACGGTATAAAGCCAACCGAGTTTGCCTACATGGCACGATGGTCATCATCTTCTTCAATAGAAGTACAAATGACGCCCAAGGTGGGGAAAAAAATGGCACATTAGTCCATACTAGTCGTCTTCAGCAACTTCAGCAATAGTACAATGACGTCCAAGGAGTCGGGGGACGAGACGAGTAGGTATCGGGTGAGTTGGTAGAGACACCGGTGGCACGAGCCCACGCGATCGGACGACGGACAGAGACGCGTGCGCCCTCCGTCCCGCCCCATCCGACGGCCCCCGTCCTCGTCCAACTCCGGCCAACACGTGCTTGGGTGGGAGACTTGGAGTGGACTCGTGGTCGAGCGCAAGGAAGGCTGGCAGGCCGGGGGAGGTCCTACTCCGTGCAGTCCCCGCCGTGTCCGGAACGAGCGCGAGAGCGGGAGGCGGACGAAGCCAAGACGAGTCGGCGCCTCCGCTCCGCTTCAGTTTCCCCTTCTTCCGCCTGACCGCCTCTCGCCGCCGCGCCGAGCGCCCGAGCCCCGCAGGTACGCCTTCCCATTGGGATTCCTCCACCACCGCCACCCCGCCCCACGCGGCCCGCGCCGCCGCAGATCCGGGCACGGCTTCCCCGTCGCACCACCGTCGTGGCGCGCCTGCCGCGGGTAGTTTCGGTTTAGTTCCGTGATTGGTTACGACGGCCGTCACGCCAAAGATGCGATCTTTCGCCCCCCCTGCTGCCCATGGCGGCCGAGATAGATAATAGATTACTCTTTCTTCGGCCATTGCTTCTGTGCGAGTTCTTCCTCTGGTCTGGCCATTGCTTCTGTGCGAGTTCTAGATAATGGATAACTTTTGGTCCTCCGGTTAGCCCTGCGGGTGATCCTGGATCCTCCTCAATCTCGCAGCCAGATTCCAACTAATTTTCGATTTGGTAGCTTGCTTAGTTGCTTTTCCAGCTAACAATGGTTGTTAGCTCATCTTGCATTTGTGGTGTCCGAGATTGGTAGGTGACCTCATGCCACTTGCGGCTGCGTCCCCTTTTTCCCATTGTTTTAATTTCTCCCCTGCGCATGCGCCTGTTGTCCGTAGGATTCTGTTGCGTTGATTAGCTACTAGAGCATGGGAGGAAAAGGTCGAGTCTTGCGTTTCAATACTAGGCACTGTCATTTCTATATTCTTGATGCTTCTACGCTGATCGCGCACGCCGCAGCCGTCTTTACCTCCAGACCGCTCAATCTGCTCGGAGGAATATATCATCGTGTATAAAGTAGGTGCTCGGCGTCGTCGCGTCGTTCCATTTGCTGGATCAAGTTAGGTTCAAAATCGAAATTACTACTTTTTTCCATTTTCCCCCCCTTGGGCATACAGTGCTTCTTTTCTTTGATACACTGTGCTCTGGTCTTCTTATTCGTTTATCTTATCTTCTCCTGATCTCCTCCCAGTGGCTATGGTCCTTGCTGTCCTACTGGAGAGTGGAGACTTTGTTACACCCCACACTAGGCATATTCTTAACACTCACACACTAAGCTAGCATCGTTATGAAGCGTACCTATAAAAAACCCCCCTCGCCGCCTTATGTTTGCAGCACAGCGGGCTCAGACTTCTTGGGTGACAACGAGATGAGCGGCGCAGATCAATGCTCATCCCAGCCACAATTTATGACTAGCGTTGGGAGGAGCAATCGCTCGAACGGCCCCGGCACTCCTCTTATCGAAAGCATAGATGTTGATCAGATTGTTATTCCAGAGGTATGGTTCTCTTGCTTGATTTTGGAAAAAGAACAAGATGTCACTATCACAGCTAACGTTCAAGTTTTCTTGTTAGTCATGCTCTTCCTTTCTCAAGATAATCCTCCCAACTGAATATGCTGTCTTGATGTGTGCTGTTTGTATTTCCTAATCTAATGGGCCAGAACGGAAGATCTGAACATTGGTTTCTGTTGGAAAATAGGGGGGACACGAACAATTGAATAAGAAATACTGATATATTCAGATTATTTCACTAAAATTTGTATCACCAGATCTGATGGCTTCGGAATGACAAGAAACTAATTATAGACTGATTTGTGATTTTGGCAGAAAAACAGTTGGAAGAACTTATTCTCATACATAGGTCCTGGATTTCTCGTCTCAATTGCATATATTGATCCTGGCAACTGTAAGATTAGATATCTACTTCCATCCAATTTCAGTCACAGAGTATCTGTATTTCTTCCTATCTCTTTATGTACTCTTGACCCTTTTTTCTGGGGTCTGTCTTGCAGTTGAGACAGATCTACAGGCTGGAGCGCAGTACAAATATGAGGTGACTGCTAATTCTATCTCTTGTTACTCATGCCTTTTTTTTTTCCTTTCTCTTTTTTGTTTCATATGCCTATCCTTTCTCCCCTCTAAAGTTATGAATATTATGGATTGAGCTTCTTCCATTAAGTTACATCTCATGCATATCTCTGACTAGGAATTATGATCATACTATTCTTATCGCAGCTTCTTTGGATCATACTGGTCGCGTCCTGTGCTGCTCTTATTATTCAATCACTTGCAGCCAGGCTAGGGGTTGTGACAGGTTGGTATTTATACCCGTGTGACACCTATCTTTGTTAATTCATTATTTCTTTGCCTGTGACCATTGCTGATCGTCTGTGAAATTTCTCTATATGACAGGGAAACATCTTGCCGAGCATTGTAGGGCTGAATATCCCAAGGTCACAAATTTTGTCTTATGGATTCTTGCAGAACTTGCTGTTGTTGCATGCGACATTCCTGAAGGTATTGAAATTACATTTCAGCTCCTTTTGCATGTTTTTCATTTTGCATTGAAGCTCAGAGCTACGTGCCTTGTACACTTCAGCAACTTGGTAATACTGCAGATGGTGTAAATATTGGAAATGACAGTTTCTTAAGTGAGAAATGTTTGTCAAACTGGCAGATCGTGCAACTGATTCTATTGCTTTATGTTGAATTCTACTGGTAATTAATTTCTTATCAGCTAAAGTAGTGGTTTACACTTTGCAGTAATTGGAACTGCTTTTGCTCTGAACATGCTGTTCAGAATCCCAGTATGGTGTGGTGTTCTAATAACTGGACTCAGCACTCTAATGCTCTTATTACTACAACAATACGGGGTAAGAAAATGTCCTAATACTGCAATACATTTCCAAATATTCCCTATCAATTACTCTTAACTAAGAATTTTAATGACATAAAGAAACAAAGAAGCTTCCTCTCAGGAAAAAAACACCATTTAAAGCAGCTTTATTAGCAGAGTTTAAATAAATAGATTATCAGTACTATGTCATTAGTTATCAGACAGCACCCATATCTGACTTGTGTCTTGTTCGAGTGGCTCATATTGGATTTTTTTTTCTGGTGTAGGTCCGTAAGCTGGAATTTCTGATTGCATTTCTGGTGTTCTTAATAGCAACTTGTTTCTTAGTTGAACTTGGGTATTCGAAACCAGATGCTTCGGAAGTTGTGAGGGGCCTTTTTGTTCCTGAACTTAAAGGAAATGGAGCTACAGGTCTCGCTATCTCATTACTTGGTGCTATGGTGATGCCGTAAGCTTCCTGACTGTATTTTTGTTCCCAAGCATTTAATTTTAAACACAAGACCTTTTTCATTTATCTTCTATATAAATCGCAGGCATAATCTTTTTCTGCACTCGGCGTTAGTGTTATCAAGAAAAGTGCCACGGTCTGTTCATGGGATTAAGGTAACCTCTAATTCCCTTTAATCCTTGTAGTGACCTAATGTCTTATTCCATTTTCAGCTATTCTTAATATGATATCCTGTGTACCAAATTCCTCCAACCCTGCTATTAGTTCAATTTGAGAAGATGGCCAATGCTAATTTCAAGTATGCAGACACATAATCCTCATGATGAAACATATACTTACTTCCAACAATTTTCTTTCTTGCAGGAGGCCTGTAGATTCTATACAATTGAAAGTGCATTTGCTCTTACAGTAGCTTTCCTCATCAACATATCTATCATATCTGTTAGTGGTGCCGTCTGTGGTTCAGGTAATTTGAACCCTGAAGATCAGGCGAACTGCAGTGATCTGGATCTAAACAAGGCTTCATTTTTGTTAAAGGTTGGTCAAGAAATTTCAGTCTTCATTTTTTTTTGGAAGTGACAGTCTTCATATTATAGTTAAATACTTAAATGAAAAATACTGTATATATTATAGTTAAATACTTAAATGAAAAATACTGTATAGATTGTCTTTGTGCTAGGACTTCTAATTTTTTTCACTTAGGTTTATTTCTCGTTCTTTTTTTTCACTGGAAATAGATAGGAGCTCTGCCTCATTCAATTAATAGAAAAGTAGAAAATCAAACGCTGGCGCATGGGCAAAAACACTTCTGATACACCAACTAGGCAGATATTTCTGCATTTATGTAGAGCTTAGCTTATTCATCAGTTCGCAAACGTTCATTGTCAAGTCTAAATATCCTTTGCTGTAGATATTCTGATCCCATATTGCATTTTCTTTACTGTCATTGTAGAATGTTCTTGGAACCTGGAGCTCAAAGTTGTTTGCAGTTGCCTTGTTGGCGTCTGGTCAGAGTTCTACAATTACAGGAACATATGCTGGACAATACGTCATGCAGGTTTGTGGAACTTTTCCATACTTCAGTCCTAATTCACAAGTTGAATAGAAGTCTTTTCTGTCGATTACAGGAAATAAATTAGTACACCGCCACTCCCTTCTGTCAATTAGGGTTACGAAACTTTTAAAACTCGAATTGAAGTTTCCTTAAACCTTGGAAAAATTTGCATCATGAAAGGGAGAAAAACATTGGATTCTGCATTTCAGTCCCAGCCTCCCAGGTTGCCGTGTTCAGTTGTTTGCAGAGAAAAATTGACAGTCAATTGTTAAGTCCTCATATGATGACAATAGACTGTCAGCTGCCTTCCTTAATCTTGAAATGTCTTCGATCGTCTTGCTTATTTCCTTCCCTTGACTCGAGGGAAAGCAACTAAATAACCAAGCATTCCAGATCATGAGATCTCATCTACTGCAGACTAATCTTTACCCACCTAATTCAGGGGTTTTTAGATCTTCGGATGACACCCTGGATACGGAATCTTGTAACTAGGTCCTTGGCTATTCTGCCAAGTTTGATCGTGTCAATTATTGGTGGTTCCTCAGCAGCTGGCCAGCTGATTATCATTGCGTCGGTAATCACTTAACTTTACTGTTCTACTCTATTATACCTAATAAATTTATCTGTTCTATTATATTTAACTTCCATTAAACATGTAAGTTAAATTGCTCAGTTTCATACTTTCATATGTTTACTAATGCCTGGCTCTAATATGTGCAGATGATACTGTCATTTGAACTCCCTTTCGCTCTAGTACCACTCCTTAAATTCACCAGTAGCAAAACAAAGATGGGGCAGCATACGAATTCAATATTCGTAAGTTCTTATTTTGTCACATAATTGACAGCAGTAACATTAAATTTGTGTAACAATCCGTCCTAACTTTGGCATTTTAACGCAGACTTCTGTGCTAACATGGGTGATCGGTTCATTGATTGTCATCATCAACACCTACTTCCTGGTAACGAGCTTTGTCAAGCTGCTCCTCCACAGCGGGCTGTCCACCGTCTCCCAAGTATTTTCCGGGATATTCGGGTTCCTGGGCATGCTCATATACATGGCCGCGATCCTTTACCTCGTCTTCCGGAGGAACAGGAAGTCGACCCAGCCATTGCTGGAGAGCGATCCTGAGCTTGCAGCGTCCGACCACAGCACAGGCGCTGGAGCAGAAGGTGGTTCTCTAGGCCATTTGCCCCGGGAGGACATCTCGAGCATGCAGCTTCCTCAGCAGCGTGCAGGGACTGATCTCGATTAGATATAGCGGCCAGGAAAATAAATGTTTTTTTGATGGTGATATAGTAGTATTAGGTACAGTATTTACACATTAGGTACATCAGGTACTGACGTAGATCATCATAGCGATGCCACAGTGGATAATAATCTGGCTAATGTATACAAGAGGGTGGATATCAATGACACCAAAGTTTCCCATGTTGCTGTTGGAATGAGTTGTGAAATCCTTGCATTCCAAACATGGCGGGCTTATGGTGAGAAAAAAGAGTTGATGCTGTAAACATGATGAATTTTGACGATCACAATAAGATACTAGAGAAACTACCTTATGCCATGGAGAAATGATCGTGTGCCGCCTTCAGCTCGAGATCCTGAACAACAGAGTGTGGTGGATCTGCGCTTCTTGTTCCGCTGCCGACAAGCCGGTGCCCGCCAGCCGCCGGGACTTGCGCAATCAGCCCTGTAAAATGCGGCTGGTGGCCAAATGCGTCTCGTATCGTATGATTCTGACGCTGCGTTCCATAGATCCTATCACGAACGCTCTTCTCAAGGCACCAGCTAGAGACGTCCATGATGAACTCGTTGACAGTCAGGGATCACCTCCTCGCCAAATACCAAGAACGCATGCACGCGGCACGCCCATGCTCTGATGCTCCCCATGCGTTCTCGGATCCTCTGGTCCTCGCCGTGGCATGGCACCGATTGGTGGCCGTCTGCCACGCGAGCCAGCGCCACGCCTCTACGCCAGGCACGGCCAAAACTTCTGGTCCGTTTCGGCAGCCGCGAGAGGAACAGAAGGCCACGTCGCCGCCGTCGTCGACGAATCTACTATAAGAGCTAGTGTCCCCTGTCATGGGTGGGCGATGCCCATCAGTGATCAGTGCTGCGCGACGGCTGTACTGTAGCTGCCTCGCGTAGCTCCGCAATGGCGATGACGGCCCCGCCGCTGTTACTCTGCCTCGTGCTGTGCCTCTGCTGCTGCGCGGCTTGCCTGCGCGCCGACGAGGGCCGGCGCCAGCTCCCTGCCGGCGGCGGGTACAGCGTCCGGGCCGTCGCGGTGGACAAGGGAGGGGCGCGGCTCCGCGCCGAGCTCGTCGCGGCCGACGACGCCGGCGGCGGTCGCGGCAGTGCGTCCGCGGCGTACGGCGAGGACGTGCGGAAGCTCGATGTGTATGCCAGGTGCGAGTTCATACTAACATACGCACACCTTTGGTTTACCACAGTTCTTCTCCTGCGTTTGAGCTGCTGTAATTAAATCACCAAATGCCGAGTAGTCTTATGTTTATTTTTTATTTTTTTTGAAAGGAGAGTAGTCTTATGTTCGATGATCGTGCCGATCGACACGAAGAAACCATGGATCATGGATTGCCAAGCCGAATTGGCTGCCAAGTTTTGGCTCAAACGTAAACTGAATGACGCACCTAATGCAGTTGGTAACTCACCAAATTAAAACAAAAATGACATATGGCTAACCTAATAACCTGGTAAAATCTGCCACGTTTGAGCGCATCAAAAGTTTCGATCCGTAGGTCATCAGACCAGATAGATCCATTATACGCACGCCACATGACCCTAGCTTTGTGTCAGTGTCAGTTAGCGCGAAAACTGTGGAGTTGCCGTTGCAGGAGGAGCGTGGATTTCGATCGATTTCAGCGGGAGAATACAGCGCTGCACCGCGTCTGCATCTGCATCCATTCTCAGACGAAAATAACTGCTAGCAAAAAGGCGAATGATTGGTATGAAAGCTCTGAAGAAAACGGAGACGCGATCATGAGCGATCGCACAATAACCCAATAATTGGCCTACTAAGCCGGATGGTACACCAAGGGTGTGTTTGGTTGCATATATCAGATGGTGCACGCATGGATGATCCTGGATAGGGTGGTTCAACCAATTTGCTTGTACCGTATGGTTCACTCTAATTAGTAGAATAATGTATTAAGTGGGATGATCTCATCCTGGATGAGTTGATCCAATTCACCCAACCAAATAAAATGATCATTATTATTTTGAATCATTTCATACATGAATCACATGATACTAGGCGTGCGTTCTCCCTCTCTCCTTCCTTGGGTCCAGCTAGCTTGGGCTTGGTCGCGTCTGCAAGTGATAAGGTGGTCACGATGCTCTCACATGCGACCACAAAGAAACTCAATTAAAACAACAATAATCATAAAGGAACTATGGCTCATGGGGCCCTCTCATTGCTGTCTTCCGTAAGCCAATCTCCTCCTTGGTGTACGAAAACACTTGCAGTCAAAGATGCGCCGGTTTCTCTCTTTCCAAATATTCCACGAAGTATACGTCAGCAGAGCCGCTACATTTTGCCGCTGTGTCTTTGGTAACTGACGGAGCGAATCATGCCACCACTCTTCAATCCCTTGTTCCGGCATCTTAATCATACCCCAGACAACGATGACATGAGCATCCAAACTTCTCTGGCAAAGACACACTCTACGCAGAGGTGAACTGCTGTTTCAGGATGCTGATGATCACACAAGCTGCAGGTCGGGTCACAAAGGCCAGTTCCTCTTTATCAGCTTGTCGGATGTGAGAGTCTTTCCCGGAACGTTTGGATACGAGGTGCTACAGGATCACATCGGATATTCGGATGCTAATTAGGATTAAACATGAGCTAATTACAAAACTAATTGCACAGATGGAATCTAATTCGCGAGACGAATCTATTAAGCCTAATTAATCCATCATTTGACAATATAGTGCTACATTAACTATTTGCTAATGATGGATTAATTAGGCTTAATAGATTCGTCTCGCGAATTAGCCCAGGAGTTCTGCAATTGGTTTTATAATTAGCTCATGTTTAGTCCTCCTAATTAGCATCCGAACATCCGATGTGATACTGCTAAAATTTAGCTATTAGTATCAAACCCCCCAGATCCGGTGAACTGTGCCAAGTACGCCGATTTGGACGTGTATGTTCCATCGCTTTGATCGGTGAACCGTACCTGCTAAACCATGTCCCATAATATTACAAACTCTGTCATCTCTTCAACCGTGCTCATACGTCACAATCCCCTTGTTCAATTCTGGTTACGAAGCTCATCTCTCACCTTTCCGTTTTTTCGCCAAGCAAGCTTGAACAGACAGAAACAAGTGGTTCATGGATGGCGATAGTCCACGACATCACTAGGCTCAACAAGACCAGCTAGCTAGCATCTATCGATTTTGCCACTCTGCAACTTGCCTAATTTGCACATGATCGATGCATCCGGGGATTCCCACGCCTGACAGAGAAGATCAATTTTTTTTTTGCCCCCCACCCCAGGGAGGAGAAAGAGATAAATCGAGATCCGACAACACGATGATGGAAGCCGCTCGATAAACTATTAAATTATGCTGAGCAGATCTCCTTGCTGCTACCAACCTCCATTTTCTTTTGCAGACATGGCTTCGGGATCTCAGCCCCCCATGCCCGCTCCCAAGCCAAAGACCATGGGCACACCTTCTCAGTCCTCGTCGTCATTACAGATACCATTATTGACCTGATCGATGACGCTTGCTTATTCCAAAAGCGCATCGCCTTTCTTCGTCTCCTTTTCCTCTTCCGATTTGACGCGTCGGCGTCGCCTTTCAGTGCCGTGAGGCTTCAGCCGCGCGCCGTGCACGCCCGCGCGGGGATCCACGACGTGCCTTCCCTTCTCTTTCCCTGAACTTCCCCTCCCCGGAAAACCGCAGGGATACGCTGCAGAGACAACGAGCAAGCAAACAAACCGCGAGATCCTTTCGGCTCGCGGTTTCAATTCGCGATTCAGACAAGAAAAGAAACCAAAAAGGCCGGCCGTCACCGACAAGCCGGCCTCTTCCGGCTTGTACACTCCACGGCCGCTGAACTGGACGCCGCTGCCCCTGCCAGTTGACGCCCACTGTATTATTAAGCTCTACACACTTGCTGCTCCATCGCCTTGTACGCTTGTAAAGTAGTAGCATCGGCCGGGCAGCTCCCCTGCGCGCCGCATGCGATGGGGTCGACGCCGCCGCTGTCGACCGCGCACACGCGCGTCGCCGTCCTCCTCCTCCTCTTCCTCCTCGCCGTCGTCCCGTGGCCCGGTGCGGCCGCCCAGGGAGGTTACCGCGTCATGTCTGTCGCCGGGGGCGGGGGTCAGCTGTCCGCGCGGCTGGAGCTCGCCGGCGACGGCGAGAAGGCCGAGCTCGGGCCCGACGTCCAGAGGCTCAGCCTAACCGCCAGGCAAGTACGTTTTTCCCTCGATTGGCTATCGGTGTGCTTGCTCTTAAACAAAGATCGCTAGCGTACACTACCATCCATGGCATGTGGTGCTTGCTGAATAATCTTGGAACTTTTGGGGATATGGATATCAAATGGACACGACCGTTTGATCAATCCTTTGGAGCGCAATTAATTTCGTCGATCGTCTATTAGGATAATTCATCGGGGGATGATTTGCGCTAGAACGAGGCTAGCTACTCAGGCCGTCAGCAGATAAGGAATTCATGTTTCTACGGTCAGAAAGATAGATTGTGGCTCAAAGGTTTCTTCTTCTTCCTCTTTTGAGATAAGAATCGAGTTGGTGACAGACGCGGATTAGGACAACGTACCAAACAAGTCATTTTCGCAAATAGGACTACATGAGCAAAAGACCAAGGGCCAGTTTGCAATTGGAGGATTGCATTTGCATTGACTTGCATTACCGCAGACTTTGAAGATCAGATTTCTATGAAATAGTTCATGCCAATGTCTTTTACCGTCTGATAGTATTGTTTCTTGTCTGTTTACAATATAATAACAATTCCTCATATGCAATAAGGTAAACAAACAAACAAAAAGATATAGTGGGAAAATAATTCAACATCAACAATTCAATATAGTACCTAACCCACCCAAAAGAAGTTCCACAGAAATGAAAATCGAAAATACGATAGGAACATTTCCAGTACTTTATTGGAGTAGTAATTAATAAGGTGAGAAACGCTATGGAAAAGGAAAGTTTCTAGTTCAAATTAGCCCCCAAAAGGCCAAAACAGAAATTTGAAACGTGTGTCATAATTTATAAAAATCCTTGCTTTGATGGAAGACCAAAAGGGGATGGATGAGAAATTGAATAGGGAATACAAACGTAAAAATAAAAATGCTGATAAACGATCACGGTGGGACTCGAACCCACAATCTCCCGCTCCGGAGGCGAGCGCCTTATCCATTAGGCCACGCGACCACTGTGTTTCTTAAATTAGTAAAACATTTATAAGTCATTTTCTTGAAACACTGTTTTTCTGACATTTTACTGTTTTGTTTGCCTCGCCGGCGGCAGCCTTGAGACGGACAGCCGGCTGCACGTCCGCATCACCGACGCCGAACACCCTAGATGGGAGGTCCCCCAGGACATCATCCCCCGCAAGGCGCCGCGTGACATCGTCCTCGACGCGAGCACGGGCGCCTCGCCACGCAGCCGCGTCCTCTCCGCGGCGACCTCCGACCTGACCTTCACCCTCCACGCCTCCCCGTTCCGCTTCACCGTCTCCCGCCGCTCCACGGGGGACGTCCTCTTCGACACCTCCCCGAGCGTCTTCTTCAAGGACCGGTACCTCGAGCTCACCACGGCGCTCCCCGCCGCCCGAGCGTCGCTCTACGGGCTCGGGGAGCACACCAAGCGCACGTTCCGGCTGCAGCGCAACGACACGTTCACGCTCTGGAACGCTGACATCGCCGCTGGCAACGTCGACCTCAACCTCTACGGGTCCCACCCGTTCTACCTCGACGTGCGCTCGGCGTCCCCCGCCGGCGCCGGGAACGGCGCCGGCGCGGCGCATGGCGTGCTCCTGCTAAACAGCAACGGCATGGACATCGAGTACGGCGGGTCGTACCTCACGTACAGGGTCATCGGCGGCGTGCTCGACTTCTACTTCTTCGCCGGCCCGGCACCCCTCAACGTCGTCGACCAGTACACCCAGCTCATCGGCCGCCCGGCCCCCATGCCGTACTGGTCATTCGGTACGCCCAACTAAACAGAGCAGCCTGCCCTGCTCTTCGTCCATGGATTGGAGTTGGAGCACTCTGCTGTGTTCTTGCAGCTGATCGATCGTTTGCAACCGCACTCTGTTTTGGTTGCAGGGTTCCACCAGTGCAGGTACGGGTACAAGAACGTTGCTGACCTGGAAGGCGTGGTGGCCGGCTACGCCAAGGCCAGGATCCCGCTGGAGGTGATGTGGACGGACATCGATTACATGGACGCGTTCAAGGACTTCACCCTGGACCCGCTGAACTTCCCGGCCGGCCCGATGCGGCAGTTCGTCGACCGCCTTCACCGGAACGGCCAGAAATACGTCGTCATCCTAGACCCAGGTACACGAGATCACATCAAACCTCTCATCACCTGGTTGCTTTGCATCATCACGACGATTGATCCATGAACTGGTTGGTGAATGGTGATGGTGCAGGGATCAACGTGAACGAGACGTACGGGACGTTCATCCGGGGGATGCAGCAGGACGTGTTCCTGAAGTGGAACGGCACCAACTACCTCGGCAAGGTGTGGCCGGGCAACGTCTACTTCCCGGACTTCCTCAACCCGCGCGCCGCCGCGTTCTGGGCGCGGGAGATCTCCCTGTTCCGGCGGACGCTCCCCGTCGACGGGCTCTGGATCGACATGAACGAGATCTCCAACTTCGTCGACCCGCCGCCGCTGGACGCACTGGACGACCCGCCGTACCGCATCAACAACTCCGGCGTGCGCCGCCCCATCAACAACAAGACCGTGCCGGCGTCCGCGGTGCACTTCGGCGGCGTCCGCGAGTACGACGCGCACAACCTCTACGGCCTCCTCGAGGCGCGAGCCACGAACGCCGCGCTGCGCGCCGACACCGGCCGCCGCCCCTTCGTGCTCAGCCGGTCCACGTTCGTCGGCTCCGGCCGCTACACCGCGCACTGGACCGGCGACAACGCCGCGACGTGGGACGACCTCCACTACTCCATAAACACCATGCTCAGCTTCGGGCTCTTCGGCATCCCCATGGTCGGCGCCGACATCTGCGGCTTCAGCGGCGACACCACCGAGGAGCTCTGCAGCCGCTGGATCCAGGTACAATCCTTGCATTCATTGACATCAATGACATGTATGATCTGCTGAACTCAATAGATTTCGTGTTTGCTCGTGATCAAAGCTTGGCGCCTTCTACCCGTTCGCGAGGGACCACTCGGCGATCGGCACCGTCCGGCGGGAGCTGTACCTGTGGGAGACGGTGGCGCGGTCGGCGAGGAAGGCGCTCGGCCTGCGCTACCGGTTGCTGCCGTACCTGTACACGTTGATGCACGAGGCGCACGCCACGGGGGCTCCCATCGCGCGGCCGCTCTTCTTCTCCTACCCCAAGGACGTGCAAACCTACGGGGTGGACCGCCAGTTCCTGCTCGGCCGCGGCGTGCTCGTGTCGCCGGTGCTCGAGCCGGGGGCAACCGCCGTCGATGCCTACTTCCCCGCTGGCCGGTGGTTCAGCCTCTTCGACTACTCCCTCGCCGTCGCCTCGGCCACCGGCAAGCGCGTGACGCTCCCGGCCCCCGCCGACACGGTGAACGTGCACGTCGCCGGCGGCAACATACTGCCGCTGCAGATGCCGGCGCTGACCACGTCGCGCGCGCGCCAGACCGTGTTCCACCTCCTGGTCGCGCTCGCCGAGGACGGCTCGGCGGACGGGGAGCTGTTCCTGGACGACGGCGAGTCGCCGGAGATGGCCGGGCCGCGGGGCCAGTGGAGCCTGGTGCGGTTCACCTGCAAGGCGGGGCGCGGCGGCGCCACGGTGAGGTCGCACGTGCTGCACGACTCGTACGGGCCGAGCCGGAAGCTGGTCATCGGGAAGGTGGTGTTCCTGGGCCTGCGCTCGCCGGCGCCGCCGAGGGAGCTCGCCGTGTACGTCAACGGCGTCAGGACGGCCAACTCGACCGGCCGCGCCCAGGGGTACCGGATGAGCGGGGCGCTCGGCGCCGCCCACGTGGCGGGGCTGTCGCTGCCCGTCGGCAAGGAGTTCGAGCTCAAGGTTGTCATGTCATAATTCGTAACATGGCATTGGAACTCTGGATTGGCGCGTATTGTCCGAATAAAAATTGATCGAAAGATTAAACTTCAAATAAATGACATCATCGTCAAGGCAATGCTATGAACTTTACCTCTTCGCAAAATAAAAAAAAATCTTTAGCACAGCAACATTTCCTTTTATGCGCTTCCTACATTCCAGATGGCTGAATCAACCAAAGCGACAAATAGGTTCACGCGATGAGAGCTTGTTTGCTTCAAGCCTGCGTTTTGCTGCTTGGGCCAGGCAGACTTATCAGGCCGTCGATTTCGAGTGCCTGCAGTTGGATTTAGCTGTCTGGTCTAGGGATGCAACCAAACAAGCCTTCGAATCTGGAATTGAATTAATTCACTTGGGCCCTTTTGTGCATCTGGACAGATTAGGCCCAAATGTGCCTAATGATTGAAGTGAACTGGCGGCCCAAATTCTTGGTCCGAAATCTATGAATGATTGGAAATTGGGTCAGCGAAAGGCTTTATGGGCTGACTTTCTCAGAGCGCTGTCTTCTCTCGATCACCGAAATCCTTCTGTTTGTAAAAATTAATTTGCAGGCTGCGTGCCTGTGTAGTACCGAATTCAAACTAAGAAAAAACGCAAAATCGGCTGGTGAAAACCAACCTCTGCGCGCACACGCCATCCCATAAATTCTATCCCATTACCAGATTTTTGGCAGTCCGATGGCAGCTGAAAGCGTTTTGACGAGTTCATGCATCGGTAACAGACTAACAGTTCTGAAAATTAATTAAACGACCATTAATTTTTATTCCTTCTTCTAATTTCATGCATGAAAAACTTGGGTTTATTTCAGTATTTCTATCTTGAGAATCAAGCATGCCCGGATTTAGAGTAGCTTTATTGTTTCCTTTTCTATTAGTACAGTCTTATCTCTAGTGACCAGAAATATACGGTCGATCATTGTCCGAGATGGGGGCTTGCAAACCACCAAACACTCGCCGCCCCTCACGAGTTTCACGCACTGCATGATGCGTCGAAAAATGTAGAATTATTCTGTACACTACACCTTCCAGAACCCAAGATATATAGAAAAGGAAACAACAAGATTTCTTATTATTAGGGAGAAAGGGAGATGATGATGCGTCGTTAATCACGAACTGACCTGACTGCCCAGCAAGAACATTCCTGTTTCAGCAGCATATCTTTCCCAGCTACCGCTGCATCTGATCTCTCACTTGTTTTATGCGTAGGTAGAAGCAGTAGTAGAATACAGTGTAGTGACCTGTGTAAATTAACTATTGTTTGGAATGATTAGTAGATGGACACGGACTGTTGAAGAAACAACACGCAAGGCATGATCAGTTGAGTTGCTGCTGGCAGTACTGACCGGCAGTGAATTTTCTTTTTGGGAGGCTGATCAGCAGTGCAATTAACAATTTTGTTTTTAATCAGAAGCAACAGCACCTATGAACAGAACTAGTTTAACCGAAGAGCTAGTTTGCTAGGTGGGTAGATAGCTAGATGGAGGTGGTTGGGGAAGAAGAATTATGCAGCAGGACAGGGAAGGCCTTGCAAGTTGCAACTAGTAGAAACCGTCACTTGTCAGAGGTGAGATCATGCGTACGTCCTGAATAGCAAGTTCGCAACAGCCGTAGATGAATAGACATCACCATGCACTGCACGAACTGTTCCCATGTGTGCACTGTGTTGAACCCATCAAACTATATGTAAGTACAGGCTCGACTACACAAATTCATCAGTTTACTTGGCAAACTCTGCACCATTAACAATATTCTGTTAGGATCACAAGTCTATTTATATATCAAAGTCCACACAAGAAGTGCAGGCTTGGAATTTTCTCATTCATCCATATGATTAATGATGATCAGTTGTACCACTATATATATCTTTGCACATCCATATTGTCAAAGTGGCAGCAGATCAACTTGGCATCAGGGAATGAAAAATATTGCTAGTCTATGGCAGATTAGCTAGCCAGCTTGTGTACTTGCAGCCTTATTATTATATGGGCCGCATGTTGTATATGTTCAGCGTTTTCTATATATGTGGTTTCCTGCAGTGCTAGCTAGAAATCTCAGTATATTGATCCAGTGTCGATTCATAAATTAGTTAGTTAGCTAGCAGTTACTATCGATATATCTAAGGTCAAAGGATCATATACATGTATCATATATCAACCCATGAGCAGATACGTGTGAACTTAATTAAATCCCTTTCGCGGCATATAGTAAAAGAACAACCACCTATGACTTTGTTTGTCTTTCCTTTTGTCCACTTGGAAAGGATTCTTTCTTTTGTTCCAGAAAAATCTTTGCTTAATTAAGAGTATGATGAAGCCATGCCAGTATATATACAGATGTGTAGTGAGATATGTGGCCTTATGATGACCTCGTTTACCAGTTTCACTGAATAACTTCCTTCTGTTTTATACTCTCAAAAAAAATTCCTTCTGTTTTCTCTTTATATTCTCTGCAAATTCAGGTTATGAAAAGGGGGGCTCCTAGACTTGAAGCTAGCTAGTTAAAGGATGGATGTCAAGTGTCATTTTTAAAGTGTGAATTGATCTACCAATCTAGCTAGCTATGAAATGAATTACATGCCCATAGTCGATCTGAACACAAAGTCGTGAGAAAATTTTAAAAAAAACTTTGTTCAATTTACGCGATAATCTTCATATCAGACACCGTGAATAAAGAAAAAAAACAGATATAACCTCCCTCGGAAGGGCCGGAACCTGCTGATATATAGTATGCAGCACAATAATACACATATCGAGACCTGTCTACAGCAAGCTGTAGATGTAACGGAATAATAATAATAGACACAGAGGACCATTGGAAGATTCTATTCTTCCTATTATATGCAAATAATTAAGTACTGTCATCACGCACTGTTTTTTCTATTTTCTCCATAGTTCACAAATAATGTATTTACATCATTGATGGCACGTACACATATATATCTCTTTTGATTATCTCCTGTGTACTGTGAAATGATACTATGTACTACTGTTCGTATCTACTACAGCTACATGCAATACCACACAGTAGTAGTCACACACACCATCCAGCAAGTAATCTTTAGTCTTTTCTCATCCTCCTTGTTTCGGACGTGGAATTAATTCCGTATCATCCTCCATCGCAATAATCTTCCTATAAAACCAATAATTAACTGAACGAGTTCCACATCTGCGTGAAGCCACTCTCAGCTAAGTACTCAAACCCATCCTGGGAGAAATTACTTTGAGGCGTCTCCCTCTTCACTACGTTGCCTTCGAACCTGCTGAACTGGCTCATGAGCACATCCTTGATTGACTTCCCGGCCATGTGCTGCTCCGCCTGATCAGCCATGGCTGATGACGACAGCGGAGCGTTCATCGATGACGATGGCTGATGAGAGGGGTTATTGGAGAAGCAGGGCACTTGCTCATAACCCTCTAGGTTTTGCACTGAGCCAGGCTGGTCAAAGGAAATATTGTAGTTGTCAATGAGGGGTGGCAGTGAAGTTGTGGCGGCGTCAATATTGTAGCTGCTACTCTCTGTGGGCGGCTTTGCAATTGTTGCCCTACTCTTGTAGAAAACCCTACACAAGACCCAGTCCTCCTGTGTATATAAAAAATTCAGATAATGATTAGGCCAATAATGGAGTAAATGTGTATAATATTGAAACCGTGAGAAATATTGTTTTCAAGGAAGAATGCGTGTGTGTGTGTGTGTGATCTATAAAATGAATGGAAATTTAAGGGTGATATGAATGCCTAGAGAAAACTTGCTGCTAGAAGCAAGAACTGCACATGCATCTATTATGGTACATATGTCAAAGAAGACTAAAGTTCATAAGTATCTGGCATGAGAGTGACTAAGTCATTGTGTAGTAAAGAAAGTCTCAAGTACAGAATGGAAAGTGGAGCTCTTAATTATCATTAATACAAGGCTGTGACCATCTGTTCTCTTAACAGTAAACCATGTAGCGATTAAAGAGACGTCTAAATCCAAAACCATGTACGCCTTTACTTTTATTTACTTATTCTTCAAATGAGACTTAAATTCGTAGTAAAACTAAAGACCAAGTAATTTTTTTAACTTGACTGTAAATTTGGCGCTTGCTTGTTCCTTTTTCTCTATCTTGAATAGATGAGAGGACACATGTGTCTATAATGAGCTTGCATTATTCCGTTATCCAGAACATGTGATTATGCGAGAATACTATATGAATGAAGAACGATTTGGCATGTAGTAGCATCCTTCTCATGTGTCAATGTCATGTGAACGAATTATGTTGCTACTTTATTTCACAAATACACATATTGTACTTCCACCAAATCTTGGATACTTCTCATATGATCAGGGGGGAGATATTTCTGATGATTTCACAATGGGCTGCTCCATGTTTTTTTTTTGAAGTAAAACTGTCAGCGCTTCGTATTATAAAAAAAAGGCAACTGTACAAAGAGGAATACTTACAAAGAAGGAGGGATGGGAGGTTTAAATTAAGCTAACGTCTCTAGCCATTGTACAATTACTGGTCTATAATCCTCTCTAACTCTACTTGGGCTGCTCCATGTTATCATTGCCTCCAAATAGATCTTTTTTCCTAATTGTATGCACTATATGCCTTTCTCTTTCTCTTTGGATAGATATACGACATATTGTTGTATCCATTAGATGGAGAATAACATTAAATCAAGTAAGAAACTATTGGACTCAAGTAATGAAAAAGGAACACATAATAATGAATCAAATCACTTATAATTAATTGATACCTTGAAAGGTAACTTCATTGGATCACCTTGCCCTTCCATGCGAAATTCATGCATAACCCACTCGGTCTTCTTTCCCTTTGGGGCTCTACCTTGATAAAACACAAGGGTTTTGCGCATACCAACAAGCAACCCTTTCCGGCTTATTGGACGGTCTTTCCCGGTAGCCTTCCAGTAGCCTGAATCAGTTGCTCTATTTGTTCGCTGGCCGGTGGCATACTTTCTATCTCTAAGGCTATAGAAATACCACTCTTTTCCACCAATGCACGCAATATCTGAATTTGAGAAAACTGTGTTAGTCAACAAACTAACAAACAACGTTATTGACATTAAATATCATTTCTACCGTATAAACACGGATCTGTACAGCTAATATGTCTTCATTAGCCTAATGTGGAGAGGGAGATTGGGGAAAAGCAGAATTAGGAAGAAATTATATATCTAGTTCTTTAATTAATTATCTCTATTTCCACATGATTTTGTGGTGAAGTATTCTATTAATAGGCAAAGTGGGAGGCCTTCTTTTGGTGTTTGTCCCCATCCATTTGCTGTTAATTCCCTTTTGAGGATGAGGCAAAGTGGGAGAATATTTGATAGCACGGAAGGAGCATGGACAGATGAGGATAGAAGGCCAAGATGGGGCCAAACAAACTCTTGGCAGTGAGAATATCCTTCTGTTATGGGGAAGGGAAGGCGACAAGGCTAGAGGCAGACAAGACGTGTGAAATTTGTTCTCAGTAGATTTTGTGGATTCATATATGGATTATAAACTAGTTATAGTTAGACTACCGATCCAAAACTTCTTTTTTTTCTTAAAAAAATACGGGCAAGGATTCGATAGAGTTCTTGCAAACTGTTTCTCTTCAGCTATTGTTTGCAAATGGATCGGATGTGGCATGACTCTGGTGGTTTTTTCATGCCTTAGATCAAGAAGACTTTTCAAAAGAAGGCTAGCTATAAATATAGTGGCTTCAATGCTTCCAAAAAAACTGAAAAAAGGACATGGGCACACCCAAAAAAGGGGACCAAAAAGAAAGAGAAAATCGATTCAAGGAAAGAAAAGTTAGGATTCCTTGCGGCATGGGAGCCTTCTTGCATAGTTGCATCTTGCAAGTTGATACCACGGTGAAAGTTGCAGGAGGATGTCATGGTCGCTTCAGTTATGGCTCGGAATGGGACAGGCTCAACTAGCATGCAGTACACTTGCTTATTCACCTTTAGAATTCGATGCAATTAATCGAATTAAAGTACATACACGCATACTTTTGTGCCATTTGAAGGAGAAGCATGCAGGGATGTAGGAAAGGTACAAAGAGAATTTTCTTGGAATAGATGACTAATAATAGAGAGAAGGTATGGCTGATCTTAAATTCAAGTATTATTCGTAGATGCTGGACCAACAGCAAGATATGGGCATGCATGATTGGCAACCTTACAAAAAGATGTGATCAAAAAATAATAGCTGGATGTTTCTTAATTAGAACGGATCGCAGATCGTACTATCTCTTTAAAAAAAATCAAACGTCATGGAGCAAGATTATTCGAGAGATCAATCATCAATCAGGAACACACATAGCATAACAAATCAAAACCTAAAAGGAATAGTGTTCTTGGAGTGGGGAAAACACACAAAAGGACGATGACGAATTGCAGAAGAACCCGCGCGCAAGCAGTGCAACCTGGCAAGGCAAAAACTCGATCTTGGCCAGAAACACACGCATGCAACTGATCAGGAATAGGCGATGTATAACACGCATACCCATGGAGAGGTTCTAGGTCTTACCTGGAAGGTCCCAGGGCTCGCACTTGTTCAGATCGACGTCGACCATCGTGGGGCAGCCGTAGATGCTCACCACCGCCGCGCCCCCGTCGCCGCCGCCGCCGAGCTTCTTGGCCAGGTAGTCCAGCACGAGCTCGTCGTCCCGCGGATGGAACCTGAACCCCGGCGGCAGCCTCGCCTCCACCATGCTCAGCGAATTCATCGCCATGGCCGCAGCTCTAAAGAACCAGTCTCGTCCTGCTGCTACCTGCAGCTGCAGGTCAAGATCGAGTTGCTTCTGCTGCACCAGAGCAAGATCGATTTCTACCTCTCCTACCAAGAGAAATTATTAAGAAGCTGGGGAGCGAAGAGAGGAGGGCAATATATAATAGGAGAGGAGCCGCTATACCGCCGCTGGTCAACTTCTGTTTCTGTTGGATGCGCAGCTAGAGAGAGAGAGAGAGAGAGAGTTTTCTTGGGCAGTGTGCCAAAGGCCAGGTGGCGGGCGTTGTTAGGCGGCGAGCTGAGAGAGCTCAGACGACGGCGACGATCATGTCATGGTCATTCCCACGCTAAGCTGATGCACCCATGCACACCGATGAGATGCCAGATCAGCTAGCCATGCCCTCCGATCCTCCTCTCCCAATTAAACGCCGACCTAATCACCTAACCCCAGCTGATTGATATCTCACCTTTATCTGCTTCGCCTAATTCGAGTCCCAAATCCTAAAGACAAAACCTGATATCTTGAGCACCATGCGGCACAATTCAGCATGTGTTGCTGTGCACTGATAAAGTCCGGTTGCGCGTTCACATACGAAGCAGGAAGAAATAAATCTAGGGTTTTTAATTATTTGGTTGCCTAGCAGCACATACCAATCATACTATTGCTATGCCTACGAATGGTGTGCCAGTTAGGTATAATACAATACGACGACTTTCTCGTGAGTTCCACTGGACCTACATGTCAGTGACTGTTCGTTCCGACTCCTCCTCTACATGCTCCGCAACAAAAAAAAATCACTTTTTGCTGGCATTAAAAGCCTTGATATGTATGCTTGGCAGATGCCAAGTAGCACACACTGCACACTATAGCTTTTGGACAGGTAAAGCAGCATCTAGTAGGGATGGGGGAGAAGATGATGAGAGATATCATCCATCATGCACGCATTGTAAAGGCAGCGTCGATCGCATACCGGGCAAAAGGCGACGAGATATTTTCGCCGAAACAAATTCAATTCGGTTCGCCGGCCGACCCCCTCGGTCCATGCCGTTGCGGCTTGCTCGCACACTTTTTCCAGTTAGCCGAAAGGCCCCGTCGTCCTGCCTAGCACGAATCGTAAAGCTGATTAATTAGCAACCGCGCCTTGGAGCGGTAAGTAATGACCACACAGTCTCGAGCGAGACTAGCACTAACACGTGCCTGATTACACAAAACGGGGCGGCGAACAATTCGTACGCGGAGGGGGGGTAGAATAGGTGGACGTCAACTTCCGCCGGATACGTTTTTTGTTATCTTCACGACCGGTGTACGTTGCGGGTGAAATACGTATGCTCCAGCCGCAGCCCGGGCACGGCACCACCCACGTATTGCCCGGGGAACCAGAAACCTCGAAACATGCACCACCTGCAGAAAAATTGCCCGTATTTTTCTGGAGAAAATTGAATCTTTTTCAGATGCTGTAGGATTTAATTTTCGCTCGTATTTTCCCGGTCAATTTCATTTGCTGGACCTCAGTAGCACCCGGCCTGAGAGGTCGCAGGTTCGATTACCAATTACCAAGCAAATGTGTCAGAGATCTAACCAATTACCAAGCATATGTGTGCGTCTTGCACCCTCTCAAAAAAAAATTCATTTGCTGTTGACGGCGGTATACGAGCAGAGAGAGGCCGAAGGCGGCTAGGCCGGCCCATGTCACGGCTACGGGCGGTACGCGTCCCCAAGCTGGAATCGGCCCGGACACGTCGGCACGGGGTGGCCCGCCACGTACTCCCCCCCTACCGCGCCACATGGCCTGCACATGCGCGCCCCCAGAAGCACCCCCGCCTGTCGCCATCCGATCACGATCGGACGACCGGGACGGACGGGCCGACGTGTCCCCTTCGCGGGGCCCGCGTGCAGGTCCCTGTCCGATGAGGCCGCACGCACACTGGCAGGAGTGAGTGACTACTACATGGCCTGCCTAGCATGCCTGGGACCGACGGTCGCCGTCGTGATGCGCTGGGAGATGCCCAAATAGTTCCCACGTAAGTGAGTGTTTGGTTTCATTTAGCTCTGTCACATCAAATGTTTAGGTACTAATTAGAAAAACTAAACATAAATTAATTATAAAACCAATCTACATATGAAGGCTAATTCACGAGATGAATCTATTAAGTCTAATTAGTTCATGGTTGGACAATGTGATGCTGCAGTAAATAATCGCTAATCATGAATTAATTAGGCTTAATAGATTCATCTCGCGAATTAGCCTTCATCTGTATAATTGGTTTTGTAATTAATCTATGTTTAATACTCCTAATTAGTATCTAAACATTCAATGCGACAGGGACTAAATTTTAGTCCGTGGAACCAAACACCCCCTACTTTCCCTTCCAATCCACTACTATCAAATAAGACCCAATTGAATTTGTTGCATGGCTGTGGCTTCCTCGAGTGGCAGAGGTGAGGAGGGATGGATCCTGCATTTTCTCGGGATCGTAGAACCCAATATGAACGACAACGGAGCAAAATGAAATTACTTGTCCTACCATATACTCCCTCCGTCCTAAATTACCATTCATTTTAGTTTATCTAGATATATAGCTTTCCATATACATCTAGATATATACTATGTCTAGATACATAACAAAAGTTATGTTTTTAGAGGAGTTAACACGAATAGTAATTTGGGACGGAGGGAGTACTGGTCAGTACCATGAGTTTTTATGCCTTATTTGGAACTTCAAAATTCAAACGTTCAAAGAAGTCTTCACCAACCTTTTTCTTCTCGTTTAAACTAGTCGATCGCACTGGAGAGCCTCGGAGATTCGGCAGTTGCGCTAGATTGGCCGGAGGTGGAGGGGACGGTGTGTGGGTTTGGCTGGTGATGACACAAGGGTCCCTTGGCAGTTTCGGAGGCATGGCAGGCGGGCTACTGGACGCACGCCTCGTTCCGGTGGGCCCAAATGTCATGGGTACACCAGCAGATACCGTCATGTGGGCGAATTGGCCATGGACGTTACACATTTTGCAGCAGATGCTTACGATGATGAGATGAACGGAACATCTTTTCCCAGAGTATTTTTAGTACGATTCCTTCCTCTTCTAGCCGATGCACAGCTTGTGGCCTCGTCTAGATCGAGTAGCATCGATGCATCGGGGACGCCCAGCGAGCGATCGCCGATCGATCGATCCAGTCGAAATGGAGCGCGTGCATCTATTCCTTTCCATGTCCATGGAGGAATAAAGGACGGTGAAAATGGAGGCACAGAGCGTCAATTTGACATGCGTGCGCTGAAAAAGCAGCCGCAGTCTTGGTGTTGCACGACTAGCTTTTACTGCTTGATTTTTCAAGCGTCCCTGTCACAAAAGTACAGCTGCCATTTGCGTACTCTGACCAAAATACATGCAGGTAGTATAAAAAGCTAAAATAAAGCACCTCATTGCTACCACTGTTCATTTCTTCTAGATGACAAAGATTCCTCCTGCAGATGAACAGTAGGGTATATCACAACTACTAACTACTGAGGGGTGTTACCGAGGGGTGTTTGGATAGTAGGTGCTAGCAGGGTCACGTCGGATATTCGGATGTTAATTAGGAGAACTAAATATGAACTAATTACAAAACTAATTGCACAGATGGAGTCTAATTCGCGAGGCGAATCTATTAAAGCTAATTAATCCATCATTAGCAAATGGTTACTGTAGTACCACATTGTCAAATCATGGACTAATTAGGCTTAATAAATTCGTCTCGCGAATTAGATTCCATCTGTGCAATTAGTTTTGTAATTAGCCTATGTTTAATACTCCTAATTAGTATTCAAACATCCAATGTGACAGGTGCTAAACTTTAGCGGGTGGTATCCAAACAACCTTGAATTTAAACATCCGATGTGACAGGTGCTAAATTTTAGCGGGTGGTATTCAAACACCCATGAATTGCTTGCTCTGATGGCTGCTACTTTTTTTTTTCCTCCTTGGAAGGACAAGAAGCAGGCTGCTAGTGCTAGATGCTAGACTTTGAAGTCTGAACCAGATGTTCGTCAGAATAAACAATCTGAAGTGACCTCTGCATCTAGCCACTGATGAAATTTAAGCCTTGCCCAACTTTGAACAACTAAAATTACTGTAGCATAACTGTAGCATTTCGTTTGTATTTGTGAATTATTATCAAAATATTGACTAATTAGGCTCAAAAGATTCGTCTCGTAAAGTACAATAAAATTGTGCAATTAGTTTTTAATTTCGTCTACATTCAGTACTCCATATATACACTACAAGTTTGATATGATGGGGAATCTTATTTTTCATAGTGCTAAAGTTAGGATGTTGGGAGAAACTAAACAAGCCCAGTAAACGGGTCAAATGATTAGGTACTCTTTGAGCACCAGGACAGGACAGCTCGCCACTTGATGTTATGATATAGCCTGCCACTCCTCCATCTGCAGGCTGCAGCAGATTTTTCATTCACACGGGACGAAGAAGAACTCACCTAAGGGGGTGTTTGGATACGAGGTGTTAAACTTTAACAGTGTCACATCGGATGTTCGGATGCTAATTAGGAGAACTAAACATGAGCAATTATAAAACTAATTGCAGAACCCTGTGCTAATTCGCGAGACGAATCTATTAAGCCTAATTAATCCATCATTAGCAATTGGTTACTGTAGCACCACATTGTCAAATCATGGACTAATTAGGCTTAATAGATTCGTCTCGTGAATTACACTCCATTTGTGCAATTAGTTTTGTAATTAGCCTATATTTAATACTCCTAATTAGCATCCAAACATCCGATGTGACAGGTGTTAAACTTTAACACATGGTTGCCAAACAGGCCCTAATTGTTCCTCATCCTCCAATGGAAATTTTTTTCTGAAACTCACCGATGATGAGCGAGAATTTTTTCTTTTCAGAATATGCAAATCTTCTGGGCGGACAAATGGAGCCTGGAAACGAGAGTCAATGCTGTTAGGTGGCCGCAAATCGTAACTCTGAAGGTTCGCATCCATCCACAGTCTTGATAACTAGTTGTGGACGAATACTCATCGTTTTCTATGCCGCTTTCCATTTGAAGCAGGCGTGAATCAGCCTGCCCGGTCAAACGATGCAAAAGATCACCAACTGGAATTCAGAATACGATACCTGGCAATGCTATCTGCAGTTTTCACCAGAAGAATACAACCTGCACACATCCTTGTCACCAGCCAGCATTAAAAAGGGAAGAGCTTTAAGGACACAATACTACTACTATTATAGCATATAAAACATCTAAATGTTCATGATTACGGATGATTTAGTAATTATTACACGTGAAAAGTGATATTTCAAACGGAATGACCTTTTAAACTTTAGTGTCAAAAATAAAATTTTAGTGATGTTATTTGTGTTCTTTTACCATGATATCCTCGTACTATCTATACTACTCATGTATACTACCCATACCACAGGTGAAGGTTTCAATTGTATACAATTAATTTTGACCGTCAGATGTTTGTATACTACATCTTTTCGAACACTAGTACAGCCTGTGTGATGTAATAAAAGAGCTGCAAGGGAAATTCAGACATATCAACACGGCAGGTTCTTTGAGAAGAATTAAGACGTTTGCAGGAGAAGAAGAATACCGCCAAAAAAAAATCCTCGCGGTTTTTTTTACTCTTATCAAGCAAAAAGATACCCAATCCCTGCTGCCTGTTCATCGCCAGAGGCCACTGGCCTGGATCGATGCTGAGACAGGGCTGAAGATCTCCGCGATCAACTGCGATGTCAACAACAGTAAACTGGCCCTTTTCTTAGTAAATGATTGTACTTTGTATGACACGACACATCAAATTCTCTCTACATCCGACCGAGTCATCCGACGAGCTGATCGAAGTGGACGCGTCGTCGCCCTCCGCCAGTGTTCATCCAACAGTGGTAGGTTCGGCGAGCTCTGATCCTGCAATGGCGACTGATTATTTGGCGCGGGGGTAGCGGCAGCCGACAACGACTGTTACCTACGTAGTAGACCGGCGCCATCATACGTGCCGTCGCTCGAAGACCGGGGCCTCTGAAACTCTTGAAACGCAGATGTTTCAGACGCTCTGCTCTCAAAGTCTGGAACTGACGAGACTGGATCTCCGAGACTGACAAAACGTGCGTGGCCGCCGCACATTGCCAACAGTGCTCGCGAACTATACGGCGATCCAGCTCTGCTTATAGTATGTACAGAAGGAAAATTCAGCGAGAACATATGCATGATTCCAAAGCTGGCCGGCCTGTCTTCAGGTCCAGGGGAAGAACAAGTGGCCTGTTGGAACAGAAACCTGAATCCGCCTGCAAGAACAATCAGGGGCATCTGGCACAGCATGGAGCCAGTTCTCAAGAGACTGCCTACCAGGGCACGCACGCTTGGATCTTCTCCATCACGGTTCCGCGCGTGTGGGTAAGCATAATCAATGCGCCATTCGTGCGCCGGGGATGAGAAAACAAGGCATTCATGGGTGGAAAGCCGGATGCAGGTTACCTAATCCGGTGACGCGACGCGACCGCGAGGACGGAGGAGGAGGAGGGGGGGTCGCGTCGCCATCAGCTCTCGTCCCCTCGCGTCTCTCTGAAAAACGAAGAGGGAAATTCGGCACGCGCTGAGGTCACCTGAGATGAAGTTTTTCTGTCAAAGAAACTACATATTGGCTTGTGCGATCGAGCCGAATCGACTAGGGCTTAGCTGGGCGCTCGTGATGATTGAGCTTGAGCGACTTTACGCGCTCGTGCAACGATTATAATAATATATGATCGAGTCGAATCAGAATTCAGATGCTGAGAAGTCTTCGCCATTTTGCAGCTCTACCTACGTGTGGGAAGTTCTTGGCTGGAGTTAGGTGCCTAGCTACTGCATAGAACTACTGCTGACCATGACCATGCTGATTCAGACTTTCAGAGAGTAGCTATCAGACTGCATCACCATGGTGTAATGTTTAAGCCAATTGCTATAGCCACCTACCTGGAGATGCTCTCTCTCTCTCTCTCTCTCTCTCTCTCTCTCTCTCTCTCTCTCTCTCTCTCTCTCTCTCTCTCTCATCCACCAAGCATTATCCTTGCAGACGGCGCATATAATATGACTATATACAAAAAATGTTTGTGATGAAGTGAAGTCACTCCCCTTGCTGACATTTACATGTTTGTTCTCTTCTTGCGAGCACCAATTATCGGTGCCCTCATTGCCTGTGGCCTGCTGTACGCCCTGCTTGCAGAAGCTTCACTGACTCATTCAGGCTAGGCCGAGGCGTGCACCACAGCTCGTTCATATGATTCAGATCCCTCAGACGCAGGTGGCCGCTGCGGGGCGGAGCCAAGGGGGGGCCAGCAGGGGCCATGGCCCCTACACACGTGAGGAACTAACTAATAGGGTTAAGGCCATATAGCAGTAGTTTTTCTATGCTTCATAACCAACATTAGTCCTTTAGGTTGATAATTAGATGAGCCTCATGCATGCGTAGACTAAATCAATTTATAGCATTAGCATGCAACCAGGTATGCATGGTACATATGAGTAGTTAGGTGTAGAAACAATTCTTATTCCTGAATCTCAGTTTTGGTTTACTTTATCTTCTCAAGCACTTATTATAAATAACTGAAAATGGCTGATCCTTGTCTGTAAATCACGAGTTATGCTTAGGTGTTGAGGTATCCACGGTAGGCAAACTTATTATTTGATCCTCCTTTAGATCACTGATATACAACTTTCTTACATATTTAAGAAAACGCATACTAAAGACCACATGTTGGACATGTTTTTGGAGCATTCTACCGAAGGAGAGCATAAAATAGGCTTGCTTACTACTTAGACCATGGCTATGGAAATCTTCGCCAACCAGGATGGTCATCTTTTAGGAGGCTTAGCGCTTAATTGCATCTTCAGTTGGTCTTGCTCGTTGGGAGTTTCTTTAAAATTGCAGAAAGCATAAACCGTAAGAACTTGATTGAGTGCAAGAACTATTAGGGGAGCTAAAATAAAATTCTTTTTTTCTCAAGGAATGACTATTGTCTGTGGCCGGCCCCCCTACTCGTGTAATTCCTGGCTCCGCCCCCGCCGCTGCCGACCTGATCGAGCCGGACCACGCATCGGCGAAAGGGACACGGCGATGGCCGACGACCTGGGCTCTCGCGAACAAGCAACGCGGCAGCGACGGCCGACGACGGCGACCTCGACGGAGGAAGCTGTCCCCGATGGGCGGCATGCAACAGTGCCAGTACGTGGAGGACGAAGGACACCCCGATCGATCGATCGGGCAGTCAGGTGTCGACAGGTGGCGCCTGGCGTGGGGTCATCGTCCGAAGTCGACGCGGTTGCTCTGCTACAGCAATCATGGATGGCTAAGCTCAGTAGCTCGTGATGAAAGGGAATTCTGTGGCCGTGTGACGATGGAGCGCGACAGCGTGGGAGGGCTAGGGGCTCAGTCGCTCTGCTAGCTAGCTCAGTAGGTGGCCAGGTCACTGACCTCGTACTGTACTGTGTGATGCAGATTGCAGACGTACAGTGACATGGGACGCTGAATTGTCACGCAACTTCATCTGTTAAATGACAAGAAGAAATGGTTTTCTTTTTCGCGAAAAGAAGTGGACTGTTGCTTCAGGGTCCGTCTGGAAAAGAGCCCAATCCAGGTATACGAAAGACGGTTACCGCTCTGAAATTCGAAGCCTGGAAGTTGAAAGATGGGCCTGTCAATCTTTCAAAGGCCTCGTAAGCCCATAACCTACCAAAGGCCCACCAATACCTACCTACCTTCTGATCTCTCTCCGTTTGCAAGGCCTAAATCCAAGAGCGTTCACGCAGCAGAAAATTCCTCAAGATTGACGGCATCTGCCGCCGTGTCACAGTACCGTTTTCTCCGTGTACAGTATCAGGCCACTGTGGAAGTGTGGTGTACATCACGTCCAGCTACAGCTACATGTCTCCCAGCTCCGAACGAACGAGGCGACCGCGCGCATGAGCTCAGCTCGGCAAAGACAAAACCACCCCCAAACGCCATGGCATCAGCAACGGCAACGGCGAGGCACGAAAACTTCAACCACTCGCCTCGTCCAGGCTCCGGAGATGCAGCACCACGGTATTGGTGGCCTGTGTGAAGTAACGAGCCTGTCTCCCCGCCTGCAAAAGCAGCCAGCGAGCCTGGCTCCAGGTTCCGGAGCCAGCCTCCCAACATGCAGCATATTAGCAAGTTAATAATGATATTAGCAAGTGATTACCATATTCTAAGGTAGATTAGTATATTTCATAGTAAATTAAGGCTTAATATAATGAAATAAGTACTATATAGTCAATTCAAACAAAATAATATAAAATCTTGGTACTTGTAAGTGCAACTAACCAAACAGTTGTTGTGCACATCTTGCACGTATCGATCCAGTTAACCAAACATCAACTCGTCGCATGTCTTGAGCCTGGCTGGTACATGCGAGCCAGGCTCCTCTCGTCAGGAAACCAAACGCGCCTGTGCGGCGGCCGGCTGGCGATTGCTTGCACAGCAATGTGTTGTATTGTACATTGCACCGTACCATACCGTAGTCTAACAGCAGTGTGCTCACAGAAGTGAAGTCGTTCGGATCAGCAGCTGCATTTTTTTAAAAAAAAAGGGAAATGTTCCGGCTTCTGCAACCGCACATAGCTAAGTTTTACAGCATTCTCAGCTCAAAAACAGATGGAAAAAAGGAAAAGATGTATGTATATAAAGGGAATAAATCAAAAGCAAAATCTATTATTGCTTCCCCATCCATTCTTGGTGAAGATATCCAAAGCGACAATCTCCAACGCTTTGCTTGCTGAATAGATAGTTTCCCTTCATTCCTCACGCTGCAATACAGACCAAAATCGCTCCTAAAAACAGCCTACATAAAAGAGGTAAACCGTTTTTTTCTCAAAAACCAAATCGTTATGCGTACACCAAATAGCCCACATAAGAGCTGTGACCCCAACGAAAATCAGTAATATTTCTTTCTTTCTTATGCTCGTTAACCAGTTTCGAAGCATATGAGATACTGATTTAGGTGGAGTTAACCAACAATCCTCCAAATAGTCTTAGTATGTTGACAGTTAAAAAAGAGATATTTGATTGTTTCATTACAATTGCAGAAACAACATTTTTGACTCCCATACCATCTTCACTTTGCTAAATTGTCCTTGGTTAAAATCAAATTGTCCTTGGTTAAAATCACACCTCGCTGGAGGTACTCAAGGAAAATTTTTATTTTTAGAGGAATCTTCAGCTTCCATATGAATCTATTGATGAAGGGGGTACCCTGGTTTAAAAGATATTGATCCATAGAGCGTACTGTAAAATAGCCGTGACTATGTAGGTCCTAGGTAAAAATGTCCCTCCCATTAGAAAGCCGATAAATAGCAATTTTAGCTACTAGGTTATGCCAAGCTACTAGTTTATCCCTAACTAATGCTGTTCGAAAAGAGATATTTAACGGCATTTGATTTATCACATTTGCCATTATTTCATGGGAATTATGGACAATATTATACAATCTAGAAAATTGCCTTATCATAGGCCTTATCAGAACCCCTTCATTTGGAGTGTTTGTTGTAGAAATGACCATTTTACCTTATCATAGGCCTTTTAAAGTCAATTTTGAGAATCATGCCATTAAATTTTTTGGTGTGGAGTTCATGAATAGTTTCATGTAATATCACTACTCCTTCCATAATGTTCCGACCGGGCATGAATGCTGTTTGGGAAGGTCGAATCACTTTGCTAACAACTCCCATGAGCCTATTTGTAGCAACCTTTATGAATATTTTAAAGCTCACATTGAGCAGACGAATTAGTCTGTATTGTTATATTTTCTTTGCCTCTTTTATTTTAGGTATAAGAGTAATTACTCCAAAGTTGAGGCTAAACAGAGGAAGACATTGTTCATAAAAATTCATGAATAGCGCCATAAGATCTGATTTTGTAATATCCCGGAACACCTGGTAAAACTCTGCTGGGAATCCATCTGGACCAATTAGAAAACTGCTCTTTTACCTCTTTCCCAGTGAATGGTGCAACGAGGAGATTATTTTCCTTCTATGTCACCTGAGGTATGTCATGATTATAGTTTTCCACCATGCTAAAATTATTATCCTCTGGTGGTCCAACCCCTTGTAATAGTTTATGATATATGCTTTTAATTCAGCATCACCCACTATTACTTCATCCTCTTATTCTAATTTGAAGATGCGTTGTTTTCTATGTTTACCATTAGCAACCAAATGGAAATATTAGGTGTTATCATCACCTTCCAAGATATCTTTAGTTTTAGCTCACTCGTACCATTTAATTTCCTCTTCCCTCAAAAGATGAACTAATCGTTCATTAAGGTAACGTTTGAGATTCATCTCCTGATCGGAGAGTACATTAGTTTCTGCCTTTTTATCTAGTTCATCAATCATTGAGACTAGTTTTTTCTTCTTTTTTTATTATGGCCTGTTGTATTTTTTGCCCATCCTCTAAGAAATTATCGGAGAGTCCTTATTTTATTCTGCCATTTTTTCATAGCAGTGGTACCTCTACAACTAAATCAAAAAACCTTCTCGTATCAACCAACCTCGTTCAAATTTAAATAGAGGTTGTGGTCTATTATGAGAAGAAGCAACTGTGTTTAATTAAAAGTGTATGGTCTGAATTACTTCTATCTTTGTGCTGTACTAGCAGCTGCTAGAGAGAGAGAGGAGTGAAGGTCTGAACGACTGAAGGAGGACGACGCGCCACGCCGTACGTACAGGTACGGCCGTCACCGTGACACCGTACCGCGTACTACGAGTTACCTGTGGCAGAGAAATAAACTGGCAGCTGCAGTTGCAGGCTGCAGCAGGCCTTGGCATCGCATGGGACAGGGCGCCGAGACATAAAACTATTTGCCAGCGCCGGTGCAGCGCAATGCACAGTGCAGGGTCGTCGTCTCAGCTCCGGCTCTCTGCTTCGTCCAGGGACATAACACTGTTCCCCATCCATCCATGGCCAAGCGGGCAAGCGGCCGGCGACGCCGATCGGCGAGCGAGCTGAGCTAGCTCCAGCGGGCAGGCCGGCTTCAGGGACGTTGAGGATAACATTTGAGAATGGCTGCTCCGGTCGAGACTCGAGAAGGCCGGCCGGCTGGCTTCAGGAATCCAAAAGAGGATAAGTAATTTCCTGAGCTTCTCGAGCTTCCTGATTGGTCGCGGCGCTGTACTGTGCTGTACTGTACAGCTGCTGGCGAATGGCGATCGGGTTCAGGCATCACCGCATGTGAGATCCAATGCACAGCCGAGTTTCCTATCGGATCGTGTCACATGTGGGTGGTGACAGCCGCAGGAACGCAGAGCGCGCCAGACGACGGGGACCACGGCTACGCTACGCGCCCGCCCCGCCCGGTTTGGCTGCTCGACGGACACCGCCATCCCATCCTCGCGATCTGAGGAACCTCAGCTTCAATTCGCCTCCCTCGGTTTCGAGCCGTTCGACGGACATCTGCCGGATCACCGCTCGCGGCTTCGAGGCCGCCGCTGGCCTGGCCGGCCAAGCAACTTGGCACGCGGCACGCGCGTAGGAAACAGTCGCCGAGAAATCTCGTCGGCGCACGGGGCACCAGGCCGGACAACGGGGCGCGCGCGGGCGGCGCGGGGCACAGCTGGCCGCCTGCAGACTTGACTGGCTGGCCGATCAGGTTCATCAGGCCTCGATGCTCCAAGATGAGGGTCAGGCCGGTCCAGTGAGAGAGCAGTCTCGATCCAGTGGTCGATCTTTGAGCGTGAGCACCCCCGGAACGGCGGCACATGGCTTGGGTGGCCACGGATGCCTACCCTAGGCTGCTGCTGCTGCTGCTATCATATGGGTCACTGCCAGTGTGTACCAGAATCCGAATCCACAAAACACAATGGACCCCGGCTTCCTCCATGCATGGCCTAGATCCAGGCCTCCACACCAGAATCGGGCAGTAGAATACTAACATACTCGTATCCTTTAGTACAGAGCAGGCGAGCAGCCTTGTCATCATGCATTCCATCAGGGATCAGGCTGCAGCTCTGTACTTATCGGTGGTCTCTAGCCAGTGTGTTTGTTGTTGTGTTGTGCACTTGCGCACCAGCCAGTCAAAAGGTTCTTGCGTTGCATTTGCATCCACATGGATCACCCTCTTGTCACTCCCTTAACAATGGAGATCGAGTTCAATATTTGGCCTTTGGGTCATGACGCACATGACGGGCAATGCTATTCTAGACCCTGCAACGTTCCCGTTCCATCCATCCGAGTTGTCACGGCCGGGATCGAGCTCATGCTGGCCATACCCATGCTGAACTAAACTGTCGTTTGCTACATAATTTTTTTTTTGCTCCTCCAAGTTCTTTATGTATTACCCCTGCCTTTCTGTCTCCCTTTCAGAAAGGCATTTCAGACACGCACAGGAGCAGCATCAGGGTGGTCAGGGGAAAAAGCTTAGCCCCAAAAGAAAACGAAAGGATATCATGGCAACTTTGGGGCCGCTAGCTCTCAAATTCAGATAAGCTTGGGCGACATGGATATCAGGGAAAGGGGATTACCACATGATGGCGCCATGTTCTGCAGCCCTGAAAGTGTGCTTGTCCCTTTTGATGGCAGTGCAGTGGGTCAAATCTAAAGCATCTGCCTCCGCTAGCCTTGCTACCCCTTTTGTTACATCCTTTGGCCGCAAAGATCACATGTGAGCGAGACACGCAGGGAGGAGTATTTTATGAGGTGCCGGTCTGCGAAAGGGGTGTGCGTACACCATGGATTGGCCTGGGAGGCTGGGATGCAGGGCGTGGTAGCTTTAGGGCTTTATTTGCTCGCGTAGCACAAAAGGCCAAACGGTTTGGTTCTTCTCGTTTTGGACTCGGATTATATTAGTACTGAATTTGATTTGATATTCTGACTGCTGCTGCTGTTGTGGATTTTTGTCGAGTAGTTGCTGGTTTTCAGTGAGTGTAACGGTAAAAGTACTTGAAGGATGCGAAATCTGAATGATTATTATGCCATCAAATCCTAGCTAGTAGTAGCTAGTTCGTCTTGTATGCAAGGAGCATCTACGACCATCGTGTATTTATTGATGTGTATATAGACGGTGGCACGTACTCAACGTCGTCCTTCTCCGTATCCTAGCAGTTGCAGCAGAGACTACAAACTAAGAGTCTAAGAGTACCCAGGACTACAACTAGAGTATCATGTCACTCCACGTATAATTAATTATAATTAATTCCTGTCCTAAAGGGCGTTATGAATAATGATCAAACCGTACCCAAAAACATGCCTTCATAATCCACACACCCAGATCACAGTACTCTCTCTTGGACATTCTTCCGGGTGTTCATCAATCATCATATGGTGGTGATAATGGCTATCAAAACAAGACCAATGATTAGATGCGCAACGATGCTTTGACCAATTAATGATCCTCCTTATTAACCACCCACCACCCTCCTTTATGTAGCAACAATGCAGCATACATACTATACACAGTATATATACGTATGTCTACGGTGATGTGGTCAAAAGCTCAGAACGTGGCGCGTCTTGTTACTGCTGCACACGAAGCTTCTCACTCTCCAGGGATCACTTTTTTTATCTATCTCTCCTTCTCACTCTCCAAGAATTCAAACCTAATCAATTTTAATCAAATATATATAAAAAATATTCATATTTATGATACATAATTAAGTATTACTAATTAGATAGATCGTTGAATCTATTTTCATAATAAATTTATTTAAAAATATAAATGTTACTAATATTTTGTACAAATATAGTTAAATTTAAAAAAATTTGACGAGCGACAGATGTTAAGAGACAGAGGGAGTACTTCGTAGCAGCAGTCATTTGACTTTTGCATATGGCGTGTGCTTGTATATTAGTCTGGGGTTACTCTGCAGCCCTGTTCTAGGAGTATCTTTTATATAAAAAAAACCTATCTTCTCTGATCGAGCACTGAAAATCTCTGTTGTAAACGAGCAAATCTTAGTATCGACGAGTCTGTTCTACTAGGTTACAAATCCTGAACACGGATACAAGCAACATTAATCTACTTCATCGGAACGTTGACCCTGCTCCCGACACAATCATCGTTAGAGAGGCAGACGCAGACGGACGGACAGGCGTGTGCACCGATGTACTACGGGCCTGTTTGGCAACCACCTATTAAAGTTTAACACCCGTCACATCGGATGTTTGGATGCTAATTAGGAGTATTAAATATAGGCTAATTATAAAACTAATTGCACAGATGGAGTATAATTCGCGAGACGAATCTATTAAGCCTAATTAGTCCATGATTTGACAATGTGGTGCTACAGTAACCATTTGCTAATGATGGATTAATTAGGCTTAATAGATTTATCTCGCGAATTAACACAGGGTTCTGCAATTAGTTTTATAATTAGCTCATGTTTAGTTCTCCTAATTAGCATCCGAACATCCGATGTGACACTGTTAAAATTTAACACCTCGTATCCAAACACCCCCTACGTGCGTAACGTACGAGTAGTGAAAAATGAACGAAGCATACTGCATACGACGGCGCCGCCGACGCTGATGGTAGCTGCAGGCGCCGGCGGCCGGCTCCAATGGCGGCGGCGCCTCGATGTGGCAGCCGGCAACGCTGCTGGAAGCGTACGAAATGTTGTACGCGGTCAATAAGTGTGTCCGTAAGTTTTGGCCGTCGCCGGCCGGATCCGGGATGCCGTCCGGGGAGGAGGCGGCGGCCGGCGTTATTCCTCGCGCCGCTGCGCGGCGGCGGCACGGCCAGGCCGGCGTACGTGGTCGCGCGACGTCGCCGTCAGGTACCGGGAGAGGGACCCCGCCGGCCGGGAAGCCGTTCTTGGCTAGCTGGCGGCTTGCGGGGCTGCGCTGCTGCTGCTGCAGTGCAGCAGCCTTTGCAGGCGGGCGGGCAGTGTGCACGGTGCAGCGTACCGAATCCCCGTCAGCGGCCACGTACGTAACGGCTCTCTCTCTCCATCTCTTGTATCCGTGCGCTTAACGGTACGTAACGTCGGAGCGAGACCGGACAGCAAGACGACGTGGGGGTGGAGCCGTGGAGCGGTGGAGGGACAGAATCGAAGAACGAACCAGCAGCTCGCCGTGCTCCACCGCCATCCGTCTCCGTCCGCACGGCATGCCCAGGTACGGCGGCCACGAGGCCTGAGGCCACGGCCATTCCAACTCGCTGGTTCAGTTGAGGACCAGATTCGCCTTGACCTCTCTGCCCGTACTACCCCTGCGTCCCATCCCGTCCTGGCGTCCTGCCACTGCCAATATTTTTCTTTCCTTGCATGCTAGTATAGTGTAGACCCCCGCGAGCCCACGATGAAAACGACAGGAGAGGGCAGTGCGGTCATTTCCGCGGGCGTTCAAATGATTGACTGGCGCCTCCCGCCCCGCGCCAGCCAGCCAGGCAGGGCAGAGGCAGCTCAATGTCGTCCCGCGCTCCTCTCCTGTGGCGCGAGCATGGGCACGCACATTGCCACCTGCCCATCTGCAGGCCGCCGGCCCCGCCGCTGCCCCGGGCTGGTCCCGGCGCCGACCCTCCCTCAGCTGCTCCATCTATCCATCTCCGGCAGGAAATGGAATGAAACGCCCCCCTAGCTCTCTTGGCCTCGTTCCCGTCAAGGCCATGGACCATGGTGACCATGGTGTCCGGCCTCGCCTCGCTCCCCGTTCTAGGACGGACGTGCTGCTCCGACCCGGCGCGAGCGCTGGCTGATGGCAACCTTTTTTTTGGGAAGAAGACGACCGTCTGAAACGAACGGAGATGGATAAGGATTCCGTCCGTGCCGTCCGGCTCGGAGCGCGCGCACGGGTGCCGCCGCGCGGCTGCCGTTGGCGGGCGGGCTGGGCCTCGGGCGCGGGGTGGTCAACTTGGTTGCGCGCGAGCAAAGCCATGGACGACGACGCCTCGTCCTCGGTCCGCATGCACGGGGGGAGCGTTACTTAACGAGTCGTCGTCGGAACCCGCAAGCACGCTTGCTGCGAGCCCGCGGAAAGAGGCGGCTGCTGCTAGGAAAACGCCGTGCGCTGTGCGCCCGACGCTACCAGCAAGGACAAGCGGCCAACGAGGAACGTGGCAACAGCAAAGGAGCCGTCGTCGGTCCCTGAAACCTGCACGAACCTCTGGTCTTGCATTGCATTGTTTACCCTCTTGATGTATAGTTTTTCGTCAAGCTGGTTTCTTTGTAATAACAATCTGACTGCCAATAATTACCCTGCTTTTCAACAGCATGATCATCATTTGTAACACTGTTTTTGCATTGGGGTCAGCTAGCACTCATGGTGCATGGCACTATGGCAGCAGCAGCCAGCAGACCAGCTAGCAGAGGGACAAACTGCGCATTTGACACGATGACCTCATCTCTCGCTTACAAACTCTTTACTCTGGTGCAGGAGCTAGCAGGACAGTGTGACGGGTGCAGACAGAAATGCGCAGCGCTAGCTGAGCCAGCAGGAAAAGGTCGCTGCCTCGCTGCAGCTCTGGTCTGCATGCCGGAATACGAAATTTTGCACTTTGGCACCGAAAGATCCGTGATTCGATCTTTTGGGGCGCGGCAATCACACGACAGTAGTGAGTAGTGACTCAGTAAGGTACAAAAGTGTGTATGAGCTCCCAAAAACCTGAGCTTTGGAGCTACGTTTAGCCTTTTTGTTGTCTACCTCACGCAGCAAGCAGCATGCACTGTCGCCTGGCTCCACGGACCCCTGCCGCTACCACCATGAGGTTAAACTAATGCATGCCGTTTGTCCCTGCACGAGTAAATCGCAACACTCCATGCCGCGGCATTCAGATGTGTTTCTTGGCCTTTTCAGCGTTTGTTAATGCTGCATGCATGTGGTTATCATGCATACTATACTGATCGAGAGCTCCCGGCCAAAGTTCGGATGAAATGTTGTGATTGGAGTGCGCCACGCCCCCACCTGATCCTGTCCTGTACGTTTTACAGCAGCAGGAGCGTTTGCTAGGAAGATTCCTAAATTCAATTCACCCGAAACTAAACATCCCACATGTACGTCAGGAGTAATATAACCCTATGTGTCTACGTGTGGGAACAAAAATGCTTGTCTCAAGCACCCTCCAGTCCCGGCCCGCTCTCTCGTGAATGTAACAGCCTCCACGAAGTAGATGGTGGATCGTCATGGACAGCATGGAGACAAGTTCAAACCATGGTATGTAATACGGTGAATAGTGATCTATTTTAGCGTTTTCTGTTCAATGGGTCCAAAAGTAAACTAAACTCGAGGCCTTGTGGAGTGAGCTAAAACCAACATCTTTCAACTCTAATTCTAATCCCCCGTCCCCCCTAAAAACTTACATTTTCAATGCGATATTAACAATAGTAGTAGCATTCCCAGGTATGAGGTGAGTGCACAATTAAGATTTAAGGACACAATAAATAGCATGCATCAACTAGAAGAAAGGTAGCAGTAGAAGAAAGGTAGCAGTAGGAAGAAGTGACAGTACAACAACGTATATGAAGGGCATTAGGGGGAGCCATATGCCCCTCCTCCCCCGCCCCTCCTCACCCACATGGAATACCCTAACTCCCAAATGTTTGCTCTTTAGCCTTCTTGATTCTTGTTAAAGAAAATTAGCTCCATCAGTGCACAAATATACATCGCCGGGAAATGTAAAATCAAACGAAAGATGTTGCAGCATTCCTTTAGTCTTATCCAGAGAACCCTTTCCAAACAATCCGATTGCAAATCGACGATGCTGATTGAGCCGCAAAGGACCGCTTATCCCCTATGAATATAGGAACCATGAATGCCTTTCTTAACACTACTTGAGCTTGAAGCTTGAGGGTGACCATGGTCGGACAGCTCTGGAGCATCATTATGCTCGTGGATTTTTGGTTCTATGATGATTTTCTTTTCCCCACTACTAGGCCGGTCGGATGGTTGTGGCGTACATTGGGCTAGGTGAAAGTTGTGTGGTGCCGTCGGCTGCAGTGGTGATGGCGGGTTGAGGAGCGATGCCAAAGTGGTTATGGTATGGCTGAGCTCGAGGAATAATGGCAGTGGTGTATACTAGCAATAAATCAAGGTGACGAGGTAATTGTGATGGAAAATGATGCCATTTTAAAGGACTAATTGTATATAGTCTTTATTTGGTTGGTTTTATCAAGTAGTGGTATGTCACCATAAACCATCTCGATCTCTCAACTGGCGATTTGCTTGTTGTCGTGTATGTAAAGGTGACAGCTACCTCCTAAGTTCTATGATGATATCCTCCATGAAGAGGAAGAGAGAGAAAAAAATTTGGATTCCTCTAGGTGAAACTAACGGGACACTGTTTCTAATACAAATACTATCTTGCTATGAAAAAAATAAATAATGCACTAGAATGACTATTTAAACAATCAATTAAATGCTTTATTGCATGTCACTCTTAGAAAGTTAGAACCACCAACATGAAATTTCGGCTAGGATTGGCCTTGGTAACGCTACTCTGATCCTCCCTAGGCAACAAGAGATGCTAGTATTGTACCCTGACCCTACTCGTTATAGCAGCAACCTTATCAAAAACCCATGGATCCACAAACCCGTGGAAACAATGCACCCATCTCGCACTTGAGATTCCAATCTGATCAGATGTTCAGACCAGCTTGTAAACTGCAACACAAAAAATACCACCGAGGAGGGGATCGCCATGGTTTGGCTGCCAAATCCCCCCTGTCTCTCCCCTGGCCGTAGCTGTAGCCGGTGGCCGGTGCCGTTACAAAAATAAACCCGGAAACCGACGAGCTCCCTCCCCGCTGCCTCTGCGCGCACCCGGAGAGCGCCCGCCCTTTCACGCGTCGCCCAGCTCAAGGGCCGCCTCCGCCTCTGCTTCCACGAACCGGCCGGCCCGGCCAGCCGGTCCCCCCCACAACCCCGAGCCATCTCCCTCGCGTTTTACCCTTAACCCGCTTATATATACGCGCCTTTACCACCGTTACCCGTCTCTCACATCGCTCTCCGGCCTCCCGCCGCTAGCTGCTCCCCGCCCACCAACGCCACTGGATCCATCTAGCTACCGCCGTACCGGCAGCGCATCAGCAAGAGAGGGAGTCTAGCGCGTGCGCGTGCCCTGACTTTGATGCGCGTAGCCGCCGCCGCGGTCCATGGCCTCCGCCGTCGCGAGTAACCTTGCCCCCGCCGCCGTGCCGTACGGGTGGCTCAGCCCGCGCGTGTCGTTTAGCCGCGACGCTGGCGACATGGATGCCGTTGCCGTGTCGTCCCCCGTGGCCGTCGCCGCCATGGCCGTGGCCACGCCGGAGCCAGCGATCTCCAAGGACTTCATCGACTTCGAGTTCAGCCTCGGCGGGTCCGCCACCATGCTCCCCGCGGACGAGCTGTTCGCGGACGGGAAGCTGCTGCCGCTGAGGAAGGCGGCGGCGCCTTTGCCGGGTCCGGAGGCCCCGCCGCCGGCGCAGGCGGAGGCGGCAATGCCGGCGCCCGCGGAGCCGATCAAGCCCCTCCGCGCCGCGGCGGTCACGGCGGCGGCCGACGGGACCGACCCCTACGTGTTCTCGCCCAAGGCGCCCAGCTGCTCCAGCCGGTGGCGCGAGCTGCTCGGGCTCAAGAGAGCCGCGGCCGCGCAGAGCCCCAGCGCGAAGCCCTCGCCCTCGCCAGCTGCGGCGGCGGCGAGGACCCCCGCGGCGAGGGCGACGAACTCCGCGGCGGCGAGGTCGCTCAAGCTCCTGCTCCAGCGGAACACCGGGCGCGGGTCGGGCGCCTCGGCGTCGGACCTCGCGTCGGCGCCGCTCCTCCGCGACAGCTCCGACTCGGAGGCGTCGCTCTCCCTCGCCTCCTCCCGCTTCTCGCTCTCCTCCTCGTCCTCCTCCTCCGGCCACGACCACGACGACGTGCCCCGCCTCTCCCTCGACTCCGCCGCCGCCGCCGACCCCAACCCGCCGCGCCTCCGGTTGGTCCGCTCCTCCAACCACCGCCACTCCACGTCCGGCTCCACCCGCGCCGGCCGCAGCCCCGCGCGGCGCCGCCCTTCCCCTCCCCCTCCCCCGCGGTGCCTCTCCGTGGACTCCCCGCGCATGAACTCGTCGGGCAAGATCGTGTTCCAGGGCCTGGAGCGGAGCTCCAGCTCCCCCTGCAGCTTCCACGCGGCCTCCAAGTCCCGGTCCCGCGCGGTGGACCGGTCCTACTCCTCCGGCGTCCGCGTGGCGCCCGTGGTGCTCAACGTGCCCGTGTGCTCCCGCCCCGTGTTCGGCTTCTTCAAGGACAAGAAGGACTCCGCCGCGGCCAAGGACGCCGCTACTGCAGCGGCAGCGGCGGCGGCGAGGTCCAGGTCGTCGCTGGGGCGGAAGGCCCAAGGGTGGAGCGGCGAGCTGCCGAGATCCTCCGGGTGATTTGACCCCCGCTTGACCGGGCTGCCAGCGGCGACGGCGTCGTTTGTCCCGCTTGCGCCGTCGTGATGATGATGATGATGAGAGGATGGATGGATGGATAGCTCGGGTGGGTTGGTGTTGGGTTTAACTGATTTTGTTTGTTCTTTGGAGACGATGAGATGGGTGAAGGCTGGTCTAATCGATTGACTGTTTTTTTCCCTTTTTCTTCTTTTTTGCTCGACTGTAAATTCGAGTTTTGTACTGCTCTTCTGATCGATTTGGTTCAACCGTTCAATGCAAAAAAAGGTGGAAAATTTTCTCAAGCGCTTGCTGCTGTTGGCAATGCTCATGATCTCGTTGTAATGGTGCACTGTTGCAACCGGGTTAGTGTTCCATTCGGTGGGTTCAAGTTTGAACAGGAGGCGACGCAACGCGATGCAAACAAAATGATGGCAGCATTTCTAGGGCAGAGCGATGGAAATCCGGTCACGCATGCACTCGAGTTGCAGCAAACTGCAAAGCCACCACCCTCAGTGTCCGTGGCTATCTGCATCGGAGTCAGCACATGTTGCCATGCCATGACAGTAGATGCCGGTTCACGGAGGGTGGCGAGCCGTGGCGGTCCGATCAGACCGACCGGTCCCCCTCCCGGCTCGGCGGCTCCGGCGCCGGCTTGATCTGTTCTGGATCCGGGCACTGTGGCGCATGTGCCCGCCTCTAAATATTCGCGCGGCGGCAGACGCATGGCCATGGTGTCGCACACCGCCAGCTCTTTTTTTACTCACGGCAACGGCAAAGGCGTCACCGCGATCGGCGCGGCAGGGCAGGTTTTACTTGCCGCCCGTTGCCGCCACGGCGTCCCATGTCACCGGCGGGTGCCGTCGAGCTCGCCGCGCCGTGGGGACCCCGGTGCGTGCCCTACTGCCCTGGCCGCGCGCCTGGGCGTGGGCGGGCAGCAGGGCCAGCACATGCCGACGCCGCCCGCGCGCGCGGCGAGCGCAGTGCACTGCCACGGCCACGCAGCTTTTCGGTGTCTGCCACCGTCTCGCACTTTGTTGGCGCTCCGGCCTGTGGCTCGCGTTAAGTAACTGCTGCTGCGTGCGTGCCAGCGCGTGTGGGGCGATGATGGCGACGAACTGATCCTACCGTTGGCCGCTTCCGGCGCCCCTCCCGCCCTACCTCCCGGCTCCGGTCCCGGCCAGCGCCTGAGCCACAGGACACTGGTCACTAGATGTGGTGCATCCGTGCATGGGCGCGAGCGGCGAGCGGCCCTCTCGTCGTCTCCTTTCCTGCAGGCAGCGTAGGCCACAGCGCGGAGTAATGAGAGCATGCATGGGCCGGGGCCTACGGCTGCTGTGCAGTGCCTCCAGTGCAGGGGATGCCATTGCCATGAGTGTAGCGTGGTGGTGTGGCGTCTAGCGTAGCTGTGGTGCGATGGCGATGCAGGCCATTGATGGCGCGCCACAGATCTACTGCACGTCTGCACCATGGATCATGGTTCATCGATGGAGACGGGCGTATGGTCAACTTGGGATGGAGCTCATGGCGCAAATTAGGCCTTGTTTAGTTGGGGAATTTGGGAGGTGCCAAATTACTGTTACAGCACTGTAGCACACTGTAGCGTTTCGTTTGTATTTGTGAATTATTGTCCAAATATTGACTAATTAGGCTCAAAAGATTCGTCTCGCAAAGTACAACAAAACTGTGCAATTAGTTTTTAATTTCATCTACATTTAGTACTCCATGCATGTACCGCAAGTTTGATGTGATGGGGAATCTTCTTTTTGCATAGTGTCAAAGTTGGGAGTTGGGAGTAACTAAACATGGCCTTAAGCTTTGTGTCCTAGTAGTACAAAGTATGCAATCTCAAACGAAACGGAAGTAACGGCCCAAACTGATTAACGAACGTAACGTACTGGATCTCAGGCTCTCAGCAGCTGGAAAAAAGGCCGCTGAAAAATGAAATGTACGTCTTGGATCGTAGTGATGACTGACAGGCACCAAAGCGTACTCCCATCATGGCCTGAAGAAAAGCTGAGCCCACCAGGCCGCCATCAACGCCACCGCACCTGCCTGCGAGTGCATGAGTGATGAATGAAAAGAGAGAACCCAGAGATTCAGAGCCTGTGCCATGACTGAAGGAAGCCTGAAAACCTGAACGCTGCTTTCCTTTCCCTTGCCTACGCGCCGCTGCTGCCTCCACCCAGCACCTGCAGCGTACGTACGCTCCTCGCCGGCCGTCCGGTTCGACGCGTGCGTCTCCGCGCCGCGCCGCGACGGCCGCCTGAGTTCTGACGGCTGCCAGTGTGCCACCACCGCCCCGGCGCCGTGACTTCCTGCCCCACCGCCGGGAGGCAGCAGGCCCTGGCCGCCTGCCATTAAAAAAAAACAAAACAAAATAGCTTCATTAGCCAACCAGTTATAATGAAATGAAATCCCGTCTTTATTTCGTAACCGCAATTATGTTGCGCCGGGCTTGTTTATTGAACGCTATTTTGGACGCTAGCGGAGGAGGGACTGGGACATGGACATGGACATGGACAGCCTGTAGCCCTGCACTGACCTCTGCTAGACTGCTGATCGTCTCCCTAGTACCTGTACCTCCCATGTTGCTACAGTGCTGTTTTTTGAGGAGTTCTTGGAAGCAACTACTGTCAATTGTGTAATGGTGGATGGCCGGAAAGAGATTAAAATTTGTTTGATCTGTTGGGTTAGTTTAGTTCAACAGGGCACAACAGGGGAGGAGCAAGAGTGCTGGTAGTTAATTGCTGCCGTGGAGCGAGCTGAGTAGTAACGGATCAGTGGCAGCAGTGTCCGTTGTGCGCCATGTGGATGTGGATGGCGGAGCTGGAGTGAGGTGCTGAGCTGGGCTCGTCAGTGCCACTTGGCTGCCGACTGCAGTGGCCGATCCTCAGATCTGTGCAACATGCTTCAGGTTCAGGGGGATCTGGAGAGGAGAGATCAAGCGTGCCCAATGGGAACGTTCATGGAGATGAACTATGCTGAGGCTCAGGTAATCGGCACAACACAGCCAGTGCATTCGCCATTCACCAACGTGGAGACAGCGAAAGAACGAAGCTGTGTGCACTGTACACCAACGAGACGCCCATTTTACGGGTCCATGGAATACTGTACATTCTCAGTGACTAAACGGCCGCGCTGGACGACACGAAGTTTCAGGATTCAGTCACTTCCGCCGCGGAGTCCAGGCACGAGGTCGCCAACCCGAAGTCCCAAGGCTCGCTTCCTTCACTCCCTCAATGAACCGGAAGAAGCAGAAGGTTTGGTAAGATCTCTGCAAACATTTGATTCCAATGCCGACAAGGGAATGTCCAAAATATTCATCGCCTCAGAGCGGTTCCTGCTCCCACAGAAAATTTCTTTCTTGTTCCATTAATCGTAAACACCATGGTAAAAAAGCGATTTTTAGAAGACACCCGGTCTTGGAAAAAAATGCATTTCGAGTCCTGTAAGCAGCTGGCTTCAGGGATTTGGAGAGAAGTGATCGGCATGCAGCCAGAACCACACCGGAAATGAGCTATTCAGGGCTTTCAGTAAATAAGGAAACTAGTACATTCATTCAGCTCGGCGATTCTACCACAAAGTCAGAAGTAACATGCCAAGTGCACTGCCAACATGGCACGGCTTTATCTAGACCACCACCATCAGCATGAACACACGCTGTGTGTATAGCACCACAAAAACATGGCCATTTTACGTCTGTATCATATTAACATACTGCTCCGCCTCAACAAAACATACTAAATTACATCACATTCAGGTTCAGTAACTTCCACCGCGGTGCTGCAAGTACCGAACGTACTCTGCCCGCAGCATGTTGAGCACGTCTTCATCGAGCTGCTCCAGCTGACCGGAGTCTCGCAGCCTCGGGTACAGGTGCGCCACGCTGCCGATGGCGGCATCCACAAGTTCCCACTGCCCCAAGTTGGCTGCGAAGCTGATGGTATCGAGGGAGGCGTTTGTGCTGGAGTTCAGGCAGGAGGCCACCACTTCAAGGCTCTCTTCCTTCACCCCCTCCAGGAACCAGAACTCAGCCAGGGATGACAGCTCCGCGTAAGGTTTGAGACGGGAGAGTTGCTCCTCTGCGCTCATATTCTTCCATCGGCAATCAGGAGGGACTCTAGGCAGCTCGCCTGAGTAGAACCACTGGACTAGTTTGTTCAGCGCTTCCCACCCGACCGGAACTCTGATAGCCTCTGCAAAACTGCACGCATGGATCTTATCAAAATTTTTGAAAAATATACAAGCGTGATAAAAATAGTGGAGTTGCCAGTTGGGGGTTCTGCAGCAGTCTCGATTGAGAAGACCTAAACTTTTTTGGATACCCCATGCTAAAGTTTAGCACCTGTCACATCGGATGTTTGGATACTAATTAGGAGTATTAAACATAGACTAATTACAAAACTAATTGCACAGATGGAGTCTAATTCACGAGACGAATCTATTAAACCTAATTAGTCCATGATTTGACAATATGGTGCTACAGTAACCATTTGCTAATGATGGATTAATTAGGCTTAATAGATTCGTCTCGCGAAGTAGCACAGGGGTTCTGCAATTAGTTTTATAATTAGCTCATGTTTAGTTCTCCTAATTAGCATCCGAACATCCGATGTGACACTGCTAAAGTTTAGCACCTAGTATCCAAACAACCCCTAATATTTCAGAGATATTGAGAAACAAAAGGATAACCTCTCGTGCATCCCAGACTGAAATAATGCGCGAAGGTAATCGCAGCTCATGCTCAAAACAACTTTATGGCTATGGACATGTGGAGTTGATAGTTCGCATGAGCCATGGTGACACTCCATTTCATCGTTTGATTGGGCCTCCAGAATTATGTCCCTGGAATTAGCATGAAACAAGTACTTCAAGAGTCAGCAAAAACTAGACAGTGCAAGTTAGCCATTATGGCCTTTTGGGTGGCAGTTTAGAAACAGTAAAACATGTAACCATTTGAGGGACTTACGAGAACGAATCTTCAGCTGGTTCAACTGCCGCAGTAAGATCATATCTGGGACAGTCAGAGTTCCATCTGGGTTGCTCTTTCTGAAGCATCTCGCGCAGCGATTTCAAGTGACAATACTTTGCAAGTGTCTTTACAGGCTTAACTATGTCATCATCTACTGTGACAAAACCAGTGTATGCGTATTCCAAAATTTTCTTCAGTGCATGACTGTCTACACGATCAGACATTCGGACATGATAGAGTGATCTTCTGCTCCATTCATCAGACGATTTCCCATCACGCACAAGGGATTTTTCAGATGGCAATAGTTTAGGACATCTTGCTGATAGGATAGCTGCATGAGCACTTAGAGATGAGCCATCCGCAAGCAACAGTTCCAGATCAACTAGCTCATTATCACATAATGCACTTCTCATCTTTCCTCCCAACTTGCTTGGAAAACCACAGAGGCCAAACAAACTCAGTATATGTGCGATATAAGACTTGGGTCCTGGGCTCAAGTTCTGACAGAATGCATGCTCAAGGACTCTAATAAAACCTTCATTGTAATACTCTCTGCAATCATGGCACACAATCCCCGCATCCAAATTCTTTTTACAGTGAATACAAACAAAGCTGACTTTCCTCAGCACATTATACAGCACCATGAGACCATAAAATAGGAGAACATTTTCACCTTCCCACTCTTCAGTGAGATAGCAACATGAACTTCCATCAAAACAAAATTGCAGATGTGAAGCAATGTTTGCCCTCGTAATGTACAAATGATTGTGCAGACATTCCTTTATAATGGTGGATAATACATCTACAGCATTCCTCTTGCTCAGGCTATGGTTAGATTGCACTATCACCAAGCATGCTAGGTTCATGAGGTTGGTCATAATTTTGACACAGTCAAAAGATGCGGTAAGATTTCTGGTAGCATTAGATTCTAATGATGACATGAGAATGTTCATATATTCATCTCCTAATGGTACAACAACTTCCAGAAATTTAGAACTTGCCTCAGAAAAAATGTATTGGCTAGGAGAGAGGAGCATCATAAGAACTGCCCTCAAAGCCGGCTCCTGGTCCTCTTTGGAAAATTTTGTGGAGCTGTTTCTCTGTGTTAAATCTGTTGCTAGCGAGCTGCACAAAGAAGCAGGAGGTACAGTAAATCAGAATTCAACATGGTCCTTGTGGTACTAAAGTAACATTCCATTAAAAAAAAAGAACTCGAACAGGATAGTACCTAGTACCTACCAAACACAAGATATCAGTGCCTGCAAGAAACTGTTTTTCCGTTTTCTTACAGACAGATACTCATTGTTGCAATGTACTGCCAGATATCCAAGAATATCCCATACATAGGGATGCATATTCATAATGTCTTTGTAATCTTTGTTGAACAGATCACCATGGCGCATCTGGTGGGTTTGATGTTCAGAGCTGCAGTGCCCAGCAAGAATCTTATATAATACTTCATCAATAGAATTAGACCAGAAGCATCTATGGTGATTCCCATAATAACGGAGGGCCAGTAATGCAGTACGGCAGCCCTCTGTTACTAATAAACTTTCATCAATTTCAGACATTGCATCGATTATGCCTTGAACAATAGGCTGATAATGTGAAGCCATTAACTGATTGTAGCCCCTTGAAGATCTCTGTAGGCAACCATGCTACTTTCAGATTTTTTTTAAAGGCAACATAAACATAGTAGATATGTCATATTAGTCAACCATCAAATTTCTGTTGATATAAATCTTACCAGGAGAACCTGACAGAGCTTCAATGCTTCGATCCTAGTAACAATAGGATGAGATCTTCCCATAAGATCACCAACTTTACAGATCAACTCTTCATCCTTAAGAAGGATCATCGCTCCATTGCCACATAAAGCTGAATTGCAGTTGCAAGTTTTCAGGTATGCACAGGGAAACTGAAGGAGAAGAAAAAAGATCTTTGCAAATCTTGACACAGAAGTCAAAGAGGAGAATTACCACAGAAGTACCTAAAGCAGCATACAGCTTAAGAATTTTTGCAGCAACTGTTGTTTCGGCGCTAAGACAGTATTGTGCCAGCTTTGCCATCAAGTTACAGTTACTCCACACATGGTATCTCGAAGAAGGCCAAATCCACAGGATACTCCTTAGCAGAGATATCATCTCCGTCAGATAGTTCAGGGGATGAACATCATGGGTGTAATTCTGCAGAGCTGAAATAACACTTGCAACTGCATCGGTTTTCTCCAGCGCCACCCAAATTTCTGCCTGAGTTGAAGCTCTCGCTGTAACTAGGCTGTTCAATATACAGGTCAGTGCACTTGCACATGGTACAGCTATACGTAGCTGTTCGGCAGACAATTGACATGAGAGGGACGAAACCATCTCCAGAATTGGGTACTGGCGAATAGAATTGCCTATACTGGAAACCAACTTTAAGCTCACATCTGCTGCTTGGATCAGCACGGAGACATTCTTCGTCTTAAGAATACCTTCCAGTGCTAGAAGTACATCTGAAATTGACTCCTGGTCAACAAATAACTATGGTTAAAATCATATTTCAGCGTTTATGCATGAAAGTCAGGAAGAGTATAGCACAAGAACATTAAGGAATATGTAGGGTTTGAATAAATTGAGTCAAATTGCTGGCTAGAAATTACAATGGCCGAGCAAGGCACAAACGGTAGACGGGGTTTACCTTTATAAGAGCAAGCCTCAGTGCTTCATTTGATAGAGAGCCGACAAACGCAGCCACTGCTTTGAGCACATGAGACTGTATTCCAGCATCAGTAGATTGCCATGTTTTAGCACCGTGTCCATCAGACCTGAAATATACATAGAAGATTGAAAATACAGCAAGGAACATACACAAACACCTTTCACAACCCTTCCGTTCTATTCTTTTCTCTTATAATTTGATATTTTGATTCCGTTGTACTCTCTGAATTGTGAAATTACCAAACATCAGTACGAAGAATTTCTCGTTCCGAACTTTGGGCAAAATTACCAAGCTAAATCACCAATGTTGCGTCTCTCCCTGAGTGGCTAAATAGGACTATAGGAGCTACCTAAAATCACTGGTATGGACGCTTTCTTATGTGCTGGAGAAGAGCTAATTCCTTAACACGCTACAGTAAATATGCTATGAATTAGCAATTACTTGGTGAGGCCGAGGGCGAGGGCGTCGCGCAGACGGGTGCGGAGGGTGAGGACCTGGTCGGTGAGCAGGTGCTCGGCGGCGGCGCCGCCGCCGCCCTTCCTCCTGCCCTTCTCCCTCCCCGACGGCGACGGCTTGGAGGCGGAGAAGGCCGGTCGCATCGCGTGCTCGCAGGACGGCAGGAGGCAGCACCAGGAGGAACGAACACGGAGGAGGAGAAGCGAAGAGAAATCGAAGTGTTCTTCCAGGCAGCGCAGCAGCGGCGGTTGGGTTGGTCTGGGCTGGGCCGGAGAGAAGAGGCAGGCTGGGCCATTTCCACCCACATAATATATACAGGGCACGACTGTGTCCGCTCCGGTTCGTGGAATTGAGCCCGTTTACGTGCTGGAGGTGGGGATTGATGGGCACGACTATGTCGTTTAAAAATGGCAAAAAGCCCTATTCACCTCTCTCGAATATAGCCCGAGTTCACGCTGCCTCCCGTGAGTCGAAAACCGTCCATTTTAGCTCCTCTTACTTATGAAACCGCATGTTTTTTCCACCTAGACTCGAATCTAGAGCCGTTTTCGGCCAATGTGGTGATTTTGAAGACGGTTTTGTCCGACATGGCGCAAGGCACCTATCCTTGCTGGCAACTGTTCAATGAGCCCCACATATCAGTCTATGCCATCTTCTTCTACCTCCTGTTTCTCTCTCCCTTCTTCCTCTTTTTTCTCCGAATTAGAGATGGCGCTGCTTGTTGATGCCAACGCACCAGTGGCAATGCTGACTACTGGCCTGTTGGTGCCTTGCTCGGCAGAGAAAGAAGAGGAATAGAAGTTGTTGCTTGCTTGCATCTCGATTAGATAGAGAAGAATTGCAGGGAGAACGTGCCTGTATGTGTGAGCCCGCAGCTGCCAACGGGGCAAGCAGCAAGCAAGTTACACGAGTATGCGGGCAAGCCTGAGGTCGAGCCGGAGCGCGAGCACGAGCATGACTGCATGAGGCATCAACGAACTCCACTAGTAGCTGAAGTTGCTGCGTATTGAATCTTTCATATGCAACACGGAGCCCGTCTGCCGCTGCCAAATGTGGAGAATTCGTGGCCCTTGCGCCGCCGTCGGTGCCGATGCATGCGGTGGAGTTTCGGTGTTCGAGCTCATCATGAAGTCGAGCCCCGACTCGGACACGGGACACGCCCAGGCACACGCAGTTGCTGTCGAACTCCCCCAAGCGTGTGGCTAGGAGGAGCGGCCGCAGTCGCCAGCCGACATGGGCGCCTGGCGCGACGGTCGCATCTGCGCGGCCAGGCAATCCCGCATTGGGATTGGGGGTGCGACGTGCAAGAGGTGGAGCATCGACATCGCATTGCAGGGGCTCAGGTGTGCTCGATTTCAACCGGCAGGGGCAACGTCGCCATTCTACCCGGAGGGGAAAGAGAGGTGGAGGGGAAGAAAAAGGATGACAGGTGGGTCTTGGATGCAAGTGGGAGAGGAAAAGGAGATGACGGGTGGGTCGGGATACGTCGGATTTGCGCCGTGGCGAGGATGTGTTACCAGTTGGGTCAAAAACTGGAGTGAAATTGGATGGAGGAGGTCACATGTCCGGTTTTATGCGTACCGGGAGGTAGAATGGACGGTTCTGGAGTCCTGGGTGAAAACGCGAACTCGTCTCATATTCCAGGGAGGTATATAGGAGTTTTTCCTTTAAAAATTTGGTGGCCCGTTTAGGAAATCAGAACCTACGACGGTGGACTGGGGATAGGACGGTTGGGCCGGGAAGGAGAGGCGCTCAAACCAGCCTAATTGGGCTCGTTTGGGCTGGGCAATTATCCGTTCTCCGTCAGTCAGTCAATCTGCAAGATTATCTATCCATCATCTCAGTTTCAGTCTAAACAACGACGGCTGTGCCATGCTTCCTGCCTCAGCTCGATGGAGCAACGAGACATGACCACCTGAACTCTGAGCTGTACCAATTTACTATGCTCGCAAAAAAAAAACTTTTACCAATTTATTATGCTGTCATGTTTTTTTTTTCGAATTACAAAGAAACATGACAGCTAACCCAACAAAACGTTTTGCCGTCCGCATACACCCAAGATATCTGCAACCCACTGGTTCGCAAGCTTAGACTTGTTCTGTTTATTTTCCTCTCAAATTATATAAGTTGGATTATAGCTCATATATAATAGGGTAAATAAATACCATATAGGATCACTATAGGATCATAAATAATCTAAAATGAGTTACTCTTGTACCTGTTTTGACTTTTCTAAATAGATAGATTTTTATCTAGACATGATGTATATCTATATGTTATGCATTTAGAAAATCTAAAATGCCATATAATTTGAAACGGAGAGAGTAATTTATTTAAGATTATTTGTGGTTCTAAGATTGTTTTCTCTATCTTATATAATAGATGGATAGATGGATTATAACACTAGATCGAAATTTGATGTTGACGTGGGTTAGGTTGGCACGCCAAGTCATTTTGACTACCAGGAATAAATTAAGGTTGGCCTTTCCGAAAAGGGATGCACGAGATTGATGAGCTGTTATTGCCCACAGCTGGCTCCACGTCGAGCAAAAGCCGCAGCTTATATATATGCTAAGGTGAATCTCAGTGCACATTTTTATGGCACTGTTATTAAGATTGGCAATTAGGTAATCATATCTATTGAGTGTTACGAGGATGAAACTTCTCTCACATATAATGAAACTCTTCCTTTTCTCCTCACAAAGACTTAACAAAATTGCTGATGTGGCATGTAATTTAATGCTTATGAAACTCTTCATAAAACTCTACCGAGACTGACCTAAGAATAAATAAAGGGATAGATACAAACTTGTGATGGGATGATATGCCACTTTTTCGTTTACTTAGCGAGTATATACCATAGCAGGTCAATTCACGTTCCGAATTAGATAGAACTTATGTAATCCTTTTCTTCCCATGGCTTATTCGTCGTCTCTCTTCAGCACCCTTTTGGTAAAGGCCTGCGTAAAGGCCTGCGTCAGACACTCCACCTCCCAACACGGTGTCTTTATAAGCTGAAAGAGAGAATAAAAAAAGGAATCAAACATCCGGGCTCTCCAGGGGGCGTCTAACAGCAAACTTGGTAAAGCTGATAACATTTCTTCCGGTGAAATCTGTTTGTCTGGATTCGAGTCACGTGTGTTTGCATTATAATAAATTTATGTTAGAATTTAATCGACGCCGTAGACACAGTTTCAAAGATGTGCCGGTTCAATCTCTGTAAGGGCATGTATTCATAAAATTAAGTTGCGTGTGTATATGTAAGCATTGGCGTCTGTATTTTTTTTAAAAAGCAAACCACAGTAATAACCACCAACATGGAGAGCAAGACTCTTCAAACCTCACCATTGCACTTTAACGGACCTAACAAACTCCATTTACACAACACGTTCCATCGCCGCCACCACTTTCGTTTGCATCTTTCTTCCAGAGAGAAGGCTATGCATGTGGCGTCACTAGCTTTAAAAGCTTTGTCGATCTTTTGATCCTTTACCTGCGATACAAGAATACACACTTTTTTGTCTAATTAATCCCCCACACTCTCCCTGCTGCTGTTGTAACACGTACAAGACTCTCCCTATATGTGCAGGCCAAGACCTGTCCACCTTCACACACACCGCCTCAAATCATCTCCTCTCCTTGCCAATTTGGCAATTCCTCTTTCTTTCTTCCTTTCTTTATCTTTTGCTGATAACCGGAATGGCGGGCCGGCCAGCAGAACTCCATCTCCAGCGAGTGATCGCAGGCCGCCGTGCGCGGCTCCTGGTCAACGCCGGCGCCCTGCTCATCTCGGCCGCCGGGTCCGTCATCATCCACGCCGCTGCCACGCCCTCTGACGCTTCCTCTGGCCCGGCGCGCCCGCTCATCGCGTTTTGCATCTTCGTCCTCGGCGTGTCGCTGGTGATGTCGGCGCTCGTCGCCGACCGGTTCCCAAGAGCGGCAAGGGCCGGCGTGGCCATTGCGAGGGCACTCCAACGCTACGTGTTCGGTCTTGTTGGGTGGTAAGCCGCTTCACTCGAGGAAGCAACATTCGGTAAGGTTGTTATTGGCTCCATCTCTAGCTTTCTGTTCATCAAGTTCCATGGGTGTCTGACTGCTGTCCGTTTGTGTGTGCCGGTGACGGTGAAGCTGTGAGCTACTGAGCTGGACTCTGCTTTCGTACTTATAACTTGTGCTGTCACTCTGCTTTCGTACTCAGTATTCTACCCTGGATTATCCTGTACATAGTACTGTATGATGTCGATGCATGCATGGGCTGTGCGCAAACTGTAACAGATTATCGTGTTGCTCCACATGCTTTGCGTAAGTGTGTGAGACTGTTGTCAAATACAAATCCTGATGAAAATTGGCCTAAAAAATTGCGCATACGTGAGTTACCTTGGCTGGCATCGACTGCTCTGCCGTGCACTGGCGGAGCTACGTTATGGTCATAGAGGGCACGGCCCTCCCTACCTAAGCTAATTCTCCACTAGATAAACAGTAAAAACGGTACTGTAGATTAATGTTTAATCCACATTTCTATAGACTGGCCTCCCTGCTTTGTCAGTCAAGCTCCGCCAGTGCTGCCGTGATGAGGATTCGGGATGCTCAATGGCATCCAGAAGAATGGTAGCTGACTAACTGCCCTGAAAAGAGATTATTGTAATGTAAAGCCGCGATTCAAAAAAAAAAAGAATTCAACACTTAACTTTAGCTGAACGCTATAGCCAACTCGAAAAATCTGTGTGGTGAAAGTGTTGACTCAACACTTGAAATGAAAAATATTAAGTTGATAAAATTTATATAAAGCAGATGGAAAATATTGAATTCACAAGAAATGTTAAGTCAACGTGTTCTACAAATGTTGACTCAACACTTGCAAATGCAGCGGCTAGGGTCGGCGAAGCCAATCATCGCCAGCTAGGACGCTCCACTGCTACTTCATATTTCCTGATTCCTCGAAAGCTACCGTTTGCTTAGAGTACGTTGTCCTCACTTGCCGAGCTGCAGCTTGCATGTGATGGTTTGGTTCTCGTTCCTGTGGAAGGTTGCCATGATGGAAAGCTCTGCAAGACGACGTGTTTGTTTTTCTAGTTGGCTCAACAATTGTGGAGTGTTCGGTGCCAAGGTGAAGTCGTGAAGATGAGTAATAAAGTGGCACGGATTTCTCTTCCCAAAAAAAATGATGTGTCTGCTCTGATTCGGGGAATTTAGCCCGTTTACGTGCTTGGGCCGCCTGGGTTCGTGTTTAAAATTTAGAATCGATATAAGAGCCCATAATTAATTTTGCATCTTCGCAGGGTAAGGCCCATGTAGGAGATAACAGCGGGAATCTTATCCATCTTCCTTAATATTTTAGCTTATTACGTACCTTATGTGAGCTCAAATGTTTTTCTTCATCGATCTCATGTAATTTGGGTCTAAATATTTTCTCCATGCATACAAGGGCGCGCTTTAAAAAAAATGTATATGATGTTTGTTGGTCTTCTTGTTTTTTTTTATAAAAAGTTACGGTATATAATGTTGCTCGTGAATTTGTTAACGAGGGATATGGGTACCACATGGGTCCCACAGATCAGGATATTGGCCGGACCCGATAAGTGGGCCCGACCGATCAGAGTGTGCAGACAAGGACACGAAGTTACTTGGAGTGCACGTCAAGGCAACAAGACTGTACAAATCTACCCCGGATATCATGGGATGCATATTGTAATCCGACTTAGATTGCCTTCCTTGTAATATCGAGTGGATTAGGTTCAAACCGACTTGTAACTCTTGGTCGTCAGCCTATATAAGGCGGCCAAGGGCGCTCCTTAAGGGCATCAGATCAATCTTGAGCAATACAATCCACGCATACAAGACGTAAGGTATTACTCTCCGAACTTGTCTAAAATCCTCGAGTCCCTTTCGTGTTCTTGTGATCACCTTCAAGTTCTTGGTCTCGCAATCGTCCTCACCTACAAATCAACCACTTGGGTAACCCCCTAGTGGATTGCCAGGCTCATAACTCCGACAGTTGGCGCGCGAGGTAGGGGTGGTTGCAAAATCCTTTTTGCGACCTCGATGGCATCCTGTCCCAGCGTTGTTTTCCCCAAAAGTATGAAGGACTTCCTTGCCAACCCATCCAGATTCAATTCGGGACCATGCCGGCGGATTCCATCCCGACCACTTTTTCCTTCGACTCGACGGCTTCCACCAACTTGGCATCCAGCGCCAGCTCGGCTCCCACTGGACCTATTCCAGCAGGACAAGTTCTCCACCCAAGAATCGTCATACCGCTTGCCCAGCAAGTCGGCGAACTTTCTCTCTCTGAGAAGGTTCTGGATCTACTCATTGGAGCCCACCCACCCATGCCCTACAACCTGATCGTGGGGCTTGATCGTATTAATAGTATTGTCGCTGAGTGCATAGAGCTGTCCGAGGCAACGCTACGTGAAACCAAGTCGGCGCAGGGTCTGTCCTGCGTCCCCTTCGGCGTACGAAACTCGACCTCCGAGTACTCTGCCAAGCTCGACCAAGTCTTCCAGATTCAATCTGGAGACTCATCCGAACTCGCCCAGTTTCTGGACTGTGGTGAATTTCAAGTGCCTCGCATCGTCCTAACGCCAAACTTTTATGGAAGCGATGATGAGAGCAACTCTTCCACGCCAAACTTTTATGGAAGCGATGATGAGAGCAACTCTTCCACGCCAGATCATGAAGCTTTTGTTGTTTCCGTTGACGAGCCACCTTACAATGGCAAAACGGAATCTCAAGAAAAAGGTCATAATGCCAGAAATCGAAACCGCGCATAACGGCAGCAACATGAGCAAGCCGACGCACAGCAGCAACCTGGTGCTAACGCAGATGCAGCAGGTGATCAGCGCCCGCAGCCGCGCAACGACTGTGACAATATCGACCAAGGTGGTGTCGGGAAAGACACATGCACTCTATGCGCGCCCGTAATCTACTAGCTGACCTCGAATAGGCTGGCCACAATGTCTTCGCTACACCCCAGGCCAACCTGGGGGCTGCCTTCGCGGAGCTAGAGCATTTTCCAGACTATGACCAAGTTCGACAACTTCAAGCGCGACTCCAAGTTGCCAATGCTCAGCTTGAGGAGCAGCTCAACAACTGACTTGGACACTCTCGGTCTACATCTTCGCGGCACTCTCGAAGCTGGTCTACGCATAGCAGATCCGACCGTCGCCGAGGCAATCGTGCTGGTGGTCAGCTAGATCCAATCCGTGAAGAGGAGGTGGAGCAAAATGCTGTCCAACCTGCCAATCCACCAGCCAACAATAATGTCAACCAACCGGTGAACCCTCCAGTCAATGACAACGCCAACCCTCCTATCAACATCAATGCCAACAATGAATATCAACGTGAGAATAACGACAACCGCCATCATGGTGGGAGAGGTAGAGCTGATGACCATGGCCGACCAGAACGGCAACGCAATCTTCGCGATGAGCTGCATGAGCTCCGTCAGAACTGGGACATACGCGCCGACCTCAAAAATCGCCACGACGAACGCAATGAGTATGAGATCCGCTGCTGTGTCGAGTACGATCGCGACTACGACGCTCCTCTGCCCAACCGCGACACAGCGCATGATGATTGATGTCACCAAGAAGATGAGATGCGTCGCCACACCGACTACAACCGTGCGTATGGCACTCCAGAAGATGCCTACAATCCGCCCAGACGCAACTATGACCACGATTACAAAGACGCCTACTCCCTGCCTAGACGCAACTGCAGCGGACACGGCAAAGCTCCTCCCGTCCAGTATTACCTCGACGATGATTACGATGATGACATGGTATTAGACGGCTTCGCTGCTTTCACCCCACGCCTCAGGGCTGTTGATTGGCCGCCTACATTCAAACTAGCCATCAATGAAAAGTACGATGGTTGCTCTGACCCCACCATCTGGCTCAAGACCTACAACACTGTAGTGAGAGCTGCCAACAGCACCTACGATCAGATGGCTGCCTACTTTCCAGTGGTGATGGGTACTGCTCCGCTCCTGTGGCTCGAGAATCTTCCTCCCAATAGCATTGATAGTTGGGGTCAGCTCGCTAGAGCTTTCACCCAGAATTACCAGGCCACCTACAGCTGACCTGGTAACAGAGAAAAACTCGGCCAAGTCCGCCAAAGGATAGGCAAAAATATTCGAGACTACGCCAACCGTTTCTTCAAAAATCGCAATAGGTTGGCTGGCATTAAAGATCGTGATATCATCTGGTACTTTCGCTCCGGCTTGATGAACCAGAAGTTGTTTGAGATTCTGTACGAGGCCACCCCAAAGACGTTGGGCAAATGATTGATGTTGTCAACACACAAGTTGGCATCGAGGAAGCAGCAAAGGTTCAATTCCAGAAACATTGCCAAGCCGATGACTACGACCAACCAATCCATCACGAACCCCGAGCACGCTCGGAGCCCCGACTCCGCAAAAGGGCCCCAGAGGTCTACGTTGCTGAGGGCGACCCGACCTTGCAAAGCACTTTTAACCAGGAAGAATTTGATGGAACCCTCAGTGGTCCGTGCCCTTTCCATAAGAACACACGTCATACTCTACGGGATTGCATAGTCCTGAAGAAAGAGCTCGGTGCCCCAGTGGAATACAAGTGACCACGCCGCAATGACTACTGTCGAGACAATAACAAGCGTGATTATCGTAGCCGTGACAACGACCATCGCCAAGACGACCATCACAACCGCAACAGCGGTGGCCGTGATGACCGCAATGGTCGCTATCGTGACAACCGCAAGAATCGCAACAACAGTAGGTGTGATGACCGCACTGACCAGAACAGAGAAGAGCACCCTGACCAGCCACACCAAGATGCCCAGTGGCCCATTGCCGACCAAAATGGGGACTTCCAGCAGCCTGAGTGCCAAGTCAACATCATTGTGGGCGGCCGAAACGCCTTTTGCAGTAACCGCCAATGGAAGCTTTGCAAACGAGAGGTGCATTTTATCTCTGTGCAGCCAGTCCAGTATCTGTGCTGTTTCGATCAGTCCATAACCTTCTCCAGGCAAGATCACTGGGTCCACATCCCAGATCTCGGGTCCTATCCACTGGTGGTTTGCCCGACCATAGATCGGGCCCTACTCCCTAAGGTGCTGATTGACGGTGGTAGCGGCCTAAACATCATCTTCACAGAGACCTTGAAGCGTATGGATTTCGATTTCAAGCGGCTCCAGCCCTGCGAAGAACTTTTCTATGGAATTGTACCTGGCAAAGGATCTTACCCCATTGACCGAGTTGTTTTGCCTGTCACTTTTGGCACTCAAGCCAACTACAGCACGGAGCATCTCACATTTGAGGTGGCCAATTTCAAGACTTTCTACCATGCCATCCTTGGTAGGCCTATGTTGGCAAGATTCATGGCGATCTCGCACCATACTTACCTTGTCCTAAAGATGCCAGCCCCAAACAGAGTCCTCTCCGTCTATGGTGATGTGGAGACATTATACAAGTGCGACACCGAGGCAGTCCAGTTGGCTGAAGCACTTGAGTTATTAGCCAAGGCCGCCGCTATAATAGCTGAAGCCCAGAAGATGAGCAAGGACTAGCTTGTGATCCCTGAGAAGGAACCGATCTCCACGGCGCTGCAACCCGACCCCAGGGTCAAGAAGATCTGCCTTGGCCTTGAAGACCCAACCAAGATGGCCCTCATCGGGGCCGACCTCTTGGAGAAATAGGAACTCACGCTCACCAGCTTCCTCCGGGATAACTCGGACATATTTGCGTGGAAACCATCTGATATACCCGGTGTCCCCAGGGAGATGACTGAGCACTCCTTGGACTTAAGCAAGACTGCATGACCGGTCAAACAAAAGCTTCATCGCTTCACCCAAGATCATGAGAAGTTCATTAGAGTAGGATTGAATAAACTCCTAGCTGCCGGATTCATCCATGAATGTAAACATCCTGACTGGTTAGCTAATCCAGTTCTTGTAAGAAAGAAAACCAATGAATGGAGAATGTGCATTGATTACACCAACCTGAACAAGCACTGCCCTAAGGACCCCATCCCTCTTCCGCGTATGGACCAAGTCGTAGACTCCACGGCGGGGAGCATCCTGCTCTACTTCCTTGACTGCTACTCGGGCTATCACTGATCACCCTCAATCCAACCGACCAAGACAAGACGGCGTTCATAACGTCCTTTGGCATCTACTGCTATAATACCATGACCTTTGGGTTGAAAAAACGCTGGCGCCACCTACCAGAAGGCAATCTAGGGTTGCCTAGCAACACAACTGCACAGAAACATCAAGGCTTACATCAATGATGTTGTCATCAAGACAAAAGATGAGGAAAGCTTCATAGCCAACCTTGAGGAAACCTTCAACAGCCTTTGGGTCGACCGCTGGAAACTTAACCCTGGTAAATGTGTCTTTGGTGTCCCATCTGGCAAGCTCCTGGACTTCATGGTCAGCCAACGTGGCATCAAGGCCAACCCCGCCAAGGTGGAGGCAATCAGAAACATGATGAAACCATCCAACAAGAAGGATGTCATGAAACTCACTGGCATGATGGCGACCCTTAGCCGCTTCATCAGCAAACTTGGAGAAGAAGGTCTACCCTTCTTCGAGCCTCTCAAAAAGGCTGATAAATTTGTGTGGGATGACGAGGCTAGCAAGGCACTCGAAGAACTCAAGGCTTTCCTCACCAATGCTCCAGTCATGATGGCTCTGGCCAACCAAGAAACACTATATCTCTATATCTACGCAACAACGCATGGGGTCAGCACTGTGCTAGTTGTGGAGCGTTAAGAACCCGGCCATGCTTACGCGGTGCAGCGGCTAGTGTACTACGTCAGCGAAGTCCTCAACGACTCCAAGACTCGCTATACCTAGGTGCAGAAACTGCTCTACGCAGTGCTAATATCTTCAAGAAAGCTATGTCGCTACTTCCAGGTGCACAAGATCTGTGTGGTATCCTCGTTCCCCATTGGTGAAATCCTTCACAATAGGGATGTCAATGGCCAAGTCATCAAGTGGTCTGTGGAGCTCGACGAATTCGACCTCAAATTTTGCCCACGCCACGCAATCAAATCTCAAATCCTGGTTGACTTCGTGACAGAATAGACGGAAATCCAGAATCCACCTTCCCTGGAGAGGCTAGAACACTGGACCATGTACTTTTATGGTGCCCTCAACATCGAAGGAGCCGGCGTGGGGGTCCTCTTCATGTCCCCCAAAGGTGAGCAGCTCAAGTCCATGCTCCAGATCCATTGCAAGGCTACCAATAATGGCGCCGAGTATGAAGCTCTCATCCATGACTTTCGCATAGCTGTTTCCCTTGGAATCAAGCGTATACTAGCTTATGGTGATTCAAAGGTTGTCATCGAGCAAGTTAACAAGAATTGGGACTGCACTAAAGACTCCATGGATGCTTATTGTGCAAATATCCGCAAGCTCGAAGCCCATTTTGATGGCCTCGAGTTCCATCATGTTCCCAAGGACCATAATGTTGCTGCCGACGTCCTGTCCAAACTCGGCTCCAAGCGTGCGCAGGATCCGGCCGGTTTATTTGTTCAAAATCTCCAGAAACCTTCCATCAAAATCCTGAACCCGAACCAGGACAGCAATGCTAGCGCTCAGGCTTTGACCGACCTAAAATCCGCTGATGTCATGATGATTGAGGCGGAAGAAGACTGGCGCACCCCGTTTATAGCCTTGATCACTGATTAAATGGCACGAGAGGACAAAGTAGATAATGAAAAATTAGCCCGACGCAGTGCGAACTATGTCGTCATTGGCAAGGAGCTCTATAGAAAAGCTGCGTCCACATGGATATTGATGAAATATGTTCAGCACAGCGAAGACGTTGAACTACTGCATGAAATCCACTCGGGAACATGTGGCAATCACGCCGCCTCGGGCACTTTGGTCGGTAAAGCCTTCCGCACTGGTTTCTACTGGCCAACAGCAGTTGCCGACGCAAGGAGCTCATCCAACGCTGCAAAGGGTGTCAATTTTTTTCCGAACAGCAGCACCTCTCGGCTCAGGCCCTGCGCACCATCCCACCATCCTAGCCCTTCGCATGCTGGGGGCTGGACATGGTCGGACCCTTCAAAACTGCTCCAGGCGGCTATACACATATTTTCGTGGTGGTCGACAAATTCACAAAATGGATAGAGGTCAAGGTTGTCACTAGCATTGAGTCGGCTAAAGCAGCTGAATTTGTGGAAGAAATTATGCATCGCTTTGGAGTGCCCAACAAAATCATAACCGATCTTGGTGTGCAGTTCACAAGCGCTGAGTTCTGGAATTTTTGCCAAGACAACCTCATTGATGTTACTACTTCTCGGTATCGCACCCACGCTGCAACGGCCAAGTGGAGCGTGCAAACGGGATGGTCCTCCAGTCCCTCAAGTCATGCATCTTTGATGACGCATCCAAATATGCTACCAAGTGGCTGCGTGAGTTACCCCATGTCATGTGGGGCCTAAGAACACAGAAGAGTCGGGCTACCGGCTACACGCCTTTCTTTATGGTGTATGGCACGGAAGCCATCTTGCCATCTGACCTTTGGCGCCCCGCGTATCCAATACTAAGCCATCTTACCAGGACGTAGGGTATTACTCTCCGGAGGTCCGAACCTGTCTAAAACCCTCGGACTACCTTCGAGTTCTTGATCTCGTAATCATCCTCACTTACAAATCAACCACTTGAGTAACCTCCTGGTGGACTGTCGGGCTCGTAGCTCCGACAATCGCTCGTAGTCGTTGCTTGCTGCATGCATCGTCTGATCAAGAAATGTTTCGGCGAGAAGAGCTAAGGATATATGGTAGCTGCCGATGGATGTCGACGTTACTGGCCACTCCGCTGTTGCTTTGCCGTGTTTCTTAATGCACGCACATGTTGGAAAGCACGTCGTCCGATGCAGCTCCGAAGAAAAGGTGGTGGATGACCAAATCTGCGGTACACCGACTCAACCGAAGTCAAGGACGGTCGATGTTGTTGTGGCCGGTCGATCGAATGGCTTCTAAATCGCCCCCTCCGAGAGTTGCAGTTTAACTTCGACACGTAGCAAAGTTGGTCCAGGTAGCCAGCTAGGATTCTTGACAGCAACATCGGTCACGATTCACGAATGGTCTGTACAACTTCGCGGCAAAGTCACACAGCTTGTGATGGATTCGCATATCCGTTAAAGGAGATGAAAATAAGAGAGAGACCTTGAATTCCATGTCTACGACGGGCGGATACAAGACTTGGTCACAGGCTGAGACTGGGCAAGCTAAGTAGTAAGTGATCCAAACAAAAGCGGAAACTTTAGAGTAAACTGACCACACTCTCACCATGCGGTGTTTACTAGACGACATGAGCTGAGTCAGTCTCCGACAGCAACTTCAGTGGCTAATGTGCATTCTCGAATGATGCCCACGGCTCCGATCCATGCTAGCTACTACAAGAGCTCATCAGCTATAAATTCGAGGCCAGTACCAAGTAGCAAAGCCCCCGGCCCCCACTCTCTCCCAGTCTTCCTTCCCACTGCTCTCTACTTGACACTGCTACTTCTACCAAAGCTCGACGCCGACGACCAAGAAGTCCAGATAGAGGGCAGCAACGTACATGGCACGACAACGACAAGAGATGCTGCCCAACAACCTGCGCGAGCGGCCGCCGGGTGATGCCGCCGCCGCCGCCTTCGCACCCGGACGTGGAGGTGGCCACGGGGTCCGGCTGCTCCTGCTCGACGCCGGGCGCGTGCTCATGCTGTGGGGATGGGGGACGATCGCCGCCGCGGTATCAACCACGCGGAACCGGCCGCCCGACCACGACGACGCTGCCAACGCCACGCACGCGTTCCTCGGCCTCCTCCTGTGGCTTGCCGGCGTGTCCCTCGTAACGTTCACGCCCGCGGCAAGGCGCCGGCGGTTCCCGCGGATCGCGCGGCGAGGCGTCGCCGTCGTGACCAATCTTGTCATGGGCCGTTTCTTCCCGCCATGGAACTAGCAGGGCGTGCAGCGTCAAGCTATGCTGCACAGATATATGTATCGGTGATATGTGGAAATGGTATTTTTCTAAATAACCCGAAACGCGGATATGTTTCAGGATTTTTTTAAATACAAATAAATAATAATATATAATGAGAATAACAACAATAAGTAGAAGTTTAGCATAATAAGCAAATAATGGAGTACATAAGTTTTGTAAATTAACAAAGTAACATGTTAAAATGCTGTGAGGATTGCAATGTAATTTTTTATTTCATTTTCTATTCTTTTTTCCTTCCTAAAGGACTTACGCGTGTTTTATATATCTATTAATGGCCCATACGGCAAAAAGGTAGGATATTTCACAGCACGGATGGATAGAATCATAGCTCATCCTCACCTCCGCTGTACTATTGCCTATCTCTCTCTTTTCCCGTCTCTCTGTCTGTCTTCTCTCCATCTTCCATCTGCTCCCTCTCTTGCCTCTCACTGCAGGCGTGCGGGCATGCAGGTGGACGCCTGGGTTGCTGCGCACGACAGACTGGTGGCGCAGGGCGGCCATGGGGACGGGCTTCGAGCGGCCGGATCCCCAAACGGACGAGCTCCAGCTTCGCGACCAGGAAGTGCTCGCGCATGGCAGCGGCAGGCGATGGGCGGCGGCTTGGAGCGGCGATGCGGGCGGCGATGCGAGCAGCGGCGCTGGTGAGCGACCTGCAGCCTGCAGGACGCTGTCGCAGGGCCACGGGGGCAAAGCGGCCACGGACCAGGCACCCGTATCGTCGAATCGGCTTGGATACGTACCCACGGACGTATCGACTTTTTCTTTTGCTCCATTTGGCTGCATGAAATGTTTACGTTTTTTCCTAAAATCACTGGAATCATTACCAAACGGTAACGGTATTTTTTGAAGTGTTTCGAATGAGAAATGGAAGAAACATTTCAGGAGAAATAGGTAAAAGGGTGTTTCATCAGTTTCTGGTTCACATCCTTCTCATTTCAACTGTCATTTTTTACCAGAATCTATCGAGTAAGTTTCTATATGAATCTGGAACCGTATAAATGGGACCTTATTTTTATTTCGGATACTTCATGATATGTATCCAACGCGTATCCATGACTCGGATACGGGATACGGCACCATGTGCACGTATCCGTGTAACATAGGCAGTACATGCTACTGAACGGTACGAGGGCTCCCTGCTGTTTCCTTTCACTATCGTTGTCTGGACTCTGGACAGGTTTGCCTGCTTCCTCCTATCGCCGTCCAGTCCAGGTGCTCCGGTCATCGGAGCAGGCTTTAGACTTTAGTGTGACCTTACCACTGCTCTTGTTATACAACGGAAGGCAGGTGTGCAGTAGAGAACAACGGGCCTTCACAACGAGAGACAGAGAGGAGCCACACACTGACACCGCACTGCACGTCTGCACTGCAGCAATATATGGCACGAGAAGGAGTGCATGCAAATTACCTGCGCGAGCAGCCAGAGCAACAACAGGAAGAGGCGGTCGTCGTCGTGGCCAACGAGCGGCAGCGCTTCGTCGACGCCGGCCGCGTGCTCATGCTGTGGGGGTGGGGCGCGCTCGCCGCCGTCTCGACCGCGGGGAGGAGCCGGCCGCCGGATGCTTCCAGCGCCGTGCACGCGTTCCTCGGCCTCGTCCTGTGGCTGCTCGGCGTGTCCCTCGTCGCGCTCGTGCCCCTTGCGCGACGCCGGTTCCCTCGGACCGAGCGGGTTGGCGCGGCCGTGGCCAACGCCGTCATCGACTGCTTCTTCCCTCCATTAAACTAGCTCCTGGCTGATTGCCGGTGCGTGGCCAGCAGCGTACACTATATGCGCGTGTCTGTCTTTGTGGAGTGTGATTACTAGTTGTTCGTGAATAATATTGGACTGCGGCAGTCGTCGATCAGTCTCGCGACCAGTCTGTCGGCCTGCATCTTTCCTGTGGATGCGCTCTGTCAGGATTCCACTGTATCCTATGGATTTTTTTTAGACATTGTTACATAAACTTACATCGACAAAGTGCATCGTATCAAAATGGCGAAAATAGTAAATAGAACCAACTACATATCCGTTGTCAACACAAGATAGCCTACGATGAAAACATCACTCATTCTCGGTGAAAAAAAAATCCATAGACAGCACCTCCATAGCATGGTATGCTCCATGATATACGCTCTTTATGACTCCTTCAGCAGCAACATCTATATCTCTTAGACACAATATGTGCCCCTGAAAAAAATTACCTACAAAAATGATGTTATATATAGACTTATTATTAAAAAAATAATACCATTATGGTTTAACCATGCATATAAGATCTAAAAGGAAGCAATCATGTATACTAAAGCTTGTTCCTTCACCTGACTCTAGTGCTGATCCCAATAATAATAATCCATTATATGATAGGGAGAATTTGACAATACACCAAAAAATGATATTAGCAAAAGTTATGCTAAAAAAATGGTGAATGGTTTTATTATGGTCACTAGCTAACATCATATCGGGTACTCCTTCCGTTTCAAATTGTAGGTCCTTTTTGGCTTTTCTAGAGACATAATTTTGCTATTGTAACATCCCAAGACTAAAAACCATTTAAAAATGAGGACTTTTTCAAAATTTTCAAACAAACATAAAAAACCCTCTTATATTCCACTTATATTCAAAATTCCATTTAATTATTTTCAAAACATGCATGAACAAACATACAACTTGTAGATGAATGATGTGTTTTCTAGACATTTTGTGCATTCCAATTGCTCCAAAATTTACCCAAATTAAATCCCATTCGAATTTGATCTAAAAACCAAACCAAAACTCTTTCAAACAATAGTGAAATGACACTATTCAAACACGGGCTGACAACCTTGTTACTCGGCTCGACCAACTTCCGGCCCGATCCGCTCCCACTCCTTCCGCCCGCGCGCCCACATGACCGACGCGGCCAGCAGGCCGAGACGGCCCAACATGACGCATCCCACTCCCACCCGTCATCCTCCCCCGCCTGTCATCTTCCTCCTCTCACCGCCTGTGCGTCCTCCCTCTCTCACGCCGCCGCCGCTGCTCAGATCCCCCTCTCTAGCCACCCCTCCGCCCTGCCTGCGAGCACGCCGCACTACCTTGCCACCCTCTCGCCCATACCTGCCGTCAGTGCACCCCTTCCCCCTCTCTAACCCCGGCTTACCTCCTCTGGCACACACGACGTCGCGACCATGCCACTGCAACTTCGACCACCCCTGCACAAACCTCGGCCAGGATCACCCCTCTGACCAGCCCCACATGATCACCTCATCCACGCACATCTACATGTGCCCTTATCCAAGTCCAAGACCTCCTCTCCATCTTTCTGCCATGTGCGCTAGAGCGCCATGCTCGTGCACAGAGCACCGCCCACCATTGATGGCCGGAGAGCTCATCCTCTTGCCCCCATCCTCATCCACAAGCTCAAGAACCTCTCCCCAACCTATAAATAGGTCTCCACCCCACTCCCTTTGCCTCACCACCGCAACCTCACCCCCACTGCTCCTCCACCGGAATTAGGACTTGAGCTCGCCGCCTGCACCCACCACTGTAGCCTTTCCCCAAGGCTCAGGCAGGGTCAAAGCCGAGGCAAACTGTAAGCTCATAGCCACCCTCACCCCGTGGCACTCTGCTGCCCGCTTCACGCTCGCCCACCGCCGCCGCTCAACCCCATCACCGCTGCTCACCAATGATCGATTCCCGCTGCCACGCTGCCCATAGGGACGTCCCAAGTAACCCTGTGATGCTGCCTGGACCCTCGCTCAAGCCCTCCACCCCTCTCAAGCTGTGCCTCCCTTTCCTCCCGCACCGCCGCCAAGCTACGCGAGCTTCGCCGGCCACCGTTGTCCCTTCCCGGCTCCCGAACCTACGCCCTTCGACTCGCCGTAAGCTCCCTTTCCACCACGGCCACTTCTTGCCCCTACTTGAAGTTGGAGCTGGCCGGCGTAACCAGCTCCGACGAGGTCCTTTGCCTCCACCATCGTGCTTTGGCACCCTCTCAGGTGGCGCCTTACGTGGCGCTAGCGTGGCCTGCTCACCAGCTTTATGCCACGTGATCCCATCGTCTCGTTAGCTGCCGTGTCAACCACCTCTCCTTCCATACATGTGGTCCACTGGACCACCCTCACCGCCTTCCACCGGTCCACGGCCTCGGTCCATCACACAATCCCCTGTGTAGATGGCCAGATGGACCGCCCAACATTAGCCCAATTTGGCTCGGCCCGACTAGGCCCAGCACTATTAGGCTCGATGGCTTTTTTGTGCTGGGTCGGGTCAGCACTGCGTGCCGAACTACTAGCCCAGGCTCGGCACTATGGCCTTTTCATCGTGCTGGCCCAGCCCGCTAGCACGGCTGGCACTACCATCTAGTGCCAGGCCAGGCACTAGCAGCGGCATTCGTGGCCCCCCGACGGTGGCGGTCGGCGTGCTTCCTTGCCAGCGTGGGGGAGGAGGGGATCAGGAAGGGGTGGCGCCTAGGGAGGAGTGAGGGCGGCTCACAGTGTGGCGCTAGGGTGAGGAGGGGTGGCCGGTGGACGTCGCGGGGGAAGGGAGGAGCAAGAAGGGGGCAACACCTGGGGAGGAGTGAGGGTGGTTAGCGGCGTGGCAGGTGAGGAGCGGCGGTCAATAGCGGCCAATGCACGTCCTTGCCGTCATGGGGGGAAGAGGGGAGGAAGAAGGGGCAACGCCTGGGGAGGAGTGAGGGGTGGCCGGGGCTCGGCGGTGCGGCGCTTGGGTGAGGAGGGGCGGCCGGTGGCACCATGCTTGGGGAGGACTAGAGGAGTGAGGCTGGAGGGATGGCCGGTGTTGTGGGTGGGGAGTAGCCACCACCGAGTGAGGGAAAGGTGAGGGAAATGAGAAGAGAATGGAGAGGGTTAGGGTTTGGGCGGAAAGCAGTCCTTTGACAGGCCGGGGGGAGGATAGGAGGAGGGGGGAAGCAGGCCTTTGACAGGCCGGCTGGTAGTCTAAGGCGTGCCAGGTTAACGGGCCACCAGCGTGCTGGCCTTAAAATTGTGCCGGGCCTAGGCCAGCACTACGGGCTGGGGAGGCGGCCCAGGCACTACACGATGCATAGTGCCAGGCTGGCCCAGGTACTATCCACTGCGGACCGAGCTAGGCTAGTGCTGGGCTTTTTCGAGCCGTGCTACGAGCCACCTAGCGGGCCTAGCCCATTTGGCCATCTATAGTCCCCCGCTGACACCACCCGCTGACCCCGTTGATGGGCCCACTTCTCAACCCGACTTAAAATGCTAGGCACACCCGAGTGGACGCACACCAGAAGTTATTCCACCCAATTCTTTTATCCAAAAATTCCACAAAAGTTCCCAAAAATACTAGATAAAATCATAAACCTATTAGAGCCACCCAAACTCCTTTTGCACTTCATTAAGGTGTTAAACCAAATAAAACTCTTTTCAGCCAATAGGAAAACTTCCTTTCCCACTTCTTAGCTCCAAAAATATCCAATAATTCCTAAAAACACTAGGATACATTCTAAGCACTACCCTCACATCCCAAAACCCATGTTATATGACCCTAGAACCAAGAAACCATCCAAATAAATCCACATAAATCATATTTCCTTTATTCTAGAAATCACATAGACCTTCCAAATCAATTGCTAAAACCCTAAGGAATTCTTAGAATATGCCTAGACCCCATAACATAGTGTTTAACTTCAAACCTCCCCTTAAATCATAAACCCACCCATAGAAAACCCATAAAATGTAAGGAAAATTATATAAAATATAAAGCCCTTTCCATCACATCTCGTAGAACCTTTCAATCCCATCACCTACCTTTCCCAAAACCCTTCCCCGAATGTATTAAATAAGCTTTGGATTACTATTGATTGATGATTGATGATTGATTGCATGATTGTTTTCTTATTTAATTAGTGCCTTAAGCCTTACCGAGAAGACAACGTCTTAACTCGGAGCTAGATATCCGTTGAAGGATTTGGAATCTTCGCTCGACAAGCAAGGCAAGTCTTAACACCAACCCATGGTTTCATCCTACATTTCATAATACTAAAATTAACCAAGATAACAATGCGGTATTGCGTAGCTTCATAACTCCTTAAAATATAAGGATAGACATATTTCCAAAAGCAAGCTTCTCCTTGACAGAAGCTCTAGAAATAGCCTTGTATCTAAGGCTTATTAGAATAGTCAGTATAGGACCTCATATATCTGTCTTCAAAACATCTTTTGAAAAGCATACAAAAGGTGTGAGTTGTGGTAAAGAAAAGGAGTAATAAAACATGACTAGCAACCATATAAGGAGGAATGCGAGGTAAGGTGGACAACCTTCTTGGGATGCTCCTGTCCAGAGGCTTACCTCGATCATTAAGGACCAGTTCACTAACCAAGTCTTTCCAGTGTATTTGTGCAACCATACGAGCCGAAAAGGTATGACCTTCGGGAGTACCTACTATGTGAGGACTTGATTCATAACCCACCAACAAAATCTAGAAAACCTTCTCAAGGGGCCACGGTGGGCAATAGATAGACTGGAGCAGGACCTTTATATAGTTTTAGGTTCGATAGACACGGGTCATGAGTAAAGGTCCAGAGGTCGTGTTTAACATGTTATGATGCATCTTTTTCCTAGGATAGTGTCCACGAGTGGACGAGATATGACCCTTGTTAGACCCTAGCTGTATCTGTGGATGGAGCTAGAGGATGCTGTCTAGAGATAGACGCCAATGGGCATGGTACGAATTTCTCGAAATGGAGAGAGTATTTCTGGTTCTAGCAGGGTGTCTTTGTTGTGTATGGAATACTTGTGCTAGCCATCGAATTATAGGACGGCTCATGCGGTTCAAGATGGTAGCATGAGAGGGAGATACCATTCTAGGTCGGGCCTGATGCCGTGCGGATGAAACGAAACATGGTGGTAACGTCTACTGCACTATCGTATCCTCATGTTTGTTCTGCTTAACTAAACTCATCAAATTTGCATTGTGTTCAGTCCTAGGTAGTGGGCACATGCTGCGCCTGCAGCCGTTGCTGTACAAGCGTAACTGTCTGTCTCAAGCTGTGTGCACACGTATTTCGGTCCAGCAGAAGAACGAATGAAGCCCAATTGACAACATGGCAAAATCAACATCCGAAATCTAACAAGACAATACAAATGAAACACAGCCTAAATACTGTAGCTAGGTGGCGGTAGAGACACTCTTACTCATCTGAAGCCCATTCTGAGCAGGATGTAATATAAGTGGAGCATCAGACTTGACTCTCCATGCCCGAAACATATTAGTTTCCAAGTGCCTATACCAATACAAGCTAACCAATTTCTAACCTTCATTGTGATCAAGTGATTCTATCCAGAGGCAGGCAAACCATATTGGTAAGGGCATGTTGATGAATTAGTTCAATTAAGTTGATGAAATTTAATTTGTTCCATCCAACACAAGGATAACCTGTTGAATGTTTTGTTCCATCCAACTATACTAACACACACTTGCAAGTTAACATAAGGATAACATGCACTAGTAGAGAACTGACATTCCATCCATGCCCTTTTGTCCTGGTTAATATTGGGTATGTGACTAAAGTGGCGTGCCACCGAAGGCTAGCGCGCGCGGGGGGGGGGGGAGGCTTTAGTCCTGGTTGGTATTTAAGCCCCCCCTTAGTCCCGGTTGTAACGGTCGAAAAAATCGCACCGACGCCGCCCCCCTTTCTCCAACCTAGATAAAAGATGCACCCTTTTATCCCCGTTGGAGTTACCAACCAGAATAAAAGATTTAATCCCAGTTGGTAATTCCAACCATGACAAAAGGGTACGTCTTTTGTCTCGGTTGGAGTTTCCATCCGGGACAAAATCACCAACCGGGATAAAAGGGGTTGTATTTTATCCCGGTTGGAATTTCCAACCAGGACAAAATCTCCTCCCCTATAAAATCGCCAGACAGAGAGCTCTTCTTCCTCCTCCAGCCCGAGCAACTCCACTCCATCGGCCTCCTCTCCATGGCGACGAAGCAACCCTAGGGGAGGTGCTGTCCAAATTTTTTTTCCTCATTTTCGTGGAGATTTCACTCATCCAAAGTATTGTGAAGGTTAGCTACTTCATCCTTCCTTCATTTATTGTTATTATGCTTTGTTTTATACTTTAGAGAGAGAAAAATGAGTTTTTTAGAACGAGGGAGAATAGAGAGGATTTTTTTATTTATACATGTTTTTGAGCTAGAATTTGATGGATAGCTTACTTGTTATATACAATTCGTATCAGTTAAAAGAACTTGATCAATATTACGCATGAGAAAAAAATAGAGTAAATGTGTTTTTAATATTTAGTCATTGTAATAAGATTAAGGTAAATAAATTGTAGATGTAAGAAAATAGAATTTGGTCATTGCTACAATTTTTCATGTCACTGTAATTTAACAATAATTGTATTTCTTTAACCAATAATTTATTTATCTCATGTTTAATGCAGGAACTAAATATTATAAACAATAATCCTATACGAAACTCTATGTTCATTTTCCACGAAATACGATGCATATGGACCGGCAATGGATGTACCACCTCCGTTCCTCCGATCCCAGTTAACAGTGTCTGCATATCGCATAAATGTGCTTACGCTATTCTCTACAGATAACTCAATCTTCTCCGAAGTCTATGGAGAGTCACCTCCGCTCCTCCAGTACCAAAAAATAATGGTAGAACAGAAGAGCTTCGAATCCACAAACTCGGGCTGAATATCATAAAAGAATATTGAAATAGTATTCCAAACGTCTTTTGGAGCCTAATTCTCATAATAGAAGTATGCTGGTCCAATATCCTCTTCAGGCAAAGATCGTTCACCGACCTTGACCTAGCAACTTTTGGTTGGTTTTGGCTTACCACCATAGGCCTTGCTCAGTGGACAGATCTTTTGGCTGGACGAGCTATTGTGTGTGTGTGCCACCACACTTTTATTATGAGAATGCGACACTTGCTCCAAAAGACGTTTGAAGAATTATTTCAAGATTCGTTTATGATATTCAGCCCGAGTACGTGGATTCAAAGATCTTCTATTGTATCATTAATTTCTAGTACTAGATATGTGGAGGTGACTCTCGATAGACTTCTGAGAAGATTGAGTTAAGTGTAGAGATGGCTTGGAGGGCGAACATTCTGCTATGTTGTACCATTATTTTAGGATAATTGACTACGTGAAGTCCACTGTGGAACATCTATAATCTTTAGTGCATATGTATCTTTATTGTCTTGTTATGAATGTAATTTTTATATGTATTTTTAGTGATTGTTATGAATGTTGAATGGTGTAATTTTAATATGAATTGTTTTTATCTTTATGAAGGTTGATTGGTGTAAATTATGAATATTAATCAAGTTCTTTATCTAATAAGAAGACCTATGTCCATTTCTCACGTAATAATTTATTTATCTAATATTTTTTGCAAGGCTAAATATTATAATCACATTAACTTTATATGTCCATTTCTCACGTAATACGATGTAGATGAACCGGCAATGGATGTATAATGCGGACAGACGGACCAATGAGTTTGTTGATGGGTTGCATTATTTTCTCGAAGTGGCCAAAGCGAACAAGCCAGAGAACGAGTTCATATGTTGTCTATGCTTCCAATGCAATAATAAGAAGGACTACTCTTCCTGGGGGACTGTTCACAGCCACTTGTTTAGATACGGTTTCATGCCTAACTATTTGGTTTGGACCAAGCACGATGAAACACGGATTGTAATGGAAGACGGTGAAAAAGAGGAGGATGATAACAATATTTTGGACTGGGCTGCAGACCAAGCTTTTGTAGATACTACAATGGGTGAGGCTGATGAAGATGAGTTTGTAGAAGACAACCCTATTGATGATCTTGGTCAGGTGCTACGGGATGCACACAGAGATTGCGAAACTATGAGGAATCAAAAAAGTTGCAGCGCATGATAGATGATCATAAAAAATTATTATACCCAGATTGCAAGCAGGGGTATAAAACACTGGGTACCACACTAGAATTTCTACAATGGAAGTACAAAAATGGTGTATTCGATAAGGCATTCCAGGGGATATTGAAATTGTCAAGAACATTCTTCCCAAGAATAATAAATTGCCATCCACAACATATGAAGCTAAACAGATTGTTTGCCCTCTGGGATCGGAGGTTCAGAAGATACACATATACCCTAATGACTGCATCCTCTATCGTGGTGATGAATACGAGAAATTGTATGCTTTTCTGCGTGCGGAGCGCTGCGGTATAAGATCAGGCGAGATGATCCTAGTGATGTATAGGGGCAGCATCCCAATTAGAGATTTCCCGTGAAGGTGATGTGGTATTTCTGTATAATACCACGTTTGAAGCGTTTGTTCAGAAACAAGGCGAATGCTAAGTTGATGTGATGGCACAAAGAAGAACATAAGCAAAATGAGATGCTGAGAGACCCCGCAGATGGGACCCAATGAAGATCAATTGATAGAGCATTCCCGGACTTTCAAAGTGATGCAAGGAACATAAGGTTTGGTTTAAGTACTAATGGATTCAATCCATTCGGTGAGTTGAGTAGTGGTCATAGTACTTGTCCTGTGACCCTATGTATGTTCAACCTTCCTCCTTGGTTGTGCATAAAGCAGAAGTTAGCTAATTAATGTTAGTTAGCTCTAATATGAACAATTACGTAGGCAGTTTTCACTGGATCCTCATAATAATTGAGGTTGATAGAAGCCACATCACTGTGTTCGATTCGTTGAGGAAACCACTGAAGGACTACCAAAACATTCAAGACATGCTAAACTTGTAATAATTATGGACCTTTATCTCTATGCAAAAGTTTGTTTCATAAATTTTCACCTAACACTGTATCATTCATTATTTTAATCCGCAGCACATGGAAACAAATCCTCAAGAATCACCAAGGTCCATTTAAAGAAAAACTTACATTCAAAACAGACTTCCCGGTACGTACAAAGTTTGCACATTTTGTACATTCTATAACACGAATATTTCATAACTTATTTTTTTCCACTAAAGTGCTTAAGACAGGAACCCAGTAATAATCTATGTGGATACTACGTCTGTGAGCACTGTACAATTTTGTGGGACCCAAGGTGCTAATACTTAATTGTTTTCTACCTCCTTATATTTAATTATTCGTGTAACATTCACATATTTCCAAATTACAAACGTGGAATATTCAACATAGCATCTTGGAGAAGGAGAGAATAGGGGCAATATGTGAAGGTCTCGTAGGATTCCTGGTGGACGAGGTGATAAATGCAGAGGGAGAATTTCATTACAACGGACGTTTATTAGATGCACCGAGCAACACCACGATGGTAGGATCCTAGGAATAAAGTGGACAAATTTTTGTATATATAATAATTGTATAAATACTAGTTTGATTTGTATAATATACTAAGAATTGTATATATAGTAATAGTATAAATACTAGATTGATTTGTATAAATACTAGTTTGATTTCATTATAAAAAATCTTAAGTACTAAAGGGGTATGTGCATGACCATGTAGACGTGTATGCGGGCACATGCACGTATGCCCTTTAGTCGGTTGAACGACTCGGGACTAAAGACCCCCTTTTCGTCTCGAAAATTTTATCATGGATGCATTTTCGAGAGATTTGAGGCCTACCAACCAGGACTAATGCTGCATTTTCCACCCGTGATGATTGACAAAATTAATTCATTGATATATTTTTTATAGATAATTCATTGACATATAAATGATAACTCCAGTGCTGATCGTTTATTCCGGCCATAGGTAGTACGCGTGGATACGACATGGTGGATACAAACGTAAAAGTAGGTTGTTTTTGCATCGGGGAAAACAAAATCTTAAACTGGGGTCGCCGAGCATGCAAGAACTATACATAGCTAGCTCGCCTGCGGCCGGCTAGCCGATGACGGGAGTCCGGACGACGACTTCCCGGTCGTCGCAGACGATGATGACGCGCTGGGCGTCGTAGTCGGTGGGCAGCGGGGTGGGAATCATGTAGAAGGCCGTGGAGACATCGGGCCTGTCGTCGTTGATCTTGAACGCCGCGTTCAGCGTCACCCACCCCACCACCTCCGGCCACGACGTCTTCTGCTCCCCGTCGCCGCCGCCTGCATCAGTACCTCTACTACCCATTCCCGACCAAGAGTGTACTGCCGAGGGAGTATCTAGCTAGCTACGTTGTGCATGCGCTTGTGGAAGTCTCATCTGATCGATCGTATTTATACTACGAGATTACTGGACACAATGTTGAGTCAAGTAGTCGCACGCATCGGGGACGACGCCCTCCGGCGGACGCAACAACTAGAGGTGTGTATAGTAGTATGCTGTGTGCTTCCAATGATCGCCGGCGTGTCGAGCAGCTAAGAGCCTAAGACGGCAATACCAATGAATGTTCGGGTCCATATACTCTACACATGTGAAGTAGATGGCGGTGCAACCAATAAACTAACGATCGAGAATATGCTAGTTCATTTTTTCTTTTAATTTTTTTTTGACAATATGACGACTTTGCTCAGGTTCTTACTTACGTCGTCTTACGTGTTTCCATCTTTTCAGGCAGAGAAGAATCAAGGTGGCATATGAAAATAACGCCGCAGCTAGACTTGAACCATACTTCTGCCTCAGCTGCACAAAATAGACACTGATGTTGTCTTTGCCATTTATTATTATTGTTGTGGAAATTCACGGTTGCAACTTGCCTCACTCGTGGCAGCGTTGTGGAGCTAAACGGCCCAAATCCGGCACGTCGGCCTCCATATCATTCCTATTTATCATGTATAATTGTATATGGTGAAGACCAAAAATGTTCTTCCAATGTCTAAAAACACATTTCATGTGACGATAACTCTGCTTTTGATATTGAACATGTATGTATGCTCTAGACACCATTGCTTTCTCTTTTTTTTTTGCATATGACCTCGTTGAAATGGACTTTTTTTGCCACGGAAAAGCTTCTATTGGTGCTCCGGTTCCAGCCCCTGTGAGCTGATTAGGATTTGGGGTTTTAGAGTGAGGCTTCCTTGCCACAAGAGGTGGCGGCCCTAGAGGAATGACCGCGGCCTGTGGGCCCTATCGGTGATGGTGATTGGCACAAGGGCCACAAATGAAGCAAGCCGCCAGTGACAGCGCTTGTCGAGCAGTGGTGTTAGTGTATAGCCAGTGGATGGGTGAGGTGAAGGGGCCGCCAACAACAGCGGTGGGAATGAGTGATGGCGGGATGGGCAAGGACAAGGTTGTCGTACGAGGAGATACGTCTTGTCAGAAAGCTATGCAAAGGCACCGGTAGAAAATTAAGTATTAGTTCCATTTGATAAACCTTAAAACTCTCGAAAATTTATCTAGGATAAATTTTTCGAAACAAAGGGGATCCTTTAGTCCCGAATCATTCAATCGGGACTAAATGCCCCATTTAATCCTGGTTGGTATTCCCAATGAGGACTAAAAAGTTTCAGAAAAATAAAAAAAACCCTGAGCCCGCCGCTCCGCCCCGCGCCCCCCGACCTCAACTCCACCCTGGCCCCAACTTCCACTCCGCTCAGCCCCAGCCTCCGCCCCAGCCCGTGCAGCTCCGCTCCGCCCCGGCCTCCGCTCCGGCCCTGGCCTCCGTGCCGCTCCGCTCCGCCCTCGCCTACGCGCCGCTCCACCCCGCGCCGCCGCTCTGCCACAGCCTCTGCACCACTCCGCTCCACTGCTCCGCCCTCACCCGCCCACCCGCCCACGCCACGCCGCGCCCACCCGTCCTCCCTTTGCTCCCTTCCTCCCTCCCCACCTCCCTGGCCTCCCTCCTCCCCGCAGGCGAGGGCGGCGCAGCGTGGGCGGGCAAGGGAGGGAGGGAGCAGAGGGAGAGGAGGCGGGGAGAAAGGTTGCTGAGGGAGAAGGAGAGGAGCTGAGGGAGAGGAGGCGTAAGAAGGAGAGGAGATGAGGAAAGAGAGGGGGGAGATGGCCGGGCGCAGGTCTCCAGGAGATAAGGTGGGCGCGAGTTGCTAGACAGGGGAGAGAGAGGAGTCAGAGAGGTGTATAAATCCCGGTTGGTGGCTCGAACCGGACCTTTTAGTCCCGGTGGGAGCTACCAACCGAGACTAATCATTTTATCTCGGTTGATGGTTCCAATGGAGACTAAAAAGGGTCCTTTTAATCCCGGTTGGAGCCACCAACCAGGACTAATTAATTTTATCTTAGCTGGTGACTCCAACTAGGATTAAAAGCTCCACTTTTATCCCGGTAGGAATCACCAACTGGGATTAAAAGGGCTCCATCAGTTTATAAAATTTAGACCCGGGACTAAAGGCCCTTTAGTCCTGGGTCCAAAGTCATCTGGGACAAAAGCTATTGGATGGAAGGTCAGTTCTCTACTATAGTCATTATAGTCATATGGGACAATATAGGACCTACATACTTGTCATCTAACCAGGTGTTGCATACTCATGCAAAATATATTGAAATTGATTAACTTTGTTCAAGAACAGGAAGCTAACAAGTTGTTTCATACAATGCTTGTTTGTAACTCTAATATCCTGACTACTATATAATGAACTCGTGAATCAGAATTGTTTTTTTTTCCGAATTCACATAAGAGCTGCGCATCTTTTTTATTAAAAAGAAGCATGATATGTTCGATTATAACGACGCGAGCCAACGGGTGCACACGCAGGAACGCCACTTAGCTAAACAAACAAACCAACGAACCAAGGTTATCGCCCCAATATTTTCTTCAATAGTAAGGTACCTAGCCCCAGGATATATATGACGCTACGATCATTCGTTCATAGATCAGCCTTCACTTTTCCGCATGAAGCTTTTTGAGGACGCATGCGCATGGGCTGTAGAACCCTGGTGACGGTGGGCGCTTGGTGCCACGGGCAGGGGGGCTCAGGGTAGGGGACGAGGCGCCCGAACTCTTCTTCGCACGGGCTTTCCGGGCAGCTAGCTTCTTGCGGACGGGTGCGCCTGGGCGAGGCGACGGCGAGCCGTTGCGCTTCGGCGGCCTCCCTCTCCCTGCTGGCGCCGGAGGCTGGTCGTCGTTGCGCTTGTTAATCTCCTTGAGCATGGCCAGCATCTGTTCCATGGAGAGCTTGGGGTCCTGCATGTCCATCACAGATGCGCAGCGTCAGTTTCTGATGGCTTTTAGCCTTAAACTGCGTGGAAAAGGGCAAGAACAACGATGAGGCAACCTGCTTCATTCTGTCCGTAAAGTTGCTAATCCCTTTCCGCAACTCCCCAATATCTGCGAGGAGCTTGTTCATCGACGGCAAAACTTTGGCCAGTTGAAACCCAGCCGGGGAGACGCCCGCGTCGTACGACGCCCTCCTAGAGGCGTCCGAGAGCACTGCCATGAAGTCACTCCATCAGCATATCCAACGATCGAATTCTACACGCTCACACACGTACTAGGAAAAAGCAGGTTGTCATTACCTTCGAATGCCTCCTTTATCCGGCGAAAACTTGCCCTGGATTCCTGCGTCGTAGAAGAATCCCCCTCCAGCCGCCACTCCTGCAAGAAGTTCCACAGCAAAAACCAGCCGGCCGGCCGGCGTAAGATCGACGCGCACCGCCGCCGTGCATACGCGTGAGTCGTGATGTTCGCTACTCAAAGAGAGAAGGCGCGCGTATGCACTCACCTCGACCTTCTTGTGGTAGGCGGCGTCGATGTTGGCGGCGGACGCGCACGTCGCCACGCCCAGCACCGCGTAGTGGCACGGCCTCACTGAGCCCCCGCACATTGCTGCTCGATCTCTGTCTGCCGTGCTCTCGCGCTGACGGCGACCACTCGCCGGAGATTGGAATTGGAATGCCTGGACCGGGGCCCCAACCCGTCTGTCTTATAGGGCGCCGGGCACGAGGGACGCGCGGGGCGATGCCACCAACTGGACATATCCTGTGGGTGCCGCGCCGCGCGGCGCGCGCGGCAGCTGTCGTGGGGCGTGAGGCTCCGGCCTGCAACGGCCGCGCGGGGGAGCGCCTCCGCTCCGGGAAGGTGGAAACGGCTGGCGCTGGTGCGCCAGCCAGCGGCCGGCCGCGACATTTGTGCGCTCCGGTGGGCGGTGGCAGATGCTTTTGCTCGCCGGGGTGGGTTTGCGGGCACGGCGTCGTCGAGTGGCGTGGACATCAGCGCTTGCGTGCGATGGGCTTCACTGACCGGCGCGGCGGGATCCGGTGAGTTGGTTTTGGGGGCTGGGAGGATCATGTGAGCTCTGGTCTTGGCTGCAAGGATATGGATGGAGGCGTGGCAGGATCGATGATGTCGAAGGTTGGAGGCTTCCTCTACAGGAAAGGAATACCATTCTTACCCCTTCTAGAACATGTATGGCTCGTCGATGATCAGATGGTGTCCCGAGAGACATTATGTTTGTCGGTGATGGCCGATGGCGATGCGAGCATCCTCCTCTGGTAGAAGAAAATAGTTGTGGCGGCGGCGCTCTTGATGCTTGGAGATTGGGTGGGGAAGGAAGGTGGGCTTGTAAGAACGACGAGGCGAGAAGAATGGTATGTGGACGCTAAGTGGTACCCCGCAACTTGAAGCGGAGATAGCAAGAGGAGAAACGAATGCCAAATGAGACGGCTCGCGAGAGGTGGTGTTGGTGTGTGCTTTTTATAGCCGCTCACATACGAGTGTCACGTGTTAAGATATAAAAAAATTATTTCGTGTTGTAGCTATCATCGTAACGGTTCATATGTTTACGTCATTGCACACGTATACCCACATTTAGTAAAAAAAAAACATACAAGTAATTTTCTCAACACAACAACAGTATTGATTGCATCGTTGCACATTGCGATGGCTTTAGGATCTAGAGTTGGTGACCCACAAAAGGTGGGAAACGATAATTATGCATTTTAGATTAGCTAAAAAGTCCACCCCCTGTTTAAAAAAAGAGAAAATAAGTAAGTTGATGGGTTTCTTTCAATCAAAAGTTCAAAACAATTAAATTCCAAGCCATCTAATTTTACTGTGTGATGTGCAGCCACGATACATTTGTCACTGTTTCTTATTGTTTAGACTAACGTACTTCATCCTTTAGCATTGTAAGCTGTACTTGTCTTGCCTTGTTACTTGTTCATTACTTTGATTTTTGCTCCACTAAAGAAAAGTGGCACTCACTCCAGTCTTCTCGGGTAAGTTCCATGAAATTTTTAAATCAACAATTTCGATCGCCAAAATGCTCAAATGAGATGATGACTCTTTTATTTTCTAGCACAGGTGCAGTTGGTGTTCGAAGAACAAGACAGCCCTAGGATACAAAGGAGGCTACGATTATTTGGTTCTCGGCCTACGGCTCAGCGATCGCCGGAAGAAAGAGCAGCTAGCCTTTGCGGCTGAACGGGCAATAGCGACACGAGGTCGAGGTCGAGGACGAGGCCGGCGAGGACGCCGCACTCTGCCTCCCGCGGAGGACGGCGTTCCGGGCAGCGGCCGTGGGGCCGGCGTCCTGCATCTCCTTCATCAAGGCAATAAGCTCCTCCCTGGTGGGTTTGGGCTCCTGCATGACATTTTCGTCGATCAGAGGTGCACGGGGCACGGCCGGCGAGCCGCTTCGTTCAGTTTTTTGTTGGCTAATTCATAGGAGACGGTAGAAAGAGCGATGAAGCAACGTCACCTGCTTCATCCTCTCCACCAACTCCTTCATCTTCCCCAAGCTCCGCGCCAAGTCCCTCGTAAGCTCGTCGTTCATCGTCGACCTCGACGGGAAAGCGTTCTTCGCCCGATCACGCACGGGCCGGAACGCCACCGCGTCGTACGCGGCCCTCCTGGAGGCGTCCGAAAGAACTGCCAAGTGTATAGTACTCGCTCCATCAGCATATACACAAATCTATCGAATTCTTCTTCACGAACACAAGTAGGAAAAACCATGGTATACCTTCGTAGGCTTGATGGATTTGGCGAAACCTCGCCGCGGCTTCCTCCTTCTCCCGAGGGTCGTCACCCTGCACCTGCACCTTGTCGGGATGCCACCTCTACGTACAATACAGCACACACAAGCCGGACGCCGGCGTCAGACGCGCGCCACCGTGCGTGGCGTTCATTGGCCAGATGAAACAGAAGGCGTGCAACGCGTACAGCGTACTCACCAGGACCAGCTGGCGGTAGGCTGAGCGGATGTCGGCGGCGGACGCGTCGCGCGCCACGCCCAGCATCGCGTAGTGGCACGGCCTCGCTGAGCTCCCGGCCATTGCTGCTCTCTGTCTGCAGTGCTCTCGCTGATGACGACTTGCCGGAGATTGGAATTGGGATGCCTGGACCCGGCCCCGAACCCCTCCGTCTTATAGGGCGCCGAGCACGAGGGACGCGCGGCTACGGCGAGCCTCCCCTTGGGAAACTTCCTGTGGGCGCCGCGCCGTGCCGCGCGAGGCTCCGGGCTGGAACTGCCGCCGGGGGAGCGGCTCCGCAACGGAAAGGCGGAAACGGCAGCGCCAGCCTGTGGCCGGCCGCGACACTTGTACGCCGCGGTGAGAGGAGGTTTGCATGCCCGGCGCGGCGAGGTCTGCTGGCCGCGACACTTGTACGGTGAGGGGGCAGAGAGAAGGGGTGCTTTTGCATGCCGCGCGGTGGGGTTGTTGGGCGCGGCGCGGACGTTTGCTGGTGCCCGGCGGGCTCCGGCGGACCGGCGCGGCGGGATCCGGCGAGTTGGTTTGGGGCCCTGGGAGAATCATGTGAGCTCTTGCCCTGCCTGCAAGGGATATGGATATGGAGGCGTGGCGTGGTCGATCGATGATGTGGAAGATTGGAGGAATACCATTCATACCCCATCTAGAACATGCGGCTCGTCGGCGAATAGGATCTTGAGAGAAGATATCATCGACGGCCATGGCCGACGGAGATGCGGGCATCCTCCTCTTGTAGAAGAAAATATGGTTATGGTGGTGGCGCTCTTGATGGGTGGAGGTTGAGTGAGGAAAGAAGGTGCATGGAACGGTGAGAAGTCGAGTGCAATGGGTTTGCCAGAGCGGCGAAGCGATAAGAATGGTATATGGAAGCTAGGTGGTGCCGTGTGACTTAGAAGCGGAGGTAGGAAGAGGAAAACGCAAAGATGATACCCGTCCAGGGAGGCGGTGATGGTGTGGTTTTTATAGGCCGCTCACCTGCGGGTGTCACGTGTTGAATTATAAAAAAGGTATCGCGTGGCATAGCTACCGTCTTAACGGTTTAGATGTTTACGTCATTGTACACGTAGCCACATTGGTAGAAGACGTGGCCGTCATTATTTTTCTCAACACATCAATGAGATTTATTGCAACATTATTGTAAATAGCCATTTTCATGGTCTTGGGGTCTAGGGATCAATTGTTAGTGACACGTAGGAGGGTGGGGAACGATGCTATATACGTGTTTTAAATTAGCTACTAAAAGAATCCATCCCTATATTTCAAAAAAGGAGAAGTAAATAAGTTGGTGGATTTCTTTCAACAAAAAATCAATCAAATTCCTAGTCTTAATCAGATTTTGCTACGTGACGTGAACGTACGCTGGCTATTGGATTTTCTCAGTATCTCTTAGTGTTCTAATTAATGTTAACTTTAGTTTTTTAGCACTGTAAGCTTTATTTGTGTTTCTTTCACATCGTTTTATTACTTTGATTTTCTGGTTATTTAGATTATTTTGTCTTGTATAACCCATATAGATTGCTGGTGGGCCAACCTTTTGCATTCCTCTTCTATACTATTCGGCAGTGTTAAATTTGATGGAAACTAGCATAAGTGCACATATAATCCACAAAATTTGATTGTCTTGTATATCCCTAATCTCGTCCATTTTCAGTTCTGTGACGGTCTTCAGTATCTACAACACATGGTGTTGACTGTTGAGTCAAGTAGGTGATGGGCTTACTATATAATCACGTATTCTCTACATGATTTGACTGGTCAGTGTTAGCGCCAGGAAAAAAATGTTCGAATTGTTCGTCTGCTTGCTACTCGCACCAAAATGGCAAACAGAGAATACTTTAATATCATCTTGCTGATGATCTTTACATGATTTTGTCTCAATAATGGTTACAGGATCACCAGTTTTCTGCAGCATTGGATGATTGTCCTGTCGGAGGAGACCGAGCTCTCTGACACTTCAAGTTTCAGAGGTGCTGCAGCTGTAACTGTAAGCTAGGATATGAACTATGAAAAGTAGCCCCATGATCAGCGATTAGTTCCTGTCTGTTGACGTAAGCACAAAAGGTTGTTGGCCTCTAATACCGCTTTGAGTAACTATCACTGGATGGTAGTGGTTCCTGTCGGCTCTTGTTTAGTTTGGACTGAGCTGTGTTTGTTGTTTTAATCTCTCTCTATTTCTGCTTTTTTTTTGAACGGATGGAAAAAGTTTTGCTAAATTTTTATTAGAAGAAAGAAAAAATATGTACAAAGAAACGGGCAACTAGGAAAAACCGAAAAAAGGAAGAAAACAACCACAACTGCCTAGAAACAAAACAAACAACTGGAACTGCAAAAAGCTATCGACTATTATGTTCAACAAAAAAAAGCTATCGACTAGGGGGCTCGATAAAACTTCTCAGAGACCGGCTACTAGGTGGGCGAGGAAAATGTTGATGTCTGCGTAGCAATGCCGAACTGTTGGCATCTTCCCGGATTAGATAGGCAACCTCTTCAGCTGATTTGTATTCTTGGTTGAACGTTCTCCTATTTGTTTCTTTCCATATGTTCTACTAAAAATAGATGACGAGGCTATCAAAGTAAGGTCGGAATTGCTTGTCCACTTTTATTCTACATTTCTTCCACCATCCATTTACTAACTGACTGAGTAGCTCGCTGGCAGACCCTGGAGGCCGAACCAGATTGTTAATCTGGCCCATACTGCCTTTGTGTATGTACAACTCTTGCAAAGGTGTGTTGATGTTTCCGGCTCAGAGTTACAAAGTTTGCACTGGGGGTTGTTTGCTGTCACGATCTTCTTGTGCAGTAGTATCCAAGCAAAGAAACAACATTTTGGTTCGGTTTTTGCCTTCCATATTGGGCCTGTGTTGAGCGTCTTTGTTCTGCCGTGGAATTGGATGCGAAGCGCTCTTTGTTGAATACTCTTCTGTTTCTGTCCATCTCCATATGATTTGGTCATCGGACCTGGGTCACATTCTTGTAATTGGATATCCTCCCATAGATTGACATATTCACGGATTTTAGCTCCGGTTGTTAGCGGGTACACCTACGCGATCCAGAAATTGTTTTGTAGCGCCGTGCTACTGTGAAGTTCTTTCTTCTGGATTTTATGAATAGGGACGGTACAACTCCGAGCTGGGTACCCTACTCGTGGGGCGAGTTTTCATCCTGAATGGAGTGGTCTTCTGGCGTAATAAGGAGTGCCAGCACATCGTCCTCCACCAAGGGTGGCTTGGCGAGAGCCTCTTCTAGAAGTCTCTGTAGATGGTGGTGCTGGTGGAGCGTCGGGGCTCTTCCGCTTGCCGGATCCTTGGGTGACGGGAATCCCATCCAGGATCGGGGCCTCCTCATCCTCAAAAGCCAGCATCCTCCTCCTAGCACGATTCACAGGATGGGCCTCCTTCAATTCCTGGGAGTGCCGATCCTCGGCTTCCTTGAGGGCCTCAATGGTGGCAGCCTCATTGCTTTGGGCGGCCGCAGCTCATGCCTCGGCTACTGCCAGCTTCACCTGGAGTCTCCTCACCATAACTTCTGCGTCCTCAGCTCTACAAATCTGCTGCTTCAGCTTCACGGCCTGCTCGTCATAGAGCTCGTCTAGGGTGAGGAGATAGGCAGCCATATGGAGCATGGTGGGGTCATCCTCGCGCTATCCACGTCCTTCCAAAGTTCTCACCCAAGCCAGCCAGACCGGGCGGTTCTTCTTGACAGGCGGGTAAAATCTCATCGGAGTATGGCCGATGTGCCTCTCATAAATTTGGCACAGGAAACGCAGAGCCTTCCGAGCTGCCACTTGGTAAGTGTGCTTGTGCCAAAATCTGGTGGCAGCCATGGAATGGCTGGATCTCGGGGTAGCGGCTACTCCTCCCGACGTAGATAATCATCTCACATCGGGGGTCCCGCGGTCCTCGTACTCCCTGCTGGTGTACTCCGTACGCTCATAAATTCCGAGGCAGTCCATGCAAGCGAACAACAACCAGGGAAAAACCGGGCTCTTCCAGGTAGTGGCTGTTGATCCATCCTTCTTCGGCCATCTGGAAAGAATTTGGGTGTAAATCACTTTTTGCAATATAGCAAGGGAAGCAAGAAGTTTTATAAATCATATATTTTGGTCAAACAGGCTTTTCCGGTCCTACGGGTCACGTCCTATAGCCAACGACAGCTCTGATAGCACATGAAGCGTCCCCACATAAGCAGAGACTAAATGTGATACAAGTATCAATCCTAGAAAGATGATAACACATTTATTCAACAGATGGTTCATAAACCGTACAACTCCCGGGGGAGCGGGCGTGAAAGTCACGCTGAAATGATAAGTAAAACAACAATGGTAACAATCCAAGATACTATCCAGATGAACGCTAGACAGCACTCGAGACTACATGCTAGTAGAAGCATCCTGCAAAGGGCCAACACCACAGGCAACGTTGGGTGCGGAAGCGACCACCTACTCGATATCCTCGGCAACGAAGTTCGTGTCTTCCTCTGAAGCAACAAAACAAGGGTGAGTACAAACATACTCAACAAGTCCAACCACACCCAGAGAGGGGTATGACAAGAATATGCACAAATCATAAAAGGATAAGGCTAAGGTTCATTTGCAATAAAGCTAGATTTTTAACACATGCAAGGGTTCATTTTGAAAAGGTTTTCACAAAATATTTGTTTAGGAACTGAATAATTAAGTGGGGTTGATCTTACGCAAAGGATCTAAATTTTAATGCTACCAGACTCCCCATCCGCGGTAGCTCATGGCACAACTGCAGGACACTTCCAAAATCCAACACAGGCCATGAAAATCATCCATCTCCCAAAAGCTAGTTATGTGACCAAGCCGTAACTCATCCAATAATGTGGACACGGCTATTCGAATAGGTTTTAACTCTGGAGAGGTGTACATTTTACCCACAAGTAGGGTACCGCAGCATGATCACCCTAGTGTCAGTGCGGATCCTATCAAAGCCATTACCCACCTTAGCTAAGACCTGACTAGCCAACACGAAAACAACCAAGGGGTTAACGACCTACCAACAAAGTCTTAATTGGGACCTAAGTCACAAAGACTTACTCCTTCTCCATGATCTTCCGTTGCTCACCAGCTCTCCTGATAGCTAACAGACCAGCTAGTGGGATTTATGCTAAGCCTTTGCCGCGTACAAAGGTCGAGCGGTTGCATGATAAATTGGGTTAGGCAAGATGACACATCAACTCAGTCCTTAATTAAGACAAGATGGATATCTCTCAACCTGCTCAACCACTAAGGTACGAGCCCAACTTAGCATTTCACACAAGAAACATCCATCCGTCTCATCAAAACATCTTTTCTTATCTTTCACCAAAATCCCATTTATTTTCACCAAAACACTCACGCATTTATTCTTTGATAAAACACATTGTAGTCATAATTGGATTGTAATAAAATGAGTAACAAGGTCCTAAGCATTCTAGCAGTAATTATCATCCAAATAGAGCATATCATATTTAGAGACAATTCTAGGACATTAAGGAATAATCATAATAATCAAGGGGTGGCTATCCAACCGTGTTTTAGCAGTAAAATAATATGCAATTTTTAAAATAGGCCAATAGGTTGTGTTTGAAAAACTAGGATAAATATGCATCAAAGGGTGAGATTGGACTTGCCGTCCTCAAAACCTTCCGAGAATTCCTACTCGCAGTACGGGTCCTCGGGCTCCGGCTCGTGGTCCTGGCCGTCAAGTTCCTCTTCGAGCTCCTCCTCCTCGGTCACTTCGTGATCTACGGCACACACGAGCGAGCACACAATAAATAAAAAAAATAAAGTTTTACCCATTGAGCTCGGAGAGAGAGTGAACCAAAAATAAAGGAAGAGTGACTAGGCGGGAATATGTTTAGGAATAACATGGTCGAATTTGGGGTTCCTAGGAGGAAATTTGGCGCATAAAATGTTGGAGACAAGGTGCTTAGGGGCTGGTTTTAAAGGGTCCAGGGACCTTTTTGTAAAGAACTTGAGAGAGGGAGGGCTTCTGGCAAAAAGGAAAAGAGGGGGGGAGGTCTTGGTGGGGAAGAAGGAGAAAGGGAAAGTTTTAAATGCAAAATCATCTTTCTTCCTCCTCAAAACAGAAACAGAGGAAGGGAAAAGGGAGGAGACGGCCGGCTGAGGCGGTGCCGCCGGTGGCGAGCCAAGGCACGGCGGCGGCTGGGGGAAGGAGGAAAACAGAGAGGGGAGCGAGGGGGTTCCATTCCCCTCCTCACCTTGGGCTAGGGCGGCTTGGAGAGGTGGCTCCACGGCAGCGTCGGAATGCGGCGGTGGTGGCACTGGGCAGCGGCGCTGGGAGCATGAACGGGAAGGGAGTTGGCCAGGGCTTGGTGGTGGAGTGGAGAGCGGAGCGGAGGGCCTTTTATAGGCCGGAGGCAAGGGGTAGGAGGCGGCCAACGGGCGGCGCACAGGGAGGCGACAGTCGGCGTTAATGGAGGTCGGGATGTGTGGGCACAGGAGGTGCTGTAGCGAGCGGCACACCAGCAGCTGGGTGGTGGCATGGCGTGGTGGAGATGCACGTGCGCGGCGTGGCGGGATCGGACGCACGCGGCGAGGCGAGCGGGTGGTGGTGTGTGGGGATGCCGAAGCGCATGTGCAGCGGGGCAGGGCCGGGGCGCTCGCGGCGAGTGCAGGCATGGGTAGCGCGTCGGCCTGCGGTGAGCAGGGTGACGATTGAGTGCGCGGCGTGCGTGGTCCAGGCGCGGTGGCGAGCACGCGGCGCTCTGGGCGAGTGGGAGTGGGGGTTAGGAGCGCGGTGGTGAGCGGGCGCAGTGGTGTGGGGGCGGGCGCACAGGCGTGCGCGGCAAGGTAGGTAGTGACGAGCGACGTGCGGGAGCGATGCCAGGCGGGGCGAGCGATGGGCGCGGTGCGCGTGCGTGAGCGCAGGGCCAAGGTGTCGGGGCTGGGTGCAGATGCGGTAGGAGGGAGGAGGAAGGAAGGAAAGGGAAAAGGAAAGAGAAGAAAGAGGGGGAAAAGGAGAAAAAGAGAGAGGAAAAGAGAGGGAGAGCTGGTGGCGATTGCGGAAACAGTCGCGAGCACGCGCGACGGTCTTCCGTCCGGCACGCGGCGTGACGGGCGGAGAGGGAAAAGGGAAAAGGATGGATGGTGGTCGGCTTGGTGCCGGGATGCCGAATTCTCCGGGAAGTTGGAATTTTGAGAGCTCAGAACGGTGAAAGATTTTGAAAGAGATTTTTAGCGAGTGATTTCGATTGGTGATTTTTAGGGATGTTACAGGCTGGCCGGGCGAGGGGGTCGCGGGGGAGGCGAGGCGGCGGGGACGAGGGCTGGGACCAGGCTCGACCGACGAGAAGGAAGGGCGGCCGGCGGTGACGAGGAGGAAGGGTGGCCGGCCGGGCGAGGGGGGCGGCAGGGGTTTGCGGGAGAGGCGAGGTGGCGGGGATGAGGGCCGGGACCAGGCTCGGCTGACGAGGAGGAAGGGCAGCCGGCGGTAACGAGGAGGAAGGGTGGCCGGCCGGGCAAAGGGCCTAGTAGGGGTTCGCGGGGGAGGTAAGGCGGCGAGGACGAGGGCCGGGACTAGGCTCGGCCGACGAGGAGGAAGGGCGCCCGGTGGTGACGAGGAAGAAGGGCGGCCGGCTGGACGAGGGGGCCGGCAGGGGGTCGTGGGGAGGCGAGGTGGCGGGGATGAGGGCCGGGACCAAGCTCGGCCGACGAGGAGAAAGGACGGTTGGCAGTGATGCGGGGGCGGTTGGGTGGGGTTCCCAAATTAGTACCGGTTACAACCGGTACTAAAGGTCCCCCTTAGTACTAGTTATTTGATCCAGTGCTAAAGGGGGTTTAAGTACCGAAATAGCAATACCGGTTGCACAACTAGTACTAAGAGGGGTTTGGACCCGGTACTACTAATGGGTGACCTTTAATACCGGGTGAGCCCCCACTGTACTAAAGAGGGTCATGGGGGTATCTCGGA
>NC_028453.1:38231983-38248893 GCF_000263155.2 Setaria italica
CATTAGGTAGATGTCATTTGCTAATGATGGATTAATTAGGCTTAATAGATTCGTCTCGCCGTTTAGCCTCCACTTATGTAATGGGTTTTGTAAATAGTCTACATTTAATACTCTTAATTAGTGTCTAAACATTCGATGTGACACGTGCTAAAAATAAACAAAAGGAACCAAACACACCCTGTATGATGTTCAAAAGAGGGCATAAAACCTGTGCAAGCCTAGCTAGTACTCCTTTGTAAGCTCGCTTTCCCATTGCAGTTGCAGCAGACCACATCATTGCAGTTGCAGCAGAACAAATGAACAATCGTACGCTGTACTAATGGATGACTTTTAGTACCGGGTGGAGCCTAAAGGGGGTCACGAGGGTATCTCGGGAACTATCGGTTAGACCCTCACATTAGTACTGGACCTAATGGCAACCGGCATTAAGGTGCTGGACGAAAAGCCATTTCTCGTAGCAGTGTGTACTACTCGCCTACTCCGCGATCCTCGTCGGGCCGGCCGCACCCTCGCACCCGCGGGCTTCCTGATGTGGCTGGCCGGGGTCGCGCTTCTGCTGCTCGCTTTCACGGCCGGCCGCCGCTTCCGGGCGGCGTCACGCTTCGCGGCTCGGCTCGTGGAGGCAGTGATGGCGGCCGTCTTCTAGTACGTACATGGCCTGGCCTGGCTGGTGTGCTCTGCTGACGCGTCGCGTAGCATGGATCTGTAAGCCTATATGATGTTCAAAAGAGGGCATAAAACCTGTGCAAGCCTAGCTAGTACTCCTTTGTAAGCTCGCTTTCCCATTGCAGTTGCAGCAGACCACACCATTGCAGTTGCAGCAGAACAAATGAACAATCGTACGCTGTTACCTGCAGCAATCCTATTGGGTGGTGATCCATCACAATCCTATTGACTGTACGCCATCGTGGCTGGCTGGTGGACTCTTCAATCCAACCAGGACCTATTTGGTTAGATCGCGAAGCTGAGTGGCTGCAAATTAATTTTCTGCCCACGCCAAGCTGCCCCACACGGCAACTGCCAACCTCCTCAGCGCTAGCCGCTCCCTATATTCAATTCGTTCCTCATCCAGCGGCCGCCATGGTTCACCAGGACGCCTACCGAGCTCGTCAGGTCAACTCGCTGGGTCGCTGCCGCTGCGGCTGGCCACCAGTCCTCCACCACCATGCGCGCCGGCCGCCGGCCGTGACGCGGCCACGGCACCGCAATTAAGCACGGCGCTCACGCTGGCTCGGCAACCAGCATGCACTCCGGTATGTCGCTCGCTCCTCTTTGTTATAGAGCTATATCGATCGTCTATGCAGTTTGAAGCTTGTACTTTTGTTTGTTTCGTATATAAAGCGTTTTTGAAACGAGGAAGTGGCTTCACTTCATATGCTTTTCACCTTTATTTACCAAGTCATCATCATGGCGTTTTTGGCTGTTGGTTTCTCAAAGATGTATGAGATGGCTCGGATCCTTGCTATATATTCAGCAGCTATGGGTGATGGTGCCGGCAGGCCGAATGATGCCGCACTCTAGCTAACTCGTTTTGATTTTAAATTTCCACCAGGCTGAACCGATTCAGAGATTATAGAGCCTGCATTGTTTTCCCTGAACCTCGTATTGTTGTGCAGTTTAGATTCAAAAGAGTAGCAAATGTTCTCTGCTACAGAAGCTGAATCATATCGCTGAGATTTTCCCTGAACCTCGTATTGTCGGGTGTGGAGTCCACAAGATAACTGGGCCGGGCCATATTGAAAGAACGGCCAGCGGAACATCACTATTTCAAGCCCATGACTAGCAAGCTGAGGCCGGCTAACTGTCTTTCAGCCTGTTGTCAAAAAAAAAACTGTCTTTCAGCCCAAGCGATCAGGTCACTTCCAGCGTCGGCTTCGCCTTCGCATCGCAGCTTCGCTTACAAAAAGGTGGTGGCACCGCACGGCAGCACCAAAGGGACTGTGGAAACCCTAGCTTAGCCTTAGACTGCGCCGCCACCTAGCTAGACACGATGCAGGGGATCCGCCGTGACCGCCCCGCCGCCGCCGCTGCCGCTGCTGGCGGCGGCGAACTGGGCGCCCTAGAGCTGATCCCGCCCCAGGACCGTCGCCTCCCGCGCGCGGCGGTCTGCTTCCTGGCCTTGGGTTTCTGCATGCTCATCCACAGCACGGGGCTGAACTATCATTCCGCCGCCAACCAGGAGCTCGTTTTCGCGGGTTTCTTCGTCTTCATCGTCGGCGCGGCGCTCGCGCTCTTCACGCTGGGCGGCGCCGGTGCCGGGCACGCCGATGCTCGCGTGGAGTAATTAGGGCTTCTTCGTCAACATCTGCTGCACAAGGGAATCGCCATGAGTGTGTCTAGTTCTTGTTGGGGGCTTCTTACTTCTTCAACATCTGCTGGGGAGGCCTTGAGGCTTTTGCTATACTAGTAGCGTACGTAGTGTGTTTGAGCTGTCTGCTGTGTGAGTACATGTGTGCGGCCGGATGTCCCTTGAATGTGTATCATGTAATTCACTAGTTTGTCCATGTCATTGCAATCCAATCACAGTTTTCGTGTCACTAAAATATCGTGTACACAAGTTTTCCCTTTCATCTTCATGTACTGATCTCCACCATTTTGATTCCATCTGATGGTGGTAGCTGCAGGATCTTGATCTCCGCCATAGTGACTCTAGTTTTGGGATCGATTCATCGATTGATTAAACAGCGAGCGTGTCCTAGCAAAGGATTCGGGATGATGAGTATAATAGATGTAACTGTCATAGTGGACACCGTCCCAATTCTTTCATTGTCTTTTGTAAATATGGCTGTAATAATTAACTACATATAAGTGAAAATTTCGTGTATTTATGGCCCTAAAGCAATTACCTATTGCACAGATGGTGGCATCATCATCATGCATCAAGGAGACAAGCTGCAATACAAAACTTTGCCTATTTAGGGCATCCATTCACATGAGTTTATTAAAAACCAGTAACCAGCTGTTAACCCAGAGACCCACCAGGATGTATTGTGTTGGCTGGTACGTGTGCCAATGTTGTGTTGCTAATGTAGAGTTGATTAGATCGGATTTTATTGCTCATGGTAGCAACAAGCTGGATTACTCTTTCTTTCCATTTTTACATATATAGCCTTTTTTCAGGTTCATTGTTACATAGAGTTTTTTAATATAGTTTTTTTTCACTGTTACACATATGGTCAGGTTTTATTGTGCCATGATAGTGAAACCTACGTAAGGCTAGATGAAAATTAAGAGGGCTCTTCTGACTAAATAACATCATTTATGTTACTTGATTGGCAATGTGTGGTTTCTTTATTTGTAGTCTTATTTCATAAATGACATACAACATTACATCATGCCTAATTTTCAGAATTTGTGTTCCCAGAAGATTTTGAGGATTTCCCACACCCAAGGAATCGCACTTCGCGATTTTACCACACACCCACTTTGCCCCCATTGACATTTGGTCACTTGACCATATAATGTGATATATATGTCAAATAAGTTACATCATTTCATATAAAAACTGTGTAGAACGGTGATGGACATAAAGTCCCTATGAATAACATGTCTGTGCAATGAAGTTTCCTTTTCATCTTCACCCATTGATCTCGACCATTTAGACTCGACCTGATATAGTAGCAGGCTAGCAGCTAGATCTTGATGTCCCCAATTTTGACTCAATATGATCATAGGTAGCAGCTGGGGGAACATGTGTATTTAATCTGTCATAAATTCATAATGAATAATTTCATGGCACATAAAGCTGTGCAATCAGTTCATATTCTTCAAATCACTCTTCCTCTATATTCATATATAGCCCTAATAAGTAAACCTTGCTGTGCAGGTGGTCGCATTAGTGTTGACACTTGCAGGCCAGCTGCAAACCGGCTTCGAGGAGAGAGGATGCATGCAATGGCAGCACGAGCTAGCTAACTACTATACTCTTGATAATAACAAACATATGATCATGGAAATCATAAATCATGTGCATTATCGGTGAGTAGCTTTGCCAATGTGTTTTCCAAGTAGTTGAATCAATGTAAAATAAACGGATTATTAGCTGTCAACTACTTAACAAGCTGTGTACTCATGAAATGACAAGATATGATCATGGAAATCGTAAAATTATTTTGCGCAGCAAGACTTAGCTTACAACCACATTTTATAGCCTGAATTTTCCGGCAAAATGGCTTTTGTACTAATCTCTCCATTAATTCTGAAAGACCAAATTCACAGGGTTTTAGTATTTTTGTCCATTGCAATGACAATAATGAAGTGTTTTTTCATGTATGTATATATGTCCCATTAACAAGTAAGTGCTTCTTGTGCAGAACTGATGGCTATAGAGATGAGCTGCAGATCAATGATGATTGATTGTAACATTGCATGGATTTTGCTTAATGATTGTCTGATGTATAAAGTTGTTGCCACAATATTGCACAAGGGACATAGGCTAAGTAACTGGGTTTTCACGTGGAGTTTAGCAACCAATAACTATAACTCCCCTGCATAGATCCACCAGCTGTATGTATCGATGCAGGTGAGTAACAGGGTCGATGCTGTATTTGGTAATGTAGTTTCATTTACATAATTTATTTATTTGAAACGAAATATAGTTTAATCCATTGAGCAACGCATTTAATTTGATTGTATCTAGCTAAAAAGTTGGACCAATTAAATTTTGTTAATGGGTTTTCTTTTTTTCTTTTTGGCTGTTTCTTACCATTGAGACGATTTCTCCATACAATTCAATCCATCAACCTTGTATATTGTACTGCTAATTATTTTGATAATGACTTGTTGGACGAACCTGGATGACTTCTATGACCCTAATACGCTTTTAAATGCTTTTCCTAGTCGATAAATCCTGATGCTTAGTAGATTAATGAAAGAGTATTGGTGTGGAATTTCTGGCATGTCATATCTAAATGGTATGTACTCATTATGGAAATGATATTATCTCAGACAAGCATCTGCATGCATAGCCTTTTTCCTAGCACTAACAAATAGGTCCATAGGGATCGCCGTTACTATAAATTCTGGTTCCTTTCAATTGAATATAATGAGCTCAAGTGTGTTTTTGGGAGACATCAGAATGCACCTAAAGCTGATCATATTACTCCAAATGTCACAAATACACATCATTTTACATTGATGTATTTTTTTTCGAAAACACAACTTTGACCACTACTCCCTCCATTCGAAAATGTAAAAAATGTTTTAGTTTTGTGTCCCAATGTCACAAATATACTCTGCTGGCATGGATGAGGTAGCTGCAGTTGAGGAATTCGATATGAAGTGGAAAGTTAGGAAAGACATGGTTCTGAAATATGGATTGCACCTTCGCAAAAAAAAAAAATGGATTGCACGAAAACGAGTTCATTGCACGGGCATATCAGAACCCTGGGATGTGTATACTCAATGTAACCGGCCAGAATGCCACATATGTGCTGAAAACATGCATACCTTGAGCAAGAGCACCTTTAATTCATCTATTTCCCTCACAGTGCAACAAGCTAATATCTGACCGTGAGGAGGAGGAAGGGCAGGTCTATATGGACAACAATTATAAGTGGACAAAAAATGTGTGCAGGTTTCGATGTTATACCTGAGAGTTGGTGGTCCCTTAGAGCATCATGTACAACATTCATGTGGGGATATGTTCTGGAGACGCTTCAGAACAACCACAAGGTCGGCGCTCAAGCTGGCCAACCATGAATGTACGTCGCTCTGCTTCTCTTTATATTATTACGGTACGGATGTCTATGCAGCAAGTTCCAATTAGTTTGTTCTTATGTCAGAGAGCGTTCTTCTATTTGCACCCTTTAATTTGAACGAAGTGTTTCGCTGCATATGTATCTGCATCTTGTGTCCTTTTCGCTTTCAGAGTTTCAGTTAGTTTCTCAAAAATGCATGAGATGATTCAGGGTCCTTACTCGATTGGCATGCATAGGAGATAGACAGTGCTAACTTGATTCCCTTCTCGCACCAGGCTGAATCGATTCAGAGATCATAGAGCGAGGTTGCACAGTTTCCCGGCCCCTTAATAACCTCATCTTGTGTAGTTTAGATTCAAAGAGTGATAAAATGTTCTGTGCAAGACTGCAACAGAACCGGCCTGAAACGCTGAGATTTACTTGAAACCGTGAGTATACTGAACTAAAGGCTTGGAACGAGCTAGATCTCTCAATTTCGCATAGGAAGAAACAGTTTTCTCTCAGTTGTGCAGCTTATGCGATGTCACTCCGCTGGACAACTGGGCTGGCCCATATTGGTAGCATACGGTCAGCAGCCCAGCACAAGAGATGTGTTTAGGCCCATGAAGTATGAAAGCCCAGCCTGCCATAATGCCTGGACTTTTTGCTGGGCAACCATATATGCAGACGCAGTGCACGTGAGTGTGTGAGAGAGCGAGAAACCCTAAACCTAAAAATCGAGCGAAATGGAGATGGCTTGCCTCATCAACCCGATCCCACAGTGCCCTGCCGCCGCCCCCGCCCCCGCCTACGCCGGAGACGGAGGCGGACTGCAGCACCCCCTTCGGCTGATCCTGCCCCACGACCGCCTCCTCCAATCCGCGGTCTCCATCATGGCTTGGAGTTGCTGCATTCTCATCTACGTCACGGTGCCGAAGCCGAACCACTCCCCGAAGCTGGAGCGGGCTTCCGGGGGTTAGGGTTCGTCGAGTTCCTCCTCAGCGCGGTGCTCGCGCTCGGCGGTGCCCAAGGGCGAAGCTAGGGCTCGGAGAAGCCTGGTGCACCATTTTACCATGTATATATAGCCACGATCTATTTTATTTGAAAGTTTATTGAAATCTGTTTGTCAAATTTGGACGGATTAGGCCGTTTTTTCTATTTTGACATCCATAAAGTATATAATATTACAATATAATTATGAAAGCATTTTTCTCGGCAGATATAAATCAAAGATAAGAAATTTTAGACTTTTTATGGTGGAACCTATCCAATTGGGTTCTAGTTTTTGACTCAATAGGATTGAATGCATTTACTGAATGCATTTACGGCTAATGGTACTTTTAATGAATCAATTCTAATTAAGTGACGTGTCTATCGATTGTGAAGTGCCTAAGGTGAATATATTAATCTCGAGATCTGCCGTCTCAATCTCATAGGCATTCACACGTATACACACTTTTAGGAGTAAATATTCGTATGTATGTTAGCATCTCCGGTTGTACTATATTCCAAAAAATAAAAATAGAGATCTAAGTTTTGCATAATATCATTTTATCAATAAGAGTAGGTTAACGAAACTTAGAATATATAGTCGACAGCTCCAAAATCAAGATAAGGCGATCTGGTCTCACGAGATGTTCATATAAGTAGGCATGCATCGGTGTAGTTCGTAGGGGTGATTTATAGATTTGTAGAACGAAAATGGTGTAATTGCTCATGTCCTCTTCAAGAAGTTTACTTAGTTGGATGCATTTTAGTAAATAAGGAATAATTATCGATGTTGAACGTTCTTGGCTTGTTGCCTCATGCCCTCTATTTCAAAGACACTTGAGCAGATTTAGAACTACGAAAGCACATATAATCTTGAAGACTGAAGTAATTGCAAAATTCAGCCAGCTTAAAGTTCTGAACAAACACGCGTACCCTATCGATGGATGTAGTCATGGAGTAGCAATTTATAGCGGTAGGCGAAATGCTAATGTTTGCCACGGCAACGGAGTTGGTTGGCTTGCTACATGGCTCGTTGCGCCCCGAGGCAATGGACTCCGAGCCCTGGTGCACCAGTTTGACCAAGGGAGGCCGTGCGGCTTTAATTTGGCTGGTGTAGACTGTGTTTGAGCTGTGCAGCCGTAAGTCCCTTGACTGTGCGTCACAATTTATCAATGTCGTTGCAAATTTGCAGTACAGACTCTGAGTCTCACAGTTTTCGTGTCAACAAAATGTTGTGAACAAATTTTCCCTTTCATTTTCATCTACTCATCTGTGATATGTCCACCATTTTGATTCCATCTGATGATAGTACTGGCTGCAGGATCTTGATCTCTCCTCCATTGTGAATTGTGATTCTAGTTATATATGTGATTGATGAATTGATTGATTCAACAGAGAGAATGCCCTAACGGAGGATTCAGGGATGATGAGTAATAGCTGTAACTGCCATAGTGGACAATGTCCCAATTCTTTCATTGTCTTTAAGAATTTATGACTGGTGTGTAGTCATTTCTTACTACAAATAATAAGTGAATTTGCATGTATCCTAAAGAAAGTATTTAATCCTTCATAATGAAAAATATCGCGATACATAAATTTAAGGCCGTATGGTCAATTCCAGTTCTTATTCTTCAAATGAGTTTTCATGTATGTTTATATGGCCCTAAGTAAAGGTCTTGCAATGCAGATTGGCTTCAAGGAGACAGGATGCATGCACTGGCAGCATGAGCTAGTTAACAAACTTGACTCTTGATAATAACAAACATATGCATGATCGTTAAAATCGTGCGCATTAGTGGTGAGTAACTGTGCCGTTGTGTTTATTATGTAGTTGAATCAATGAAACGTAAACGAATTATTAGATAATAATGTCAACTAATTAACAAGATCAAGTTGCACTTATGAAATGACAACATACGATCATGGAAAACGTAAAATTATTTTGCAGTAAGACTTAGCTTACAACATCTCTATATAGCCTGAAATTTCCTACAAAATGGCTTATGTACTAATCTCTATATTAGCCTTTTCTAGCACTAACAAATAGGTCTATAGGATCGCTTTTTCTATAGAAACCCTAGTTCCTTTCAAAGAATGAGGTCAAATGCATTTTAGGAGACATCAAAATGCATCTAAGCTGGTCATATGACCTAATTTTCTAATTTAAACACAACTTTGACGACTACACCATCCATTCCAAAATGTAAGAGATTTTAATTTTGTCCCAAGTCAAAATTCTCAAACTTGAACTAAGTTTACCGAAAAATATATTAACCTCTACTATACAAAATAAATGTACTATCGAGACATATTTAATAGTTCACTTAGTGAAACTAATGTGATGTTGTATATGTTTGGTGCATTTTTCTAAACTTGGTCGAAGTTAGAGATAAAGTTTGACTTTGGACAGAACTGAAGCCTCTTTCATTTTGGAACTGGGAGAGTACTGTTGACATAATATATTTATGGAATCTTGAACATTACAATGCTATAGTTTATCTATGTGTATCCAGGTGTTTCATGCAAACTTTGATCCAACTATTGCCTTCTGCCTTTAGAACTACTAGCTAGCTCAAACAATTCCCAATATCATGTATTCCCGAGATGATTTGTCTATGCAAATATAAACTTTCTCTGAAGACAACCAATATGTTTTTTGTAGCATCTTATTACAAGGACAAACTGAAGTAAACATTATACAGTTCAAGAAGTCGTCCAGAAGAAGAAACATGTGCTTTTATGTGGTGCTCCTGACTTCTGACTATTCTAATCACTGTCCCGTGACGGTCTCTTCACATGCATGTTAATGTAGGGATATGACCATTTTCTCTGCAGACTGCAGGATTTGTGAAGTCTGAACATTCAGATGCAGCGTCTTCCCCCTGCATCTCTGATCGGATGTTTGGCAGCAGCGGATTGTTACCGCCACCATTGCTGCTGATGTTGCCATGGAAGTTGGAACGAGAACCTGCTGCGAAGAAAAGTGAGAACTGAGAGTTCCTCATCTCAAGGATGCAGCATCCAGCAAACCGCAGGCATGGACATCCACTGCGGCAGTCTGCATCGTCGAGGCCTTCCGAGTCCAAGCAGCGGAGCTGACCCCAGGACGTTGGGCCTGTAGATTGACGTTGATTGGGCAGCAGGCGGCGGGGCTGTCGATCGGTGTCGTCTCGGGTCACGATGGACACGACGGACGACGACGTGCGGCGGGAAGATGTCGGCCGCCGCCGCGGAGCGAAATGCGGCGAGGGGAGGCGGAGCCGGCGGCTGCGCATCCGACATTAGGGGAGGGTGCTTCGGCGTCGCTGACCGCCAGCGATGCGGAGCGCGACGGCGCAGCGAGCACCGGGAGAGTCAACCCTGGACGTATCTCATTTACCGTCCCGGCCTTGAGTATTATGAACCGTTGGATCGGCAGGCTGCGGCCACGATTCGATCTGACGCGGCAGCGTCGCTTGACCAAGCGACGGCCCAATTCCTTTTTTTTGAGGGGGGACGGCCCAATTACTTGAGCGAGCCCATCCGTCGTCTTCTGCTGAGGCCCGTGTTGGGAGAGTATTGCAACGGCTTGTCCTTTCTATTGACAGATTTATGTCAGATAGCGACGAGTCCTCGCCTATAAATTAGTCCAGGGTCCAGCAAGTCAGGCTAGTGGACTTTGAGACGATGGACCGGGGCTCCTGTGCTGGTTAAGAATTCACCAGCTTCGTATTTCCGTTTTAAAGCCACCGAGATCTAACCAGCAACGGTCCATTCAAATAAAAAATGTTGACCAATATTTTTTCAAAAAAAGTTAAACTTAGGCATTTTTCAAAAAATGTTGAGCAACATTTTTTTCAAAAATAACCTCAATATTTTTTAAAAATCTTTAAAAGAAGTTGAACCAACATTTTTTTTAAGAAAAGTTCATCCAACATTTTTTTTAAAAATTGTTTCAACAATTTTTTTGAAAAATTTGTTTCAACATTTTTTAAAAGAATTTTCAACATTGTTTTCGGACCTTCTTCTACAGCTCCGGTGGCCGACAAGCCCTCGTGCGGGGCCGCGGTGGCCGACAAGCCCACGCACGGGGGCCGGTGAGGGTTGTGCGCCAACTGGCCGCGACGACACCAGCGCCGGGCGACGGCATGACAAGGCGGGCTGTGACAGCAGCACGGCGGCACAGGAGGCAGCAACAGGCGTACGGTGGGAGGCGGTAACAGGGGCTAGGGTTTTATGCAGATGTGATGAACCCCATTTCTTGCACAGATATGAAGTATTGGAAGCTACCAACCCTATACACCTTTCGGAAGATGGATAGAATTTCCGGATGGGCTGCCTGCTTTCCAGCCCGCCCGATTATACCCGCCCGTCGCAACTTCAAAGGCCTGGCCCAACCCGTCGCTGGAACCGGCTCAATTTGCCGACCAGAAAAGATCACGCCATCACCAGCTGCAAACCTTCTATTGGCCGGGCGTCACTATTTTGGCGTTCGTCGTACATCGTATTCACATGACATTTCGTCCTGGCTAGTGGAAGTACTCAATCAAACAAATGCATGGTGGACCACTTGTGGCGTGGCCACCGAACACGCCCAATTTTCCTATCAGCCACACCTGGCCAGAGGATGACTAAACTAGTCCATTATTGATTGTCCCATTCTTCTTCCCTCCTCAGCGCGCATGGTTATGACTAGCTGTTCAAGTATTCCTACTCCAAGCCCGCCATGCTCCCTCGCGAGCTAGCTCCGCGGGTCAACTCATCGCCGGCCGGGCAGGTCGCCGCCGGCGCCCTACCATGCATGGTCGCCGTGCCGCCGCCGTACGTTACCGGCCGGCCCGCTCATACCGTGGCCCCGGCCCGCTCGGCTCATCCATGTACGTAGCTCTGTCCTAATTTGATTCGCTTACTTATGGTTTGAAACTTGTTACGCGTTTCAGCGTCTTTCGTTTTTAATCCTTTGAGACGATTTCTTTTTTTTTTTGAAAAAGTTATCCTGCTTTGAAATGAAGCGTTTTGCCGCGTGTTTTAATCTTCGCCTTTCATCTTGCCATGCTCATCTTACCATAATTGAACTAAATAGGGTTGGTTGATATCCTTAGCTACGGGCACCAATTCTCATATACATGTACTTGTTCTTCGTTGCATGCATGTGTGGTTCTTATTCGTTTCCTCCCCTTTAATTTCAACCGTTTGATTTGGGAGTAGTTTTGGCGTTTCAATTCGCTACACTACATCCAAAGATAGTTATGCACTCTAATACTCTCTCCATGTACTCCCTCCATGCCAAATTGTAGATCATTTTAGCTTTTCTAGATTTATAGATATTATTATGCGCTAGATAGAAAAATTAAAACAATCTACAATTTGAAACGGAGAAATTATATTTCTATTGCTGGCGGGTTGGACTGTTGCGTACTAGACTTGTAGTAGGACATGAAAAAAGAAAAAGAAATTTCATCACGTCGTGAGAACTGACTGGTGGCTTTCAATCTCCCAAAATAGGATGCTAATTGCTAAAATAGAGCGTCCAGGCACATGCTAGCAGCCTAGCACAAGCTCCAGATCTGAATCAATGTCAACGCTTCAAGTTCAAGGCCTCAAGGTGCGGCCCCCACCACGGTGAGGTTGGTCTTCCATTGCCAAAAAGGAAAAAAAAATCAGTAAAACAACTGGAGCCGGGCATATCTGAAAGGCCCATTAATATTTAGAGCACCGCCCAACACAAACAAGCCCGTATGATATTTGAGGCCCATAAAAGGTCCCTTCATGCAGCTCCTTGTTGGGCCAAAGCCCAGCCCTGCTGCACATGAGAGATGCCTTGCGGGCCAAGGGAAGAAGGGTGGCCCGCATGGCCCCGCACACACCGTCCGAGAGCTTCTCTCTTCAAGACAGGCAGTGAGATAACGCAAGCCAGTGTGTGCCCCCGAAGCCGAAACCCTAAACCGCATCAAATCCAGCACAACCACGACCAACAAGCTAGCTCGATCGATCGATCCATTCCATGGAGTCCTCGCCCGCGAAGCAAGAGATCCGCGACGAATCCGCCGCTGCTGCGGCCGCCGGGGGCGGAGGGGGAGTCGTCCTCGGCGCCCAGCGGCAGCTAATCGACCTCGGGCTCGTCGTGCGCCGCCGCCTCCAGTCCGCGGCCTTATTCCTGTTCTGGGGATTCATGGGGGCCCTCGGCGCCCTGCGCCAGCTGATCGAGCTCGAGGTTCTCAACCTCCTCCAGGCCGCGGTCTTGTTCCTCTTTCGGGCATGCTCGGGAGGCGTCGGCGCCCTGCGGCAGCTGATCGAGCCCGAGGACCGTCGCGTCCAGGCCGCGGCCTTCTTCCTCGCCTTCGGAGGCTGCACGGTGCTCAACGGCACGGCGCTGAACCGATCCGTCAATCCAGAGCACTTATTCGCGGGGTTCTTTATGTTCAACATCGGCGCGGCAATGGCGATTCTCACGCTCGCCAGCGGTGGCGCCGGGAGGGCAGCGGATCGAATGGAGAGGTTTCTCAGGGGCTTCTTCTAGTTCGTATCGATCGCTGCCTGTAGTCCTGTACATGTGTTCTCCTATGTTCGTTTCTACTTTCTGGTGCTTGTTGGGTCTTCGGAGGGAGTGGTGTATGTGGATGTGCAGTGTGACATAATGTGTGTATATCAGTGTATGTCTTTTACCAAACAAATGAGGAATTGATAATGGTGTGATAATTAATGCTATTTTTTCAATCTGTCAGTGATATATTATCGAATTTATTTTCCCTTTGAGCTTTAATTTATGCTGATCCTCCCTCCATTTTGATCAGTGATATAATATGTGCTTTTGATGATTCAATGATATATGTATGATGTAGCAGCAGCTGGGTCTTGCCTTGGGCTGATTCACTATGTTTTTATAATCATACAGATGTACTCTGTGAAAAAGAAAGCCCATTTGATCATTTTTTTTCTTCTAATGGAAAAAAGACAGTCATTTTCGTGAATGTATGGCCCTAAGCTAATAAAACAAGCAATTCTTTGCAGATGGTGGCATCGTAGACAGGGAGCAGGCTGGCTTTAAGGAGACGAGTACAGCACGAATGCAGCCTGATCATAGCCTCACAAACTGGCCTGTGCATTATCAAAATGCATATAGGATATGCCATATGGACTTTAGCAACCAGTAACCAGATCTCCAAGAGAGCCACCAGTAATGTATTGATGTAGGTGAGTACAAATGCCATCTTTTTTATGCCTTTTTTTTGGGAGGCAAGTAACAGTGCCATTGCTATGTCGGTAATGTTATTTTTAGCAACGAATTTGATCGTATCTAAACTATGGCTACTGTTTACTCCAATACTCCGTATACGGTAGTAGTAGTAGCAGCACCTAGTTAATTGTCAGGTTACACTACTATCACAACCCAGTAATGCAGCTACTACTTGTACGTCAGGCAGTACTATTAACAAGTTAATATCAGTAATTTGGAGCTTAAACCTGATACTTTGTAATAAGATAGAGTATTCCTAAATCATGAATAACAAAACACATTATATCGTGAAATGAGAATCGTATTATATTGAGTTGATCATGCGAAATGTTCAGTTTTTCCCCTTAAATACACCAGATTTACCACCGTAAAGACGTAGGAGTAAATTTCAGGATTTGCCACTACTTTTGTCTCATTGACATCATTCCCTGATCCATAAGCTAGTAATCAATGCACAAAGTAGCAAATCAGATCCCTGAAGCATGAATCTTTGAGTTTATGTGCATCAACATGTTTCAAAATGAAGATAAATATATTAGATCACACAATGATATCCTGGGGTAGAGGTAATTCCAATTTTTCGGAGGTGGCTCTTAACACATGTGGGAATAATTCGAATTTGAGGGCCCCAAAAGAAGTTCACAAGCCTCATGCTTGTGAACAATTATTAGTTTTTTATTGGTAATTTTTTTTATCTTCTTGAAAGAGGAAAGTGACGGATATTAAAAAAAAGGAATCCCATGCTTTTCCTTTGGCCATCGCTAGTATAAAAACATCCGATGGTTGAGATTAATTATATACTACTAAAGACTTCACTAGTGGTATGGGTAGTATGGATGAGTAGTATACGTGGTACAAGGGTATTATGGGAAAAAGAATATAAATAGCATATGCATAATATATTTTTCTTATTCTTTGAGATGGTAATACATTTCTCATTTGATAAGATTGCAATGACCCATCAATATTTAGTGATAATTACTATATTAGCCTTTCTCTATACTATATATTACCGAGTGGTAGTATTGTGTACCGTAAAAAAGTTCAAGCTATGTACCCAGAAAAGCCAAAACGAATAGTAATTTGGGACAGAGGGAATAATTTGTTAAAATTGTTGAGAAAGATAATATTGAAAATTATCCGTTACTCAAGGAATGCTATGAACTACTAAAATAAGGCTACTCATAAGATACCTGCGGGGAAGAAGATTGTAACTCTTGTCGTGTTAACCTTCAGTCTGTTCATATGAAACTTTGAAAAAGGCAGCTCTTATGAGCCGTCCAACCACCCCGTCAACGGTCATTGACGACCCACCCAATAGTCTGGCCTGGTACAGGCTACCTTGCTCAGTGTATATATTGTACTACTTACATTCCACGTGGACAACTTATTTCAATTTTCCTCATTCTGTATTTGCTTTAGTTGTTCTTGCACGTTCGCTAACATACTATCTCATTTCTTATCTGAATTGACAAGCCGATAATATAATGTAGTAATAAGGGACGACAAATGGAGGACGAAAGCGACAGACTGACGATGAAAACGACGTGCTAATAAAACCTGTCACTGTATTATTACTAAAGAAAGAGTAATTCAGTCGCTAACCACTGGACACAATTGGCAAAACACAATCAAAGTCAGTTCCAGTCGCCGTCTCTGCTGCTAGCTACCCATTGATGAAACTATTGCGTTTTGTTTTGGTTTTGTTTCAGAGGATGGAGCCATGGAGGGGGCGACACGCGTGGTGCAGGCGTGCAGCTCAAAGATGGGTTTGCTAACACGCACAACCATGCCAAAAAAAAGACGTACGTGCAGGTCCATGCAGTACGTGCAGACCAAAGTCCAAAACGACTCACTGCATGCAAATACTACGGCCCTAGCTACAGTGCTACACACCAGCGCGTCCGCACCGCGTCCATCGCGCGTCCCAACGCGTCCGCTCGTGCCCCTGCAGCCTTTCTTTTATTTCCACGAATAAGCGCTAGGGCAGTGCCGGAATTTCATTAGGGGATTAGTAAGGAAATTTACAGAGATGCCCTTGGTCCTACTCCTACCCTCCCTCGGCTTGTCTCTCTGGAGGGGCAGCTGCATGCAGTAGCCATCATCGTCTTCATCCCCTAGCAGCTAGCTGCCTAGCCGCTGTAGATCCGCTCCACTCGCAGTTTGCTGGTCGCCCAAATTTGTCGATCGATAGATCTCTCGTCTATGCGTCGCGTTAGCTTCTGGGATTCGATCGATCTGGTGCGGTGAGTTCTTGCTATCCTCTCTTCCCAATTTCACTTCTTCTCCCCAGAGTCTAGTCTATCCCGGCCCTAACGAATTTAATTCTGCTCCCTAACCAATCGCAGAGCGGAAGAAGCTAGCTAGGGGTTTCGCTACGAACGCGCGCGATCGAGACGTACCACGGCTAGCTCCGAGCTGGATCATCGAGAAATGGTGAGCCAGACTGCAATCGAGCACCTTAATTCATCCTACCAACGGCTTCCCGATTACACGAACCTTATGCCTTTTCGTTTTCTCTTCCTTTCTTCTGTGTTTATGGGGAGGTGGTGGAGCAGGCGACGGACATGGCGGTGGACTTGGAGAAGGGGACCGAGGAGACCATGGGTGCTCTGGATGCTCAACTTCCGGTTCCGGCCATGGCCGGAGGTGGAGAAAAGGAGCTTCTGAGTGGGGATCTGAGACGCCTACTGCCGGTACTCTCTCTCTCTCTCTCTCTCTCTCTCTCTCTCTCTCTCTCTCTCTCTCTCTCTCTCTCTCTCTCTCTCTCTCTCTCTCTCTCTCTCTCTCTCTCTCTCTCTCTCTCTCTCTCCCTCCGATCCCATCTCTCACCCCCCCCCCCTCCCCTCCTCACCCTTTCTTACCTAATCAATTCCGGAGATTGTTCGTGTTTCTGCTAATTAGGCTCAATCCTTATGTATTTTCTTTTCCATTCGCTTTTTGCTTTTTCTTCTTCGTTTGTTTAGGCGAAGCACATGCCGGACTTGGAGAAGGGCATGGATACTCACGCAGGTCAAGTCAAGCGA
>NC_028453.1:38248993-38251822 GCF_000263155.2 Setaria italica
GCCAGACGCGCTTCGGACTGGGTAGCGGGGGCATCGTGTAATTTCCTCTTTAGTTCATGCGTTCACAAGGCCTCACTCCTCCCCCTCCTTTTCCTTTCCTGGTTCTCCCTGTGTGATTTCACAATTTGATCGACGATCTTGTTTTAAAAGGGGTGGATTTACCGACATGATGCCCAACTCAATTTTCCAATGTAACCTTTTTTTCTGGACGATTCTCTCATATCAGTTTAATTTTACCAGTCCTTCCAGCAAACATCAATAGTAGTTGTTGTAAACGGTGGGAGGAAGATTGGATCTGACTTCATTCTTTACGTAATTCTACTAGTCCATCTTACCATATTTCAATAGGCAATTCAATCAAGCTAAGAAAGTTTCAATACTAGTGTTTCTATCGGTATCATTAGGCTACAGATTTCTAGTGTTTCTATCAATATCATCGGGATACACTATGACATGACTGCATCATCGTGAGAGTGTTTCCTTCACGAAAATGACAATTTTCATGAGAGTTGTTAATTACTCTCACGAAAATAGCATGCCCCTCACGAAATCTCCGTTTTCTGGTAGTGATAGGCGATCCGGATCAATCCTCACAAGCATGTTAGATTATGCGTGCATGTAATTTGCTTATTTTTTTGTCACTTTTTGAACCACTCCGTGTACAGTTAGTTATTAAGCACTAGAACATCAACCTTCAAGGCTTCAATAATGTGCATACGTCAAAGTCAACATATCATTTAGGCAGCTTGATTGACATGATTAACTAGAGCTGGTCGTGTTTAAATACAGGAACACATACTGCATTTAACTTGTAACAATCTTGATCGATCCACATTTTTCAGTATATAAACGGACGCCTTTTGTGTGCACAGGTGACACTTAAAAACCCTTGATCGATATCCATGATTCCATATTTTAAATGCCTTCCTAGTTACCATGATAATGAGAATAGTATGCATGTATGACATGTTCCCCTTTTCTACCACATTCTTCTGCATGAGCAGGTTGAGGGGGGTGCAGTAGCTGGCAAGATGAACCCTGGCAAGAAGAAGTGGCTCCCATACTACTGGCTCCTCGTCGCTGCTGCTTCTGTGATTGTTCTCAACAACCACATCCACGCTGCCCCAAAGGACCAGCTGTTCCCTCCAGAGCTTGCCATGTTCACTGTGCTCCTGTGTGCAATCTGCCTCATTCTTCTCTCCATGAAGCAGATGATGTGAGAGTGCATTGAGCGCGTTCATGCCTAGCTAGCTTACCTTCCGATCCAGAGACCCTACTCTTAGTATCCGTGCTGCAACATGCATGGTAGAACGGTTTCAGCTTACATGTGCCTGAACAAAGCTGTATGTGTGTAATAATTCCAGGATATGTTGGACTACTGAATGCCGAGGAGCACCTGGGGCTCAATCTTTTTGTTGTGAATTTGCGCGTACCTTTCCGACATGCGGTTTACTGTTTGGCAAGATTGTGATTACTCTTAACTATGTTTGACCTATGTTTCATGTGATTGTGCTCAACGGGTTTGCAATGATTTTTGACACTATGCAGGGTTTACAAACAGCATCTGAGTATCTGACTAGTGTAATTGTGGCTATTTATAGTTTGTTGTAACCACTCGTATTTGGGATTCCATTACAAGTTACAACAATTGACGCTGTTTGTAATTTACTTTATTTGGAATTGAGTGATGCTTTACGCCTTGCTACCCTACCCAAGTACCCAAAACCACGCAGCCTAGACCAACCATACTAGCTCGTAGTGTGTGGCTAGACCCTGGCTGCCGAGGTACTATGACGGTGTTTGTTTCACCAACTGGTAACGCAAACGGTATGGGAAGTGGATTACGCTGCTATTGGCAGTGGGATTCACTGTGTCCCTACTTTGTTTGGTTCAACAGGATGTAGCGGTATCGATTAAGACATCATCCACGGAGCACACTTTTCCTTGGAAAAGAGAACCGGTATCTCATTACGGGGGAGAAGGAGGGGTATCAAATTTCTATTGCCCGGTATCTGATTACATGGGACTCGTTTACAGCCGGCGGTGAAACAAACAAGATCTAACGTAATCAATTAACAGTGTAAATAGGTTACGTTACATTTTGCTGAACCAAACACTATCTATACTTTCACTGCACTTGGACTATAGTTTCAGCATTTTTCTTCAGTCAATCCTTCTAGGTGTTTCCTTTGTTTTTTCCGGAGATCTTTCGGAAGATACGGTAAACAAACTTCAGTTGACTAGTGAACACAAGCAGGAGACCAAATTAAAGGACGAAGGAGGACGAGTGGACGACAGCAGATTAATCATTGGGATAAGGTTCGGCAGCTTAGTCCTTTGAAAGACTGCTGAATGGAATATACTTATATAAATGAAGCTGTTTTACTCTTGGTTTGATCCGTATGTACTACGTATGAGCCAGACGAGTGATTTTTTTTTTGAGCAATCTAGAAGTTATATATATATATATATATATATATATATATATATATATATATATATATATATATATCAGCTGGCTCCTCCAATGCGTGTCATTTTTTTTATCAGAGAGAAGAAATTAAATGCGACGCTCAACATATCCGGGGAAGAATCAAATTAATTAGAGTGTGCCTGAACCAGTACAGAGAGTCAACATATTGATGTGGACTCTCGAGCGAAATCTGATACTTGAGCACTCACTCGCGCGCGCACGCGCGCGCGCGCGCGCGCGCGCGCGCGCGCGCGCGCGCGCGGGCGTGCGCGCGCGCGAGAGAGAGCTCGCGATAGCGCTGGCCGGGAAAGAGATAGTAATGCTCCAGACAAAGAAATCATGCACTTTTGACACAG
>NC_028453.1:38252053-38260828 GCF_000263155.2 Setaria italica
GGTTGGTACACCAATTGGGATTAAACGCCCAATCAGGATCTTTTCATGCGACCCCCCCTCTCTCTCCACCTTATCTCCTCCTCTCCCTTCCTTATCTCAACCGCACGAAGGTAGCTCCTCCTCCTCCTCCTCCTACTCCTCTCCCATTCTTCCAGGCGAGCGGCCGGCACGGGCGGGCGGGCGCGGGCGGCTGGCTAGGCCGGCGCGGGTGGCCCATTTTTTAAACCTTTTTAGTCCCAGTTGGTAACACCAACCGAGACTAAAGTCTCAACAGATTAGTCCTGGTTGGATTTTCAAGACCTATGTATCTCTCCAACCAAGACTAAATGTGATTTTTCCACCAGTGCAAGCACTGCTAGCTGGTCCGGCAGGGTAAAGCACTTGAGGTACGTATCCATGCATGCATTTGCATGGGCTGCTATTTTCAAAGATTCTCGTAGGTCACCAAGCAGTGGGTCTCACCGGCCGCTTCTTTTCACGATACAACCCAGGCATCATGAGCAAATTACTTGGGGGTGATGAAGGACCTCTGAAGTGATAGGGATATATAGCGTGGAGACTAGAGAGTTAAGCAGGGAAAGCTTCTCCCGTCCTGTTACTTCTTCACTCCTCATCTCTCGTGCTCCGGAAAAATGCAAAACCACATGTACATAGGACCATATAGCTTATCTCGACCATTGATTTCTCTCCATCCAACTGCTTGATCCACTACCTACCCCATGTACTTCTTATCTACCCATGATCCATCTCATCAGTGATTCAAAAATGAATGGCTTGAATAACTCATGTGATCACATGCATACGTGAAAAATCCATATTCCTCTGCCCCGTCCCTCTTCCATTTTCTTTTCCATTGGAGAGAACAGATGGAGAAGCTCGCCTAGAGGAGAAGGAATAGAGTAGACATGCAGGTTGCAGGCTAGCTACTCGTTTGTAAGTCATCTTCCTCCAATTGCTTGGTAGATGAGAGATGTTGGAACAACGGAAGTTTGTCGTATCCTCATCTCCTCTCCAACTCAATTGGTGAGCGCTAGAGATGAAGAGAAGGGATTGCATCTGGCAGATCAGCTCCTCGTATCTACAGTACGAAAGAAACAGATTTCTTTATTCTCTAATCTCTATTGCTGTATTGCATCAGCAGTTCATCAGCACTTCCTTCCAAAAGTTGTGCATGCATCACCCTTCTTTGATTTATCCCTTGTCCTCGATCACACACCTGCAAAGATATGGATAGTGAACCCATCACAGCATCTTCTCTTTAATTGTTGATAGATTTATCATGTTCATATCTAGAAACTCATATATAATTTAATGGATATTTAATTAGTGTGATACATGCATATATACTACTGCAGCTGCAAAAGATGGAGAATCCTCAGAAAAACACCATGGAAGGTGGAAGTAATGCTCTTGTTCCAGACTGTGATATAGGAAGGGGGATTTTCCCACCAACTCCACCAGTTGAGGTAGGGATAAAATCCTTAATTTCTACTCCCTCCGTCCCAAATTACTATTCATTTTGGCTTTTCTAAGTACATAGCTTTTGCTATGTATCTAGACATAATATTTATCTAGGTGCATAGCAAAAGCTATGTATTAAAAAAGCCAAAAACGAATAGTAATTTAGGATGGAGGGAGTATATCTTTATTTCCAGTACAAGGATGAAAATTAAAGTACTCTATCCCATGTGCCAACCACGAAGTCATGCACTTGTCATAACCCAAAACTACCATTTTGTAAACTCAACTCTGCATCATCTTTGATTCATTTACTTTTTTCTATGTTTGTTAGGTATTTTATATATAAATAAATCTTTTTTGCTCATACGATGTCTGATACTATTTATATAGAGTGAATTCCCTCGCCATTGAAAATTATACTGCTTCCCTCATTGCCATCGAAATTCTTCAAGTTCCTCCACTGTCACTACTTCAATTTTACAATTCCCTCACTGTCATTACCGTCCAATGGTTGTCAAGTTGTTGTTAACATCAGTGGAAAAGATGATTATACCCTTGCTACTAAAATGGAGTGAAATTTACTTCAATTCCTTACATGCCATTGCACATCTCAATCGCTACATGTATAAGTTGAATAAGAAACATGAGCAGTGATGGTACGGTGAGCAGAATAAAATACCATGATAAAATAATGTATATGATTTCAGCACACAAATCCAATGTAGGAGCTCAACAAATAGGTCCATTCAAGCACTCAAACGTGTATAATATCTCCAAAGTTCTAAATAAGGACTGGTCACAACATAGGCTCTCAAAGAGCATACAGATCCATCACCTGACATGCACAAGTTGTCAATTACATGCCAGCAAAGTTAAATAGCAAAAGGACCATTACAGATGTGTTCTCCCAACCAAAATGAGTTAAGTTTCAGTTTCTCAACACATAGACTATCTTGGAGATACATCTTCCAGCATCCAGATCATGCAACTTTCATCCCACAAAATTAGCAAAATAGGCCAAGATAGCAGCACATTCATTTGAGGATTTTCCTTTTGCTTCTAGTACCCATTGCAGGGCTGTCAGGAGTAGGAGTCTTGCTTATGGTGCACATAGCAGGACTTTGAGGTGGCACCAATTCTTGCTTCTTTGACTCCATTGCAGCCTTTTGCTTCTTAGCATTCCCTTGTGCCTTCCTCTTCTTTTTTGTAGACTTGGAGGTAGCAGGCGATTGGTGTACTAGCTTCACAAGGGTAGTGAATGGACAATGGCTCAGGTTGGATCGAATCACATTCGGACCTGCACATTCATTTTTTTAATTTCAGAACCTGGACAATGATCATGTGGAGAAGCTATATGATACATCAAAACTAAACTTACTTCGGATTTGAGCTCATAGTATTTGAGCATCCTTGGCTGCATTACAGATTGAAATATAGGCTGTAGGTTCAATTGACTGGCTGGTTGTAGGTCCAGTGAGCAGGCAGGTTGTAGGCTGAGTGGATTGAGTTTCTACACACTTCTTTGATATAGCAGGCCACTCAGGAATTTCTATGGGCAAGGTATATGCATATACAAATGTTCACTACTTTACTACCCACATGTCTAGCAAACATTGCAAGCATATCTTGGTCTGATTTGACTTCTAAGTAGTTTTCACTAGCATCATCATAATAGGTAACAGTCACAAGTTACTTGTAACCCGGAGGATACTTGTCTACAATTTCATCAACGAAATCCTTGAAATTGCACATGTCTGAGTCAACAACCATGGTGATAACAAAGCAACCAACATCCTTTCTACTTCTAGCATTGCCAACAAGTCTTAATTCCAACAAATAACTTGAGTTAGGGTCCATCATATGCATTAAGATGCAATCAAAGCTAAAAAATTACTAGTGCTGCTCCTTATACTATACTCCACTAAGCAATCAACATGGTTATCAGACAAATGACAACAACAATACGTACCCTAGAAGGAGCCAAGAAGGTTGGCTTGGACTCAAAGAGCCATGACCGCTGCCGTCCTCCTCCCCTAGCGCTCTTGCCTGTTGCCGGCTCTTTGCTCCACGCCCAGGCCGCGCCCACCAGCACGCGTGCTTGCTGCTCTCTGCGAGGCGCTGGGGCCACCCCCACCGCCCTCCCTCCCCCCGCGCGCGCATCGGCGGCGCTCCGCTTGGCGCCCGGGCCGCACCTGCCCACACGCGAGCGCCGCTATCCCGCGTCATCCCGGTCCCCCTCCGCCCGCCCGCAAAGCCACGCCGCTCACCTAGTTTCCAGCCCTCTCCGCCCGCCGCACCACTCACTAGGGTTTGGGGCCGACGGATGTGGCTGCTTGGCCTCGAGTCCCTCTGTCGGGTGGATGAGGGGAGGGGACGGGAGGAGTCAGCAGCAGGAGATAGATCGCTCCAGAAGATAAGGCTCCTTACATGTGGGCCCATGCTGTCATTGGAAGAGGGGTAATGTAGGGAGTGAAAACAGTGGTAAATAACCCTTCAGATTGTGGGTCCGTCCAGTCAGTGAAAGGGTACTTAACGGTCATTGACGGTAATGGTAGTGAGGGAATTGTAAAATTGAAGTAGTGGTAGTGAAGGAATTTGTAGAATTTCGATGGCAATGAGAGAAGCGGTATAATTTTCAATGGTATTGAGGGAATTCACTCATTTATATATGCACGGGTAAACCTTTCCTCTGAATTTGTATCTCTATTTTCGTCTAAGGTCTTTTTTCACCAACCATGATGCCACATGAACTTCATTTCTCCTATGAAACAGATATGTTGTACACTCTAACTCAACAAAGCTTCATAGTATATTTGCATGGAAAATTACAGCAAATAATATTGCGGCGACGGTGCTGACCATCTACGGCCTTGGCACGCTCGCTCTCTTCTATCATATCGCGGCATGATCAACAAGCTAGATGGAGGCTTGGAGGAGTGCCCCGTTCGTTACTTGATTGGATCATGCATGCACGCTTGGGATGACGTATACATGCGTGACCAAAGGCGGTAGTTGTACTACTGTATTGTACCCCTAAACCTATTTCTTCTTAAATGAATCGGCAGTGCTCTGCTAAGCTTTTCAAAAAAAAAAAGTCGTACTACTGTAATGCAAGTACACTATTGGATCATAGATCATAACCTTTTTTAGGCAAAGTTTCCCTGTAATATCAATGCACATGATCCATCATCATTTACTACTAGCTAGTACTACGTACACAGTTCGTCCTTTAGGGTCCTGATCTAGTATAGGAGTAGTTTGCTTCTTTTTATGAACCGCATGCTGCATGCAATACTAATTAGCTCAGCTAACACGGGCGGATGAGTAGAGGTTATTGGGTGCGCATGCATCATTAATTCTCCCTCATCATCACTAATTTGTCTAAGAATAATTCCCAGAAATATGTTTGAGCTTCTTCTCAACGAACAAAACCAAATAAATTCGCTCCCAATATAATGCATGCGGTAAAAGCTACCAGAAGAAATATCTTGATTTGTGACACTTGTATAGTTGACCCGTCGATCTCGACGAACGAGCACATTTTAGCATTAGCAGGTACGTACAGCATGTCGGATTAAATAAATGACGAATTTGTTCAAATTAAAGGCAGAAGGAGCGAGGCTGAACCCAAAGATGGCGGCTACTATCCTAGTCCTAGCCTAAAAACTTGGAGTAATACGTACGTAACTGGAAAAAATTCCGGAGGGCCATTCATCTCATGACGTCTTGCCGTACCTCTCCACAAGTGGAGGGTTCGGTAGCCAGGACAGGAACAAAAAGGCTGGTAACGCTAGCTAAGCCATTAATATATATAATTGTCCACTGCTGTGTGACTAGTCTACAATTGCATGCTGAATTGCTGGTGATGGAGTAAGGACTAAGGAGTGCGTCGAAACATACCTCAAGTGAGTAAAATGAAATGGGAAATGCTACCGGCTGGCCGGCCGGCTGCATCCATGCGACTTCACCCCGAGCGACCCATCTGATCGATCGGGACTAGTAAGGTACGTAGCGCCATTCCTGGCCAACCACTCAAGCCGCTTGAGGCCTCGTTCGTTTCACTGGGATTGGATTCCAGCCAGAATTACTTCCAGGTCCGGTTTGAGTGATTCCACCCGTGTCATTCAATCCGGCCAGGATTCATTCCAGGGGTGAGGAGGTATGGTTTCAATCTGGGCCATCTAATGTAGAAGTATTCCAATCCAGGTCGGTTTTCGTTCCAAGTCAGACTAAAATGAACAACACTTTCAATGCAAGTCTGGTTTCAAATCGGGCCACTTCAAACCACCCGGAATGGACCTCATTCCGGGCCAATCCGGTGAAAACGAACGAGGCCTGACCTGGTTCGAGATGGGGACACGCACGTTACGGTGGCGCCATTCTTGATAGGCATATGCTGTGGAACGAGTGCCATCAAAGAAATTTAAGCCTTGTTTAGTTGCCCAACTTTGGGATGTCAAAAATACTGTAGCAACACTGTAGCGTTTCGTTTGTATTTGTGAATTATTGTTCAAATATTGACTAATTAGGCTCAAAAGATTCGTCTTACAAAGTACAACAAAACTGTGCAATTAGTTTTTAATTTCGTCTACATTTAGTACTCCATGCATGTACTGCAAGTTTGATGTGATGGGAAATCTTCTTTTTGCATAGTGCCAAAGTTGGGATTTGGAAGTGAACTAAACAAGATCTTATTACGCATGCATGTGTATGATGCTTTTTTTTTTTTTTGCTTGTACGCCATATGTTCTAGATAGGGTTTGTTTTCGGGTCGCCGTCACGGCGGGCTCACAGCCGCCAGTTGCGACCGAATGAAATCACGCGGCGGCGGCGCTCGAATCTTCTCCGGCGCGATCTACTATGCACGGATTGGTACATCTGTCTGTCCTCTCTCTCTCTCTCTCACTGTATTTGATTGTGGCTCCTCGAATTGACGGTCGACACGTGCCATCAACGAAGGCCTGGCTGACGTGCTTGATTACGTCCCCAGCTTTGACGCAAAGTAGCCCACGTCATGAAATTCGATCAGCAAACAAGCAAGTTTTATTTGGATTTTGGAGGCGGTGAGCACCGGCCGGTCGGGTCTCATGCTATATTTGCGCCCGGGGGACTGCTGCGTAATAGAGTTAAAAAAAACATGATGCAGCCGATTTTACAAACCCCCCCCCCCCTCTCTGATTATAATGAATAACACCTGTGCCAGCCTTATCACAATCATGTTACCGCTATCCTGGACGTGGACAAGATCATTTTTGAATTGATGCTACCTACCCGGGGTCAATCAAGGTAGGTATAAAAGTTCTGACGCACCTAACGACAAGGCTTCCTTTGTATCAAAATATTTGTTTGATTTTTCTTGCGATGTTTGACCATTCATCTTATTCAAAAATTTATTGTGAATGCACGAAAAGATAATTTATTCTTAAAATACTTATGATAGTAAAGTAAGCCACAAATGAAATAAATAATACCTACATACTTTTTTAAATAAGATGAATGGTCAAACATAATGACCAAAAGTCAACAATGATAAATATTTCGATATGAAGGTAGTATATACTTTTGACTCAACTAGAAAAGAGGCATGCCTGATTCATCTCAATTTTGTCCTTAGCATCTACTACGCGTTTTCCCAGCTTTGATTAGCCACTATAATAACAGGCCACGAACGCAAAAAGATTCCTGCCCTGGTAAACTAATAGCATCTCCATCAGATTGATGTTCCCCTTTCCCTCTTTATCCTTTGATAGGGGAATTCACGTTCACAATTTTAATTTATTAGGGAGAGGTGCTACAGCACATCCTTTTTCCATTTCCCCTTTCTTCTCTTCTAAAAGCATCTCCAGCGCTCTCCCTTTCCCTAATCTAACTACTATATTGGAAGAATTCATAAGAAAATAGTGCTTCAACAGTCTCCCTTTACCTTTCCCTTTTCTAAATAATTATTGGGATTCATCCAACCTCTCCCTAAAACAAGGAGGAGCTCCCAATAAGGTAGTTAGATTGGGGTGAGATTATTAGAAGACTGCAAAAGTAACTCTCCCAATAACGATGAAAGTGATATTGGGATATCCCTATTAACTAGTTATTGAAAAAAAATTATTGGAGAGCTGCTGGAGATGCTCTAATATATGGGATCCACCTGTCATTGAGTAAAAAACTTCTTCTCCCTTCCCTTTCCTTCCTCCCTCCGTTTCTATGAACAAATTTTCACCACGCAAGCGTCACAGATTATGAAATACAACAAAAAATATGTTTCTATGACATAAATGAAATGTCACAAAAGGCCAAATGTGATGTAGTGTTCGCTCTTCTCTCTCCCTCCGTTCTCCTCCTGTGCCGGCGCTTGACCGGCTAGTCGGTGCACGGGTAGAAGGGGACGGCGGTGGTTGGGCCACTGCACACACCAGGACGGGAGGGTAGGCCTCGCATGGGCACACGGCTCACTAACCCTCCGTGCGTCGGGGCTCAGGCCGGCTGGCACGCGGGCACGACGGCGCCTAGAGCAGGGCTAGCCGACACGGCGGTGACCAGGACAGGACCGGTCGGCGCATGGGTGAGCGAGGCACGACAACGGCTAGGGTGTGGCCACCCAACGCGCAGGCATCGAGGCATGGCGGCAGTCGGTGGGTGGGCGAACGGACGGAGAAAGCGGCGGCACATCTTGTGGCTCAGAAACAACGTGGGCAACAGATCGTGCGACTTGAGATGTAAGGAAGGAAAGAGAGATGAAAGGGGAGAGGGGGCAATTCCCCTTTGTAAAGGGGTGAGAGAGGGGAATAAAGGGGATTGAGAAAAAATAAAGGAAAAAGGGGAATGGAAATAGGATCTGTTGGAGCATGTTTTTCTCCCATCAATCCTATTTCACTACTGGGGAATGGACCTTTCGTCCACTGCATTAGTGCTGGTTGGTTTTCGACCCGGTACTAATGTGAGCATTAGTACTGGGTCTAGCAGATAGTTCCCCAGGAGCCCCCGTGACCTCCTTTAGTACCGGTTGGGGGCTTCATCTGGTACTAATGGGTGACCTTTAGTACCGGGTGAAACCTCCACCCGGTACTAAAGGGTTTCCTCCGCCTCCCTCCATCCGCGCGCAAGCCTTATCCATCTGCTACTCCCATCGGCCTCTTCCTTCCCTCTACGGCCTCATCCCCCTCCGCCCCTAAGCTTGACCCCTATGTATGAACACAATCGCCATCAAGATCTAGCTAAGTGCTTATGTTGGAAAATTTATGTAACTGTTTACGAAAAGTTGCTTTTAAATGACACTCTAAAGTGAAATTCGGTCTCGAAAATGGAAGTTCACTTTTACCA
>NC_028453.1:38260928-38315503 GCF_000263155.2 Setaria italica
CAAAATGGCATACTGCGATGGAGATCATCTCGGCATCGGAACCTTCACGGCATCACAACCCGTGCAAGACGGACGCCGCTCCACCATATATATCTACAGTCACAGGGAGCACTAGAGCAGCAGCGGCAGGTACAGTAGTCTCATTCGTCTAGCATCAAGCAAAAGCTAATCAGCGAAGCATACTAGACAGAAGGCAGAGGCTGCTGGGAATAGACGCAAGATGTGGGGTTCGGGAGGCAAGCGGCAGCGGGGGGCAAGGGCGAGGCTTGGGCTCGGGGGGGGAGGGGGGTTGACGAGGTGCGGGTCGGGCTTGGGCTCGGGCTCGTGCCGGCGGGGTGCGGCTCGGGTGGGGTGGGATTTCTTTTTTATTATTTTTTAATACCCTTTTAGTACGGTTGATTTCAACCGGTACTAAAGACCCTCCTTTAGTACTGAACTAGCAATACCAGTTGCGCAACCGGTACTAAAGGGGAGTTCCCAACCGGTACTGATGGGGTTTTCCCAGTAGTGTTTATGGCTGAAAAAGTGGAAAGGGGATCGACTGGAGATGCTCCATGAAAGCAACTTTTTTGAATTCCTCCCGTCACCCGTGGACAAAAGGTATTAGTTTAGTGTCAAAGTTAGACCTTCTTCTATTGTTATAGACGCTATACATACCAACTTACTATACTTTTCCACTAAAACGTTTTGAGTTCAAACATGATAAGGTTCTGATTTCAGATTTGCAAAAGACGAACTGAGGGGTTCCAGGTTTCCAATTTTCAATTAAAATTAAATGCCCATAATTGGAAAAAAATCCAGAATATCTATCATCCTAATAAGATTTAAAATATAATATATGAAATGGGAACACCTGCAAGGCAAGAAAACATATTGGTAATAGACACCCTCCAAGTATGTCTAATCGATTTCATATTACAATAGGAAGCGATCACTCAAAAGCTATGGTCCAAAAATATTATGTCTACTGACGAGAAGTTAAAACCCTCAACATCGTAAGTAAACTTTTAAAATTTGAATTCAAAAGTTTCCTATGGGAACCTACAATGCGAGTAAAATGATAGCATCACACTCCTTTCAAACAGGTCTAATGGGATTTCAAATTCGAGTACGAAGCACTCACTCAAAAGTTGTATTAGCCAAAAGTTATATTAGTCAAAAGTTATATATTGTAGTTTCAGGGCCTGTTTATTCCTCTGCCGACCACGATGCTAAGCTTTCTTACACGTAGGCAATTGAGATTATGAACTTCCGGGAAGCTATGCTCTCCACACCGTCTTCCAGGAACCTTCCCTCGCCTCAGGCCCCCACTTTTTTCCCCAGGGAAAATTTGCTACGGCAGGCATAAAAGTATAAAACGGCATCATTGTTGCTCGGAAACGGCAGAGACACAGTACACACCCTTCAGAGTTGGGACAGGGCTAGCGAGAAGACGGGAGCAGGTCGCGGTCGCAGGCTCGGATCGGTGGATGGAGGGCGGGAAGACCGGCGGCCTGACGGCCCGTGGCACGGGGAAGGCGCCCGGCCCGCCGCCGCCGCCGCCGAGCCGCGACGAGGCAAACGGCGGGCACCGCCGCGGGCAGAGGAAGGGCATCTGGCCGCGCGGCCGTCGCTTGGTCGTAGCTCTTGTCGCGATGATTGCCGCGGCCGTGTACCTTCTCTTCGCTGATGCCCTCGCCGTGCCGCCCCCTACGGCCGGGTGGTGGCTCGCGGCCTACGTTCTTTGGATCATCGGCCTGAATATGCTGCAGGTTTGGCTGATGAACTGACGTGCACCCCGGCGTTATCATCTCTGGCGCCTGCAGGAGGGAGTCCTGGACTCCTGGTACTATACGTATGGAACGCGCGCTAGGTCTTTTTTCTCACCTTTTCGTTTTGCTTTTTGCGCTGTAAATAAGTGTATATTCCCTGTCTATGTACATACTGATGGAGCTAAGCTGCTCTTGTACATCCTTATTCCATCTGATAGATCCTGTGCCATATATATGACTACTTCATCAAGCAATTTTTCTATTTTCTTCTGGTTGAATAATGGACATATATATGGTGGGGCACTAGCTAGAACTGATCTCCGACTCTTGACGTCGTGAGAGATGTGCATGCTGCCGCAAAAAAAACGAAAGAAAAGAAGAGTGGATCTGTTCTTTTTTCCCACTGAGTTTTTGTACCAGCATGTTCATGTTCATCATCACCTCTTTTAGTTTCAGATTAAGATACTCCGCTTAATTCCACCAGGATTGCTGGTGGAAGATAAGTCGCCATCGCCGCTATTAGATTTTTTTTAATAAAAAAAGACATGCAGTTAGTTTCCTCGCACAAGAGCGGTAGTTTCCATGAAACCCTAGCTCTACCTTCCTGCTCATCCCCCAAAACTTGGGCTCGAAGGACCGCGTGGTGGGGCCGCCCCCGCGCGCAGGTGCTTACAACCCACCGCGTGTTTTCTCCGCCACGTGGACCGCCGGCGGAGGCATCAACAAACCCGCGTCGTCCTCCCCAGCACCTACGACCACACGGCGGGGTTGCACTCTGTACAGCCGCAGATCCAGGTGCCTGCATCTCTCGCTCACGCGGCGGGGTCTCGCTCGCCGCGGCAGAATCTGACCGCGGATGAAACATACGTGGCCGGCGTTACTGACCTGAGACGTACTGCTGGGAGAGTGGGTTTCAAGCCTTGGAGGTAGCCGCGATCGCGTCGGCAGGCCAAGATCATCGGGTTGTTACTTGCTTGCACACCGGGTTATAAACTTTGGTTTCGCATTCTTCCGTTCATTTTTATATTCCTCTCTGCCCAAAGAGAAAGGGATGCACACGGTTGGTTAGTTAGCAGTTAGCTAGCACCCTTCTCTTTGCTTCTTACTCGTGCAATTGGGTCAAGGATTTAATTTCCTGGAGAAGACTCAAATTAACAGTGCAAACCATATCTACATGTATGACTATATGCTTGTTCTGAGAAGTACGTACGTAGCTACTAAACCAGCTAAAGGAACACATTGTTTGCAAGTAAAAGCGCGCAACCAAAGATATGAGTGAAAGATATCGGCGGGTACAAGTGAAAAAATCGAGTACTAATCAACCCATATGTACACACAATCAAGTGCAAATACGCATGCATGTAACACAAAATTGTTACCCTGCGCCCTAGCCCCTTGGCTTTCTCATTCCTGAGTACTGACTGGCTGGGGGGAACAACATGCAAAGGCCTTTGTTCCAAATGTATTGGGCTCACCTTCAATATATGGTCCAGTTTAGAATTGACCCCACATACTATTGTTCTTTCAGCCCATTTGGTTATACTGAACTGAGAAAAGGGCCTAGGGAGAGAATGGCCCAATTACCCACCGTCATTTAGCAGTAGTACGCCCACCACTATATGGCCCGTAGCCTTAGTGGGCCAAATATCCTGAGCTAAGCTGGGCCGCCGGTTGCCCCCCAATATTTATTGAGCTTTTCTCCCACAAAGACCAATTTTGAAAGGAAAAAAAGCTAGCGCGTCCTGGGTCCGAGCGGACTGCCGCGGCCCATGTGTACCGTCGCGGCTTACGTACTTTTTATTTTTCCTTTCCTCTTTTAAAATGATAACTTTCTTCTTGAGTGTTCGTTTTCGATTTCGTTTACACCAGCATTCGTTTTGATGATATTTATAAAACTAGATCTAGGATGGATATATTTTAATATATTTTTTATATTCTAGCAACTTATGTTGAATACATAATAGCTAGTTATGCATGAAGTGTGTAGCAACTTATGTATAAATCTATCAACACATTATATACATAAATTCCTACATTTTTTTACTCAATATAGTTACATATTTGAGGTATTTATTTAATTTGTCTCTTTTTTCTCTGTATATATGGATACATTAGCTCTGAAGAAGCTCTTACATTGACTCTGTGAGAGTTATAATTAATATAACATATAAGTTGTCGCATGTTCTCTATATAATAACTCCATATAAGTTGCCTGATAATACCACTATTTTGTTTATAAGTTGCTACACAGTTTATCCGTAAGTTGCCAGTCTTATAAAACAGCATCAAAATATATCAGGTATGTATCTTGCTTTGTAGATCTCATCACTAGGAACACAATGGCGCAAATGGAATTAAAACCGAACACTTGATGAGTGAGTTATGCTCATTTAAAAAAATGTACTAACATTTCCCTAACTGACATATCACTGACATCATCTGAACCCAGCGCGGCAGTAGAATGGCGGAGGCTAGGGTCGTGTGCTGCACAGCAGCGCGACCCATTGTGGGATAGCACGATCCATTTGGAAAATTACTGCTACGAAAACTCCTAGGTCTGTCTGTTCTTTTTTTTCGTGCTTAGAAAGAAAGTGGATGCAAACATTTTGTTTTCCATCAAAACTTGGCACCACCGATACAACAGTAGAAACAACTAAAACCGAGCAGAGATTACTCTGTTTTTCTCTAGCTGCGCGTTGTAACACTAGGCTGCCTCCGCCTCAGATGTAACGGATCGCTATTTGCATACCCCGTTCACAAAAACTTACGGTCGTCCTAGTTTCCATTTGCCTCTATTTGTTTTTTCCAAAATAATAAAGTTATGCTAATTTTTATCTAACTTATATCTTAATTTTGTCGACTTGGTAATGGCAGGATTCTTTTCATGGTGCTGGACTGCTGGCACATCTTTTGTTCCATTTCAAATTAAGTTATAAACTCTTACAATAAAAAAATCATATGGTAGGCATATATATGTTTTTACAATTTTTTTTGTTGGCTTATGACACAATAAGTTACGAAACCTCTTTCAATAAAAAAACCCATATGAATTCTTTTAAGCAGAAAACGAGTATAGGTTGACATGTTTCGCACATTTTGAGCAGTTTGTAGGCTAACATCATTCCTTTTCGTAAAAGCAAATTATTTTGTTATTGGGAGGCAAAATGACATGGTTACATTCTTTTACCTATATTAATTAGGGCTCCTAATGCACCACAATAAACTTTGCAATAAAGATTGGTAGGGCTCCTGATGCACCACAATAAACTTTGCAATAAAGATTGGAAAACTATAGAGGATCAACCTAAGAAGAAATTAGCTAAGTGACTAAGCTAGGGGTAGACTGCTTTAGTGGTTTTAGTCAATTCTGTAATTATTAGTTCATGTTTGAGATCCCTCGAAAAATACTTAAGAAGTTAAAGTATTACTAGGTCAATACTTTTTTGGCAATGTGATGAGCGTAATAAGACCTTTAAATTGCTAATTAAGAGAACTGAGATGTATCTTTCTAATTATACCAAATTTGGCTCAAAGAAATCCAATTGTTAGCCAATTTATACTTAGGGGGAAAAAACTCTAAGAGGCGCATATTAGCTCTAGGACGCCACTCCACCATCCGGCCTACAGCGCCCTCACCGCTTCACCTCGTTGCCTACCTACACTACACCACCGTTCACGCCACCGCTCACGGCCATCTCCCACAGCCCCATCCTATTAGCACATAAGACTATCTATATAGCTAGTAGACAAAAATAATGAAATGAGAAAGTGAGGCACGGATTACACATAGCATTTCTTCCTAATCCTAGGCTTGTAGCAAAAAACACACTACCGTGCGGACACGCAGAGCCAGCTCTAATTTGAGGAGTTGATTCGCATCACATATATGTGCAGTAGGATGATGACGTACCCGCTAATCTGGCAGCGGGTTCCTCTGCAGTCCGCGTCCGCTAACCCGAAGCCGAAGAGCTAGCTCCATGACTCCATCCATGGTCATGGAGAATTGGAGCGCCAGCTGCCTGAGCTCGCTGCTGAATAGCTTCATTCGCTTCTCCAACCGCCGATGGCTGCGCTGCTTGGATGGAGAGCTTTGCAGAGTTGTTGGCATGCCTACAGCTTCGCGGCATTGACCCAGAGTCATTGCAGGTCAAGTCAACTATAATGGTGGAACAAAAAGTATTGACCGACCCAGCCTCGGTCCTCCGGTTTCAGTTCTCACCAAATGGCTGCCCAACCCTATCTCTGAACTTGGCCCTGTTGGTCGGCCCAGCAAGGCGCCAGAAATGGGCATCCCCTGATGTCAGTCTCTGTTTGGCACGAGGTCTACGGCGTCGCCCGCGAGGAATTTGGATATCCATGCGAATGCGATACCGCGACTTGTTCCCAGCTCACGCGGTTGTAAACGGGCCCACCGCTCAGATAAACCGTTGTTTTGTTGATTCGTACTCGGTCCCAAATTATAGCTTGTTTTAGCTTTTTTAGATATATAAATATTATTATGTATCAAGACATAGATGTCTAGGGTATATCTAAGTGCATAATAAAGTCTATGAATCTAATAAAGCTAAAACGATATATAATTTGAGACGAAGGTGGTATATCCTAATTTCCCCCAAAGGTATGAGCAGACCCCGTGTAAGATCCCAAAGAGTATAAATGAGATAAGTCATGTGATATGATCCAATTCTGTATTTGTTCCACATACTTTTTATTACAGTATATGGAAATACTTTTTATTATAGTATATGGAAAAACGTTGCGACGCGCGGGCTGCTAGGTGAGGGAGGCCTTGGGGGTCCTAGTAAAGCCCAAATCCATGCGACAAACAACACAAGGAGGCCTTCTCAAAAGCCCACGAGGGTGTTGCGCTTAGAGATTGCACTTCTTTTTTCTTTTTTAACTCCAAACATTGTTACATCATAGAAGCTTATATAGGCTGGGGACCACAGATCAACAAAATCATAATCATTATTGAGTTTATTGTTTGCATCTTAATTTCGTCGTTTGAAAGTAGCCGCAGTGTGTTTTCTCTCTCTATTTATCGTCTCTCTGTTGGCAAAATACTGTAGGGGTTTCTCTCATTTATTAATTATTATAATCCAAAGGCCACATGGTTAGGGTTGGGCCCACTACCTGTACTTTGAAAGCAAAGGACTTGTTTGTGTTTAATAGGCACTCGGATCGAGCAAGCCGTGACTTCATAATTATGCCACGGATATAAACTATGTTATATATATATATATATATATATATATATATATATATGTATGTATGTATGTATGTATGTATATATATATATATGTATGTATGTATGTATGTATGTATGTATGTATGTATGTATAGCGGTACGAGATCGTGACTATTTCATTGATAAAGAAGAAGAGTACAGCCGGCTAGCTGGAAAGAAATAAAAGAGTTATTCTCGTTGTACAAGAGACGCTAGATCTTTGGCTCCTGCTAGGCCCCAAGCTGCCGCCTCGCTTTTGATTTTGGCCATCAGTCCCGGTGCCGACGATCAGTCCCGGTGCCGACGATTCTCGCTATCTAAAAACTCTCGCATTTTGCTCGTTCCACACCTCCCAAATTACCAGTATTGTTAAGGTCCTACTCGCTTTATGAGGGGACATGGTCGCTCGAAGTGATATTAGCCCACCACTGCAGCATGTCTTCACTGGGTCTCCAAAATTGAGGGTGTAGAGTAGGTTGCGCCATCCAGGACGTTACGAGGCTTCATAATCTCCTTGTATATCAGCATTCTGCCAGAAGGTGGAGAGCCGTCTCAGGAGCATTCCGGCATAAAAGGGCATGAAGGTTTGTGTGCCCATCCTCAACGTTGCAGCCTATTCGATGTCCACACTTGATTTTGAGTTACTAGCCATGCAAAAATTTGTATTTAGGCGGCACCCATAATTTCCAAATCATATTTATTTTTGGCCCTTTGGCACATCCAAAGTGTTGCACTTTGTAGGCTGATGTCGTCGTGTACTCTCTGGTTGCCGTGAGTTTCCATCTGATCTAATCTTCCTGGTTCGATTGTAGCTGAATGTCACGGAGCATTTCCCAGAGTGTGAAGTACTCGTGGAGGTGTGTTAATGTAAGCCCTTCTGCCCTCCTTATGTCTCGTATCCAAGTATTTCAGTGTAGCGCCGCTGCCACTGTTCTATTTTTCGATCGGCAAATATTGAAGAGATTTGGTGCTATATCCTTGGTCCTGCAACCTTGTAGCCATCCTGAGTGCCAGAAGCTCATCTTTTTACCATTGCCGATTGTTATTGATGTGCGAGCCGCGAAGAGGAGACGGTCAATATCGTCACACGGCATTTCGGTACCTATCCATGCTTTTTCCAGCGAGACCCATTCATGCCATAGCCACCATAGTCTCAGGGCTCTAACGAACCTTTACAAGTTCAGAATTCCCAAACCACCATGTTCTTTGGGCAGGTTGCATCTGGTCCAGTTGACTTTGCATTTGCCTCCCGTGAGCATTGAGTCACTAGCCCAAAGGAATTTTTTCCTTGTTTTGTCAAGCTCCTCAAGTATTTCTTTGGTTGCTTTGAGTACTGTTAGCAGGTAGACTAGCTACGAAGATAGCACGGATTTTATTAGGCAGACCCGGCCAGTCTGCATTAGGTGTCTCCCGTACCAGCCTTGTACCTTGGAGGTTGCCTTTTCCACTAGAGGCTGAAACTCCATTTTGCGTAATCTCCTCACCGCGAGTGGTAGCCCCGGGTATTTGATGGGGAAGTTGGTGCGTATCACCGGAAAGCCAGGCAGTGTGTCCTCTAGGTCTATGCCGCCGTAGCTGATTAGCGTCACACTTGTTTTCTGCAGGTTAGTCCTTAACCGTGTAACTTCCCAAAGTTTTTTAGGATGAGCGCCATATTGTTGATGTCTCTGTGGTCCGATTTGGTGAAGATCATCGCATCGTATGCATACATGGATATCCCGAAGCATGCCACTCTTCCCCCTAACTTTTGTAGCATCTTTAGGTTTGTGGCTTGGGAGAGTAGCTAGTGCAGGGGGTCAAAGGCGAGAATGAAGAGTAGCGGGGATAGAGGATCCCCCTCTCGTAGTCCATGTCCATGCTGGATTGGGTTGGTTGGAATTTCATTGATCAGTATTCTGGATGTGGAGGTGGTTAGAGTTGCTGCAATCCAGTTTCTCCAACGCTGTGGGAAACCTCTATGTTGCATCAATGAGAGCAGGCAATCCCAACGCACTAAGTCGAAAGATTTGGAAATGTCAAGTTTCATTAGAAGCGATGGTGTCCCATTTCGGTGGAATCGTCACGCGATGCTTCTCCGGCGCTTTGACATGGGGATATGAGCTCATGCATTTTTGGCACTAGATGTAATGCGAGTATTTTGCTGATGATTTTCGCAAAGGCGTGGATGAGACTGATTGGCTTGAAGTCCGTGATCGAGTCTGCCCTGTATTTTTTGGTAAGTAGGATAATGTTTGCCTTGTTGACAAGGTTCAAGTTCGCGCAACGCTTGTGTGGCGGATCCACTTCGGATTAGCTTGATTAAACATGATTAAGTCGCCTAATATGCGAAACTCATGCCTTAGCCAAGTTAACACGAAGTGCCGTCGGATTTCATCCGATTTAACCACTTGAACAGGACCGAATTAGCAAACTCACACGAAGGTGAGCGGTTCCAGAGAATACAACAAGTCCACTGGGTTAAACAAAATTGGCCATTTTAGATCAACATTTAAAACAAACATCAGAGTTTTACAAGGTTCAAAGGGAACAACAGAAGGTAAAACAACAAGCGGAAGCTACTTCGTCGGGGTCGGACATCCCTGGTGAGGCCAGCCAGGACGTCAGTAATCCCTCTCCTCGCCGTCCGAGGAGGGATCCCACTCAACCATCCAACCCGGAGGGAGTTGGGGCGGCCAAGTGCCAACAGAAGAGGGCTCGGGAGCAGCAACTTCACCTGAAAAAGAAGAGCCACAACAAGGCTGAGCTACTAAGCTCAACAAGACTTAATCGACAGGGAGTACGCTACTCCACCACTTCTGGACATGCAAGGCTCTTTGGCTGAGGGGTTTGTTTGCCAAAAGCACTATGTGTATCCCTACTTTCAAGTTTTAGATCAGGTTCTAAGTTCATTATCCGGTCTAAATTAGCAACTTACTCTAAGCAAACATAGAACCAACCAAAGGTATATATCATCATCAAAACCATGTCATCATCAGATTCCTTTATTACTCAGGGTAGCATAGCGATCAAGCAGTCTCAAACTGTGAGAGGCAGACGAATCGATTCGAGTTTCTTAACCATGCATGGTGAACCTAACCTCACGACATCCGCGCACCACCGAGGGTCGCTTCCTGTGTCGGCCTTCCCCATCAGTCCCCTAACCTGTGTCGGGCCCATTTCCTTTGGTGCAAGGTTCCACAGACCCGGCCTCTACCGTTCTGTGACCACGCTTGCCACCACGTGCGACAGCTAGCAGGGGAAACTCCATTCCAAGGACAATGGGGCGACCGCTCACATCTAGGTTCGATCTGGTACTCGGCTTCCTCATCCCATAATAAGTATGAGGTTAATACTTTCAAACACTTGATCACGAACACCACCACTGTCGGGCCTTAGCAAGTTTTCATAGACAGACGGGGCGATCAGCCGACCACCAAAGAGTTACCCAAAACCTTGCCCCGTCCATCGTCCTTATAGTTGTAATAGAAGAGGAACAACCAACTCCTACAACTCGCGAGTGACAGGAAATCACTCGGCTTTTACCGTTTCCTATTTAAGCAAAGCATCTACTCGGTCCAACAGCTAGTGTCCAGATCAAGGGATCTAAGTCATGCATCTACGGTTTCAAACAACTCCTATATGTAAATGCACAGACAAGATGAAGAAGGCATGCGCAAGTTTGGGGAAAACAGGGGATTTCATGCATCCGGGGCTTGCCTTCGAACGAGGAGGAAGGAAAGGGATCTTCTGCGGGGGCGGCTGCGGCTTCTGGAAGCGGGAGCTCTACTGCAGCTTCGTCTTCAGGTGTCGGGTACAACTCGTAGACACCGTCGGCGAGATGCAACTCTACACGAAATGCAATGCAAGAGTTAGTACTTTAGACGGTTATTTCAACAGCAACACTTGCAAGTTTTTTTTTAGCCCAGAAGGTTGTAGCAAGGCTACGGATAAGGTGAGGAAGTTCACTTGAGTTGGAGAAGAACAAGGTAAAAGGGTCGGATGGAAAGGAGCTTATGATCTGACCCTTAGACTAGAGGAATAGATGTGCTGGGGGTCCTCAGACTTAACGCAGAGAGTCCCCGAGTTTTACACATATACCCTCGGTTCAAGGAAAAAGATACAGCCGAGCCCTCGGGCGAGGCGGAGAAAGGGTCGGCGAAACAGATAGGGTCGGGCAAGACGGAACAGGGGTGGGGCGGACAAAAGGGGTCGGACGAGACGGAAAAGGATCGGACGAACAGAAGGGGTCGGACGAGACGGAAAAGGGTCGGACGAACAGAAGGGGTCGGACGAGACGGACAAAGGGTCGGCAGCTTACCTTCGTCTTACAGGTGAAGCTTGGGGTCGGGAAGAAGCAGGCTTGGGCGGAGGGACTAAGGCTTTGAATAGCGGCGAGGTCCGGCGGTGCTCCGGCGGCGGCAGTGCTTCTTGTGAATCACAAGCAAGCTCTTGCGCAGCGCGGAGGAGCAAGCGACTGGGTGGATTGGGCAAAACGGTGTGGAGCGGAGAGGAGAGTTCCTCAGGGACTTAGGCTGTAGCGCTTGAGCACGAACAGAGAGCAAGGCGGGAGGGCAGCGATGGCGAGGGGAACTCCAGCGGAGCTCTGGCATTCCCTTTTATAGCTGCGCGGAAGAGAGAAGGTGAGAGCGGCGCAAAGGCCGGGGAAGAAATGATGGAGTGTGCTGCCGGGGCGGCGATTGAGCAACGAGGGCGGTGAAGCAGGACTTTGGGGATGACACAGGCGGTCATTGGGCACTAGAGATGGCGCGGCGCAGGCGCGGTTTTGCCGGTGGTTGAGATTTGGTGGAGGCGGGCGTCGTCGTGCAGTGGATTTGATGGAGGTGACCGGGGGAATGGCTCTAGAAGCGAGGTTGCTCAGGTGAGAAGACAGGCGGGCTGCGGCTGCGCGGGCGAGCGCGAAGCAACAGACTGTCGGGGCGCTGTTCTGACAAGGCGGGAAAGGGACTGTCGCGGCTGGGGTCTGGGTTGGCGGAGGAGGAATCGTCGCGTAGCGCGGACCGGGGCGGCGCGACTGTGGAGGGACGACGGAAAAGACGGGCGGCATCGGGCTCTGCAGCCGGGGGTCTGGCGAGGTGATGATGGGCACGGGCGGCGAGGCGGTGCAGAAAGGGTTGCAGAGGGCTTCCGCTGTGATTGGGGAAGGGGGCACGAGAATCCATCCGGTCGCGGCCGGTGACGGGGCGAGCGGCGGGTGTCGGAGGAAACGAGCCACGCGGCGGAGAAACTCTGAAGCGGGCATGCAACTCGAGTGCTTATGTCGCGGGAGATCTGGGGGAAAAAAGATCTTTGTGGGTCCATCGGTCAGTCTCGGTTGGTCCACTGCTCAGATAGAGAGATAGACTGCTGGGAAGACTTAAAAGGATTCGGCGGGTGAGTTGGGGTCGGCGGGGTTGGGACTGGGGAACCAGCGGAGAGGGGTCGGGTCTCAGGGTCGGGACCGGACTGGAGGTTGAGCACTTAGGCTTGGTAAAGTTGAGACAGGGGATTAGGGACTCAGATTAAGATTAACTCGAGAGATTTTTGGGTCGGTCATTACAGCTTGATATGGAAGTAGTTAATTGCCGCGACTAGGTCCTGTTTGATGATGCTCCAACATGCTTTGAAAAAGCAGCCAGTGTAGCTATCTGGACTTGGCGCCTTGTCATATGGAAGTTGTTTGATTGCATTTAGGATTTCCTGCTCCGAGAATGGGTTACCAAGGGAGGTGAGGTTCACCATGGGGGGAGGCTGAGGGCGTCCCAGTCGAAATCATGGGTTCTTGCATGTGGATCCGCCATGACGGTTGAGAAGTGATCCTGAATGACTTGTTGTTTGTCTTGGTGTGATATAGCCCAGCCCATGCCTTTTCGCAGTCGTTGAATGAAATTCTTCCGCCTTCTTGCGTTCGCCTTGAGCTGGAAGAATACCATGTTGGCGTCACCTTCCCGTAAATATGTGACTCTTGAGCTTTGTCATTTCTTAGCCTTTTCTATTACCGCCTAGCCAAGAATGCGCTTTTTGAACTTACTCCACAAGCTGTGCTCCGGCTCAGTAAGCTCTCTATTTTCTTGAGCAATGTCCAATCGCAGGATGACTTCTTAGCCATGTGTAGCTTGAGTTTGGCGTCAGAGATTAATGATTTGCTCCACGTCCTAAGAGTTTTTGCTGTCATGTGAAGCTTGTGCCCAATCATGTGGAAAGGCTCCATATGCATGGTTGGTTGAGACCAGGCGCTAGCTACAACCTTTTGGAGGTTTGGAAGTTTCGTCCAGAAGTTTTCGAACTTGAAAGGTGTAGGCTTGCGCAAGCCCTTCTGATGTGCTAACAAGAGTGGGCAATGGTCGGAGTGCGATGACAATAAAGCATGAAGAGAATGGTTCTCAAAAGCTAGGTCCTAACTTTCATTGCAGAAAACCCTGTCAAGGTGAACAAGGGTTGGGTGCCACCTCTCGTTGCTCCACGTGTATTTATGATTCTGTAGATGTATTTTCTTTAGTTGACAGTAATTCCAGACGCAGGTTGCCGCCCCTACCGCCCCTGCCGCCCTCGGCGCGTGGTAGCGTGGCATTTGGCACCGCCGCACACTATGCGAGCTAGGAGTGCTAGTTTACAGATGAAACTATGAAACCAAGAAAACACAATTGTCCGTAGCTAGCGCGTGGCGTCGTGTCAAGCTTCACACAGTATCTTCGTTCTTCACTATAAATCGCGCCTGTTGTTCGTGAGACCCACCACCGTGGATAACAGTCCCCTAATAATAAGCGATCAACAGCACTGCTGATGGCTGAACACCGAGGCGCCGCCGCGCGTAACCATCCGCCGGAGCAGCCCGTCGAGCCGGCCAACGACGCCTTCCCCGACCGCGCCCAGCAGCTCTGCCTCGACGCCGGGCGCGCGCTCGCGATGTGCGGCGTGCTCGTCGCCGTCCCTCCCGCATTTTACGCGTCGACGTCGCGGACGACACCGCACTTGCCTTCGTCGGCTTCGTCCTCTGGATCATCGGTGCGTGGCTGTGCCTCCTGGCGCTCACGCCCTTGGCTCCACGGGCGGTGAGGGCCGGCGGGGCCGCCGCCAGCACCTTGCTGATCAGGTGCCTGTCCCTTTCATGAACTACTAGCGCCCGCGCCCGCGGCCGCCGGGCACAAGAGAACACATCGATGTTCGCTGCGTACGTCAGCAATAAGGCACTCTTTGTCAGTAGTCGAGTGCATATGTTGGGTGTTTGCCCTGGGAGATTTCAAGTGTTGTGGCCATTATCCCGCAGGATAAAAAATCGGCGGCTTTTGGATTGATACGGAAAATAACGATGTTTCATGCTCGTGTTGTGTGTGTGACATCTTGTCAGCCAAGTTTTTAACCGTTGCTACTCCCCCTCTGTGGGCTCAGTGTGTGGACCGGAATACGTCGTACATAGGCCGTAGCCTAAGCCCAATATGCCGTTTTTCAGGTTGGCCTGTGTGACGACAAGCGGGTCTCAAAAGCCCATCACGCAACTGGCCTGCAATTATTGGAGGAGAGCGCGTCGAGTTGGTTCCAGAGGCTGCGTGGTGGGGCCGGACTCTGCGACGACCTCTCGTTCGCGTCCGATTTGGTTGCCGTGAGCCGTGACGTAACGCCTCCTTCCGTTCCTCCCTATATAAGTTCCACCCCCGGGTCCGGTTTCCCCAAGCCCCAGTGACCCCCGATCCCGATCGCGAAATCTCCGCACCCGCCGGCAAGGGACCGAAGCAAGCCTCTCTCCCGACCGTCGCATCAAGGTACGCGTCCGCTCGATCTGTCCTCTTCCTTCTCGATTTGACTTGCTGTGGTGCCCGATCACGGGATCAGAATCGCACCAGTGTAGATTTCGCATGTTCTAAGATGTGTTAGTTTCCAGGCTAATCCAGTTCTCTTGACGCCCGATCCGATCGAGCTCCGTGTTTATTTCAGCCTAATCGTAGTATTCCCCTAAAATTTCCTCATTAGGGGGTTCGCAAGATTGTTGGTCGACAGGTTCACTTATGCTCGATCGCTTACTTTTAGTCGATTCATGCTGCGTACTATTGTTGCCCCCCGTGGTTTTATCTTTTCTCGAGTGAAATCCAGTAGATATAGTAGATATCGTAGCATTAGGTTTTAATTCAATCGATTGATTATTGTATCATCAAAATTGAGAAGTTCGAATCATGCCTATCATGCTGCCTCAACCGAAATCCTGTATATTGAAGTTTCAATTCAATTGATTGATCATTCATTAGATTCAACCAAAATCTAGAAGGTTAGATGACGCATGTCATGCTGCCTGCGTAGTTTACCTTTGATCTGTTTATGATTACCTTATCAGTAGGATATTTGTGATTTTGGGAAGTAGCACTAACTGATTCATGCTGACATGATGTTCCCTTTCAGATTATACTGTTGAGTCCTATCTAATTGATGCTTTGTATGCTATATGAATACGTCATGGTAAATTAGCAGTTAATTAGCATATTAGCAATTGGGCGTACCTCATCAGGATTGCTCTTGTAGATGTGTGTGGTGATGTTTCTTGTTCAATTCATGTTCTGCTTTAAAAGTATGTGTTCTCTGTTTGTTAATTAAGATTCATGGTTATAATGATTTGGACCTAATTAATCAGGGTTGCCCTTTTAGATGCGTGGTTACTTGTTGAGTTCATTTTTTTCCTGCTATAGTTGTATGCGTTTGTTCATTCATGGTTAGATTTGATTTGTTTCTTCTCTATTCCATGCCTTCCATATACTTCAATTGTAGCTTAACATGAGATTTCTGTATATGCAGATGCAGATATTTGTGAAGACACTCACAGGCAAGACCATCACCCTCGAGGTTGAATCCTCGGATACAATTGACAATGTCAAGGCGAAGATCCAGGACAAGGAGGGGATCCCGCCGGACCAGCAGCGCCTGATCTTTGCTGGCAAGCAGCTCGAGGACGGGCGCACACTTGCTGACTATAACATCCAAAAGGAGTCCACCCTCCACCTTGTGCTCAGACTCAGGGGTGGCATGCAGATCTTTGTCAAGACCCTCACTGGCAAGACTATTACTCTTGAGGTCGAGTCCTCTGACACGATTGACAATGTCAAGGCGAAGATTCAGGACAAGGAAGGTATCCCTCCGGACCAGCAGCGGTTGATCTTTGCTGGGAAGCAGCTTGAGGATGGCCGTACCTTGGCTGACTACAATATTCAGAAGGAGTCTACTCTTCACCTCGTCCTTCGCCTCAGGGGTGGCATGCAAATCTTTGTCAAGACCTTAACTGGCAAGACTATCACCCTTGAAGTCGAGTCCTCTGACACAATCGACAATGTCAAGGCGAAGATTCAGGACAAGGAAGGCATCCCTCCGGACCAGCAGCGGTTGATCTTTGCTGGCAAGCAGCTTGAGGATGGCCGTACCTTGGCTGATTACAATATTCAGAAGGAATCCACTCTCCACCTCGTCCTCCGCCTCAGGGGAGGCATGCAGATCTTTGTGAAGACCTTGACTGGAAAGACCATCACGCTTGAAGTTGAGTCTTCCGACACAATTGATAACGTGAAGGCAAAGATTCAAGATAAGGAAGGCATTCCACCAGACCAGCAGCGCCTCATCTTCGCTGGAAAGCAGCTGGAGGATGGCCGGACTCTTGCCGACTATAACATTCAGAAGGAGTCCACCCTCCACTTGGTGCTCCGTCTCCGCGGTGGCATGCAGATCTTTGTGAAGACCCTGACCGGGAAGACCATCACCCTGGAGGTCGAGTCTTCCGACACCATTGACAATGTGAAGGCGAAGATCCAGGACAAGGAGGGCATCCCGCCGGACCAGCAGCGCCTGATCTTTGCTGGTAAGCAGCTTGAGGACGGCCGCACCTTGGCAGACTACAACATTCAGAAGGAGTCTACGCTCCACCTGGTTCTGCGCCTCCGAGGTGGCCAGTGAAGGTCCGAGGTGGGCTGGCGTACCAAGTTCAATTTGTCTGTCTGATGTGTCTCTGAAGTTGAGTCTGTCTAAGTTTCTACTGTGTGTCTGAAGTTTGAGTCTGTCTTAAGTTTCTACTGTGATAAAGCCCCGTATGATGTTTCGCAAAAAGTATTTGAGTACAACAGTTTGATTGCTGCAATGGATTAGTGAACTTGGTTTTATCTTGGCTTATGAAATTTGTTTCTCTATCTTGCACCTTAGCTGATCTCGCTGCTACCTGCGGCGATGGGTGAGTGAACCACCGTCTTAATGGATTTGAATCTGGTAGCACGTGTTAATGGATTTGTGCTACTTACGTATTTCGGAGGGACAAAGAAGTTGCAATCTTATTATATTGTGTAGGCTCGCTGGACAATTTTGGAAGTACACCCTGAATCTCTCGTTGACAGTCTAATAATGAGGAAATTAGAACAGATTCTGCATTTGTTTTGCTCAACGGCGACTGTCGACTGTCGTCTCTGGCAGCGACTTGGGACGGCTCCGACGAGAGAATCAAATAAGGAAGTGAACGAGAGGAGACGTGGCCAAAGAAGCTAACCAGCGACGGCGGAACAAAGCTTCGCAAAAGGTGATCGCCGGAGCTCTGACGACCTCGTTTTCCGCGTCACTGCTCATCTGCTTCAAACCAGAGAAAAGAATACATGGCAGGTTAGGGAGCAAATTTGCAAATGAAGGCCGATGGAATCATGGCAATGGCTGATTTTTTTATTTTTTATTTTAGTATTTTGCAAAAATACATGTCCTATTAGAAAAATTACATATCTATATTTGTACCACCGTTTGAAATGGCTATAGCCAAATGAAACGGTGGAAGGTGCACTGTAGCAACCTTCCAGTTGAATTGCGGAATTTCCCTTCTTTGGATACAAAATTTTGAAAAATCATAACTAATTCATATGAACTAGATGGAGATAAACTTTATATAAAAATTGTAGATCTCGACATTTTGTAGTTCAAACTTTTTTCATTTGGAACCACAAATAATTAATAAAAGTTTCAGATCTAAATATTTGAGCACCAAGATGGTTCCAAATGAAAAAAGTTCGAACTATAAAATTGTAGATCTCGTCGAGATCTACAATTTTCATATAAAGTTTATCTCCATCCGAGTTCATATAAATTAGTTATGATTTTTTTAAAAATATGTTGCCTAGAGAAGTTCATATGAATTAGTTATGATCTTTTTTAAAATATGCTGCCCAGAAAATGAAAATTCCGCCGGAAAATTCCGCCGGTTGTCCTCCCCGGTCTCCAGTGGCACACACCGGCTCCTCGTCCCCAGTCTCCCCAGTCTCCTACTCTCGGCGTCCACACAAAAAAGCGCCGCAGGTCACACCCCGGCTCATCGTCATGACGCAATCATTGACGTCAATGAGACAACGACAACACACACCAGCTCCTCGTCCATATAAACCGTGGATACTGGGGCTGCATACATCCATGATCATGTGTAGAAGCTGGAACCTTTTTCCATCTAAAAAAACACCGTGGATACTAAAGCAGGCAGTGAGGCAAAACTGCAAAAGCAGCAGTAGTGCACCTCCTCACCACACCGATGGCTGAGAACCGAGGAGCAGCGCGTGAATACCAGCCCGAGCAGCCCGTCGAGCCGGCCGGCGTCTTCCCGGCCGCCCCGGACCACCGCAATCGGCAACTCTGCCTCGACGCCGGGCGCGCGCTCGCGCTGTGCGGCGTGTGCATGGCCATCCCAACCGCTTTTGACTCGGCCGACGCCGCTGCTGCCAACAGCACACGAGCCCTCCTCGTCGGCTTCCTCCTCTGGATCATCGGCGCGTGCCTGTGCCTCTTGGCGCTCACACCCGCAGCTCCACGGGCCGTGAGGGCCGGCGCGGCCGTCGCCAGCACCGTGCTCAAGTGCCTGTCCCCTCCCGTGTGATCGATTGTCGTCAACTACGAGCGTCGAATGTTCGTTGACTTCGTGAATAAGGCGCTCTCTGTCATCAGTGCAGTAATAATCCTGGGCTTGTGTGTGATACTTGAGTATTTGCTGATGGAGTCATCATGTGCCTCCATGATGATCCCCCCCCCCCAAAAAAAAAGGTGTTTGGAGTTTGGATAATACGGAGGAGACCTATAGCGATGCGTTCCATGTTTTGTGCAGCAATCTCGTCAGCTGAGTTTTTTCCCCGAAAATAGCCCTCTGTGCACTATCTGGGCCTGTCGCTGCTGGGCTTTAATGAGAGTGCTGCAGCCCAAATCGCTGCTTTCAGTTTGGCCCGTGGCAGTTTCTTAGACAAGCGGGCCCTCCTTAAAGCCCACTACGCAACTGGCACGAGAGAGCGCGTCGAGCCGTCACGGCCCACTGTTGTTGTGTGGCTGTGTGCCTGCCTGTGCCTGTCCGTCCCCCCACCCCCGGCCTCCGATTTCCCCAATCCTCCCCAGTCTCCAGTCTCCCCATTCGCGAAATCTCCGAGCTCGCCGGCAAGCGAACGAAGGAAGGTTCTCAGTTCTCACGGTCGTCTCGTCAAGGCGCGCGCCCTCTCGATCCGTACTCTTCTCTCTCGATTCGTCTGGACGTAGTCGAGTCTCGTACGGAGATCCGGGTAGATTTTCGCATGTTCTATATATGATGTGCTTGTTTCTAGGCTGATCCATTTCTCTTGGCCCACCCGATCCGATCAAGCTCCCTGTCTATCTCAGCCTAGTAGTATCACGTCAAATTTCCCCATCCATGGTTCGCTAGATTGTTGATCGATAGGTTCGCTTAGCCTCGATCTGTTACTTTAGGTTGTTGCCGTCCTGGGTAGTGAATTTTTTCTCGGACGAAATCATGCCGATTGTCGTATAATTATGTTTCCATTCAAATAGATTGATTGTATTGTCAAAATTAAGAAGGTTGAATCACGCCTAGCATGTTGCCGGCCTGTGATCCGTTTGCGGTCACCTTGGCCAGAAGGATATGTATAAATTTTGGGAAGTACTGCTAACTGATTCGTGTCGATACGCTGATCCCGTTTCTGGTTATACTGTTGAATCCTGTCTATATTTGCCGTTTGTGTGTGTTGAATTGCCATGCGGTGTAATTAGCATGTTGGCACCTCGACTGCACCTATCTAATCAGGATGTACGTGGTGTTGTTTGAATTCATGGTTCACCCTGAGTTCTCTGTTTCAGTGATCATCTAGTTCATCTGATATTCCTTAGTTGCATGAGAAACTGGTTTTCTTACATGGTTAAATTTGGGAGACAGAGGCTAAATTTTAGCGCTGTCACATCGGATGTTCGGATGCTAATTAGGATGATTAAATATGAGCTAATTACAAAACTAATAGCAGAACTCCTAGGCTAAATCGCGAGACGAATCTATTAAGTCTAATTAATCCATCATTAGCGAATGGTTACTGTAGCACCACATTGTCAAATCATGGACTAATTAGGCTTAATAGATTCGTCTCGCGATTTAGCCTAGGGGTTGTGCAATTAGTTTTGTAATTAACCAAATATTTAATACTCCTAATTAGTATCCAAACATCCGATGTGACAGGGGCTAAATTTTAACCCCTGTGTGCCAAACAGCCCCTTATTGCTTCAGTCTCGGTTTGCAAGCCTAGACTCATCCCTCTAGTGTGTCATGCATGGTTGATCTTGGAATGCTCCTTGTGGTAAACATGCTTACCTGCGGTTGTTCCTTTGGAGTCAATTGTCATGAGATATATAGTCTGCATGTTGCATAATCTGATGCTATCCCATGCCATTACCAACATTGTGATCTAGCTGGTATATGAGGTCAATGTGTTCTTGAAGTAGTAGCATAATGCTGTATGTGCAAGTTTTGGACTGAGTTTCAGTATAGTTATTCGAGTGTTAATTTCATCTGTTTAAAATATTGATGCTAAATAAGAATTCAGAACTTGGCGCCTAATTATTATTTGCAAGCATGAGGAATCAAAACTGTTACTTTTGTGTTATGTGAATGAACAAATTAATTGCATAAGCTGTTCTGTGGACGAACAATCAATTGCATAAGGTTCATATGAATATATGATATAGGTGTATGCCGCTATATTTCCAAGATGTGTGGTGCCTTGCCTATCAAATGCAAACTATGCCTTTTCATGTTCATATATACACTTCAGCGAGACCTGTTATTTGACCTTTTGTGATTTTTTACAGTCGTAGTGCTGCAAAGTCTAATGTCTGAATCTGGTGTTGCCATGCAGAGGACTTAGACAAGATGGTGGCCAATGGTGACGCACCCGCCAGAGGGAGTACCGCAGCAGCTGCAAGCCTGCGCAGGCGTAGAACCACGAGCGGTGCTGCTGGCGCTGGCGCTGGTGCCAGCTCCATGCTTCAGTTCTACACCGATGAGGCCGCCGGGCGCAAGATGTCCCCGAACACCGTTCTGATAATGAGCATTGGGATCGTCGCTGTTGTTGCTATGCTGCATGTTTTCGGGAAGCTGTACCGCACCTCCAACTAGGTTGCTGTTACCGTGCCCAGGAAAGCAGAGTCTGTCAAGACAGGAACCTTGTAGAGCGATTCTAATGGATAGCAAGTGACTATCAAATTCTGAAGCGGTTTTGGTGTTGTAAAAGTTTATAGACCTTGCAATGCCGAGCTGTGGCGCCATGGCGTGCTAGCCCGACTCCGACCGGAAGTGGGAACCCATCGTCGCCGTGGCGTCCGAGTTCGATTGGCGCGCGAATTTGCAACAGCCAAGCCAGATATATGTATTCCGTACCACGGAAGGAGGGAACCGTAATCCCCAAATCCAATTGCGCTGTCGCTGCTCGCCTATTCTGGCCATCGCCATGCCGGACCACGTAATCGCCTCCTCCCAATTCTCGAGCCCCGCTTCATCTTCATGGGCCCTCCTAGACGAGTTCGCGACCATCGGCGACCGCAGGAACGCGAGTCTCCCCCTGGTTCGCCAGCTTCTCCGGCCAGAGCGCGAGTACAAAAGGAAGCCCCAGGTCCTTAACGCCACCGACTCACTCGTCCTCATGCGCATGGCCGTCTTCCCGGAGCACGGCGGCCGCGCCGTCGACTACTTTGTCTGCAATTTTTTCATCTACAATTTTTTCGTGAATACGCAGGAGAGCTGCGTATCTTTATATTAAGAAGGAATAACGTTTATAGAAATGTTACAACGCGGGTCAACCAGACACACGCACACGGAATGTCTAGAACACTTAGTTACATGTGAAAATAACCGCAACCAAACTGAAAAAGAAGCGCAGAGAAGCTATCCAAGCTCCAACACTCCTGCCGTCGGCCACACAAGACTTGCGTCGATGACCACCGCACGCAACGTATCCCTACGACTTCTCGCGTTCAACCCTCGCACGTTCCAAACAAGAATGTTGTGATTGCACGAATCCATGAAGCTTGGCGACACTGGAGGAACACGTCCCACATCAGCAGACCATTGTTGCGGCGGTTGCCTGGTTGGTTATCAGCATGAGCTCCGCGTCAGAGAGCGCGTTCGCGGTCGGGAAGATGTCGTGGAGAGCCGCGAAGTGGCGGGGCTGCATCGTCGACGCGAGAAACTTGTCAAATTCCTTCCCCATCACCTGCTCAGCTTCATCATTGCGGGATATGATCCCTAGCTTCTTCATCGCAAGAATTTCCCCTTTCTTCGATGGCCGAACGGCGTTAAGTGGTTGGCTGGCGATCCTGCCGCTGCGCCGCCTGTGCGTTGGAGCCGGTCTTGCCACTGTACCGTTCGCCCGCGGCAAGGAAGCGAGCAGCGCTTAGAGGGCAAGGCGCACGCTGCTAAGGAAAATAACTGTCTTGACTTTGGCCGCAGTGGTGCTGGCAGTGTCTGGTGGGGAGGGCGATGACGCCAATGCCAGTGGCTACTGGTCATCTGCGCGCGTATCCTATTGTGCTCGAGGTCGCACGGTGTTGCCTGCGACCATTGCCGGACTACGCCTGCCTACCGGTGTCCAGTGTTCAGAAGCATCCTGAGTGGACTCAATGACTGTTGGAACCACACGGTTCGTGGCGTTCCGGTCCTGTTCACTCTGGTTTCTTGGCCGGCGACGGTATGTGCAGATGGTGGGTGATGGTAACGCTGTGCCGCCCGACAGAACGGGAGCCTGGTTTGAAAGCAGTGGGAGCGTGGACTCCGTTCGCATTGGGTCCACTGAGCGGTGGATGTGACGGCTTCTTACTGGCAGCTATTGTTCGTCGACGCACAAGAGGGAGTGGGCGTGCAAATCCCGACCGGCATTCTCCCGCGAACCTGGCAGCCCCTCCCGTAAGGGCGGCCACGGCAGGTCGCGGTCCGGGTGCGTCTACAGCAGCCCGCGCCCCCGCGGGCGATTGGAACGGCTGCTGGCCCCTGACGGAAGCATTCTTCCCCGCGCGTCGACGAGCGACGATGGATGGAGTGTCCATCAGAAGATGCCGTCGGGGATGGCGTCTGTCCGTGGGCTATCTACAATGCCGGCGGCCCCGGGAACAAGCTACCGTCACTCGAACTCATCCCGGGCCCCTACCTGAAGATCTACTGTGATGTCCGACCCCGAATCTCTCGAGTTAACCCTAATCTGAGTCCCTAATCCCCTGTCTCAACTTTACCAAGCCCAAGTGCTCAACCTCCAGTCCGGTCCCGACCCCTGTGACCCGACCCCTCTCCGCTGGCCCCCAGTTCCGACCCCGCCGACCCCAACTCACCCGCCGGATCCTTCTAAGTCTTCACAGCAGGCTCTCTCTCAATCTGAGCAGTGGACCATCCGAGACTGACCGGTGGACCCACAAAAATCTTTTCCCAGATCTTCCGCGACAGACGCACTCGAGTAGCATGCCCGCTTCAGAGATTCCCCGCCGCGTGGCTCGTTTCCTCCGACACCCGCCGCTCCGCCCCGTCGCTGGCCACGACCGGATGGATTCTCGCACCCCCTTCCCCCAATCACAGCGGAAGCTCCTCTGCTACTCTTTCTGCAGCACCTCACCGCCCGCGCCCATCATCACGTCGCCAGGTCCCGGCTGCAAGGCCCGAGGTCTCCCATCTTTTCCGTAGCCCTTCCCCAGTCGCGCCGCCCAGGTCCGCGCTACGCGACGATTCCTCCTCCGCCAACCCCGGCCCTAGCCGCGACAACTCCTTTCCTGCCTTGTCAGCGCAGCGCTCCGACGGTCTGTTGCTTCGCGCTCGCCCGGGCGACTGCAGCCCACCTGTCGTCTCACCCGAGCAACCTCGCTCCTAGCGCCGTTCCCTCTGTCACATCCATCATATCCGCCGCACGACGACGCCCGCCTCCACCAAATCTCAACCACCGGCAAACCCGCGCCTGCGCCGCCCCGACGCCAGTGCCCAATGACCGCCGGCGTCATCCCCGAAGTCCTGCTCCACCGCTCTCGTTGCTCAATCGCCGCCCTGGCAGCGCACTCCATCGTTCTTCCCGGTCTTCACGCCGCTCCAACTCTTTCGATCTGCTGCGCAGCTATAAAAGGGAATGCCGGAGCCCCGCCGGAGTTCCCCTTCGCCATCGCTGCCCTTCCGCCTTGCTCTCTGTTTCGTGCTCGAGCGCTACAGCCTAAGTCCCTGCGGAACTCTCCTCTCCGCTCCCCGGCCGCCCTTCCCACCCAATCCACCCAGCCGCTTGCTCCTCCGTGCTGTGCTAAAGCTTGCTTGTAGTCCACAAGAAGCCCCGCTGCCGCCGGAGCACCACCGGACCTCGCCGCTGTCCCAACCTTAGTCCTTCCGCACAAGTCTGTTTCTTCCCGACCCCAAGCTTTCCCGGTAAGACAAAGGTAGGCTGCCGACCTTTGTCCGTCTCATCCGACCCCTTCTGTTCGTCCGACCTTTGTCCGTCTTGTCCGACCCCTTCCATCCGCCCGACCCCTGTTCCGTCTTGCCCGACCCTATCTATTTTGCCGACCCTTTCTCCGCCTCGCCCGAGGGCTCGGCTGTATCCTTTTTCTAGACCCGAGGGTATATGTGTAAAGATGTGGGGACTTCTCAGCGTTAAGTCTAAGGACCCCCAACATATCTATCCCTCTAGTCTAAGGGTCAGATCGTAAGCTTCTTTCCATCCGACCCTTTTGCCTTGTTCTTCTCCAACTCAAGCGAACTCCCCACCTTTTTCCGTAACTATGCTACCAAGTTTCTGAGCTAGGACTTGCAAGTGTTGCTGTTGAAATAACCGTCTAAAGTGCTAACTCTTGCATTGCATTCGTGTAGAGCTGCATCTCGCCGATGGCTTCTACGAGTTGTACCCGGCGCCAGAAGAAGGAGTTGTAGCCGAGCTCCCGCCTCCAGAAGTCGAAGCCGCCCCAGCAGAAGACCCTTTCCCTTCCTCCTCGTTTGAAGGCAAGCGCCGGATGCATGAAACCCCTATGTTTCCCAAACTTGCGCATGCCTTCTGCATCTTGTTTGTGCATTTACGTATAGGAGTTGTTTGCAACCCTAGATATATAACTTAGACCCCCATGATCTGAACACTAGCTGTTGGACCGAGTAGCTGCTTTGCTTAAATAGGAAGCGGTAAAATTTGAGTGATTTCCTGTCACTCGCGAGTTGTAGGAGTTGGTTGTTTTCCTCCTGTCACAACTATAAGGACGATGGACGGGGCAGGGTTTTGGTTAACTTTTTGGTGGACGGTTGATTGCCCCGTCTGTCTATAAAATTTTGTTAAGGCCCGACAGTGGTGGTGTTCGTGATCAAGTGTTTGAAAGTACTAACCTCATACTTATTATGGGATGAGGAAGCCTAGTACCGGATTGCACCTAGACGTGAGCGGTCGCCCCATTGTCCTTGGAACGGAGTTTCCCCTGCTAGCTGTCGCACGTGGTGGCAAGTGTGGTCACAGAACGGCAGAGGCCGGGTCTGTGGAACCTTGCACCAAAGGAAATGGGCCCAACACGGGTTACGGGATTGATGGGAAAGGCCGACACAGGAAGTGACCCTCGGTGGTGCGCGGATGTCGTGAGGTTAGGTTCACCATGCATGGTTAAAGAACTCGAATCGATTCGTCTGCCTCTCACAGTTTGAGACTGCTTGATCGCTATGTCACCCTGAGTAATGATGGAATCTGATGATAACTTGGTCTCGATGATGTTATATACCCTCTGTTTGGTTCTATGTTTGCTTAGAGTAAGTTGCTAACCTAGACCGGATAATGAACTTGGAACCTGAGCTAAAACTTGAAAATAGGAATCTACATAGTGCTTTTGGCAAACAAACCCCTCAGCCAAAGAGCCTTGCATGTCTAGAAAGGTGGAGTAGCTTTACTCCTGTCGGTTAAGTCTTGTTGAGCTTAGTAGCTCAGCCTTGTTGTGGCTTTCCTTTTCAGGTGAGGTTGCCGCTCCCGAGTCTTCTTCTGTTGGTACTTGGCCGCCCCAACTCCCTCCGGGTTGGACGGTTGAGTGGGATCCCTCCTCGGACGGCGAGGAGAGGGATCACTGACGTCCTGGCTGGCCTCACCAGGGACGTCCGACCCCCGGCGTTTAGCTTCCGTTTGCTTACCTTCTGTTGTTTTACTTCTAAACCTTGTAAAACTCTAATGTTTGTTTTATGGCCGAACTAAATGGTTAAGCTGTTTAACTCAGTGGACTTGTTGTATTCTCTGGAACCCCTCACCTTCGTGTGAGTTTGCTAACTCGATCCTGTTCAAGTGGTTAAATCGGATGAAATCCGACGGCACTTCGTGTTAACTTGGCTAAGGCATGAGTGTCGCGTGTTAGGCGACGTAACCATGTTTAACCAAGCTAATCCGAAGTGGATCCGCCACATCTACAATCCCCCACAGATCGGCATCCTCCCCTGCGGCGGCGAGGGGGAACACGAGCACTACGCCGTCGTCTTCCCCGCCCAGCGGTTCGAGGCACGCTGGGACTACGGGATGCGTGTGTGCTTATCGGAGAGCCAAACGGGGATCACCAAGATGGCCACGGTCACCGAGGATCGTGAGACGGGGTGCTACGACGTGCTGAGGCATAAGCCCTCCAAGGCCGTCCCCGCTAGCGGGAACGGGCTCGCGTGGATCGACCTATGGGGCGGCGTCCTGCTGTGCAACGTGCTCGACGACGACCCCGTCCTGCGGGTGCTCCAATGGCCCGTGCCGCCGACCCGCAACGCGTGCATCGAGATGCACACTGCTCGGTCAATCTGGGACGTGGCGGTGACTGTGAGCAACGATGACGAGGTCATAAGGTTCGTCGAGCTGAGCTTTGATGATGACAATGGTGGTGATCGTGGTTGTGGTTGGACGGCCTCCGTGTGGAAGAGGGAGGTTGGTTCGGAGTATTGGTACAAGTGTTTCGAGGCTAACCTCACCAGCATCTTGGCCTACAATTCGAGGTTCTCGCATTTGCATTGTAAGGTGTGGGATGACGATTTGCCGAATGCAATTTCACCAAAGCTTGCTGAGCGTCTATAGGAATCTCATTTCCCTCTACAAGACCATTTCTTCAGATTTTTAATCACATCAGAGGAAGGCTGGCTATTCCATTCTTTATGAAGATTATCATTTTGATGTCACGGAGCATTTGGACAACAAGAAATGATTGGTTATTCAAAATATTGATTCATTGGTGGTTGACTGTAAAAGAAAGTTTATGACCTGATTCTCCTTGATGTTGCATAGAGCAAAACCATCTTCGGCTGCCACATATAATTTAAAAGGAACACCATGCTTTGGCGCCTGAGAAACGGGCGGTGAAGATAAGTAATTCTTGATTTCCTCAAATGCTTCTTGCTGTTTTGCCCCCAAGTAAAATCAGCTTCATTCTTCAACTGAAGTAAAGGAGTAAATGCATTCACCTTCCACGACAGAACACCATGCTTTGGCGCCTGAGAAATGGGCGGTGAAGACAAGTAATTCTTGATTTCCTCAAATGCTTCTTGCTGTTTTGCCCCCAAGTAAAATCAGCTTCATTCTTCAACTGAAGTAAAGGAGTAAATGCATTCACCTTCCACGACAGGTTGCACATAAATCTTCTCAAATATTTCACTTTGCTCAGAAACTTTTGCAACTCTCTTTTGCAAGCAGAAACTTATAGTTTTCTAATCGATTCAATCTTTTTAGGATCAATCTCAACACCTTTCTCATACACTACAAAATCCAAGAACTTCCTAGCCGATACACCAAAAACACATTTGACAGGATTTATTTTTAAACCATATCGACGCATTTTCTCAAATGCAAGCCTCAAATCAGCCAAATGAGATCCTGGCCCGGCCGATTTTATCACAATATCATCAATATACACTTCCAGCACTACTCCAAGCAAATCATGAAAATCAAATTCATAGCCCTTTGATAAGTAGCACCAGCATTCTTCGAACCAAAAGTCATAACGATCCACTCAAACAAACCAACAAACCCTGGACACACAAAGACCGTTTTGGATACATCCTCTTCAGCCATAAAGATTTGATTGTATCCAACATTACCATCAAGAAAGCTAATCATTCTATGTCCAGATGCAGCATTAATAAGCACATCGACTATAGGCATAGGATATTCATCTTTTGGTGAAGCTCTATTAAGATTTCTAAAATCAATGCATACTCTGAGCTTACCCATGCTCTTCTTCTCAATAGGCATAATATTAGAAACCCAATCAGCATATCGATAAGGCCTAATAAACTTAGCATCAAGTAACCGATTGATCTCTTCTTTCACTCGGTCATAAATAATAGGATTGAAACACCTAGCAGGTTGTTTATGAGGCCTAAAACCAACTTAATGGGCAGCTTGTTCTCAACTAGCTCACGGCTTAAACCAGGTATTTCAGTATAATTCCATGCAAAATAGTCGACATACTCTTTAGTAACTTTATTAAATCGGCCTTAAAAGCAGGCTCAAGATTTTTGTTTACAAATGTCAGCCTTGATACAGTACCATCACCAATATCCACCTCCTCTAAAGGATCGGCCACCATGAACCCTTATCCTAGTTTACTCATATCATCAAGATCCTCAATGGCCTCACACATATCGTTCTTCTGCGCCCGATAGTGTTCTAGCTTATGCTACAACCACTCTAGATTTACATCCATTACATCATATGCGGTAAGTTAGCTGATCCTCAACCGGCTTTAATACAGCAGCAACGAAACTATCCTTCGTGCAACTAATGTATTCACAATCAGAAAGATCTACACCAGATAAGCACTTAACATTATCATGAGCACCTATGGTGGAACTATCAGCTACAACAACACAAGCTGATGTATCCCCATGTATAATCTCTACTTCGTCGCTGACCCATTGGATTAAGAATTGATGCAAGGTAACACTGATTTGTATGAATCCAATCACGACCCAAAATTAAGTTGAAGTTACCTTGGGTCTTGGCGACGAAGAAAGCGGTACCAACATCTTGCTTCCAATAGTGAGCTCCATAGAGACAACGCCTTTAGCTCCCATAGGCTCGCCTCCTCCCACGCCGCTGACAGTCATATTGGTCTTAATCAGCTCCTCATCTGAACCTCCCAATTTCTTGAACAAGGAATAGGGCATCAAGTTCACAATTGCCCCTCCATCAACCAACATTTGAGAAACTGGCATCCCATTAATATGTCCTTTCATATATAGCGCTTTTAGATGACTTTCAATAGCTTTAGGCTTCTGGAACACACCTTCCTTAGGCCCAAAGTCAAGGTGAGCCAAATCATCTTCCGAGATCACATAACCATCCATCGACATATGAATCACATTTATATCCAGGTTCATGCTCTCAAGCGAAGTTCCTTAATCAACAAGTTATTCATCGTCCTCTGATTCATGGACTGATGCCAACTCATCGCCGCAAGCCATAGGGATAGAAAGAGTGAAATCGGGTGGCAACTCTGGGACGACCGATCTGACCAGCTCGGGTGCTGGCACAGATGCTTCGACCGGTCTGACCGGTTCCTCAGCCAGTCTGACCTATAAAGCTGGGGCATCGGCCTTGACTCTCCACTCCTTCTTCTGATGCGCCATGGGTCTGTATCTGTTGAATGCCTCATCCCTCTATTTTTCCAGCTCCTGTTCCCTCCTTTCTTGCAGCCTCAGCCTCTGCAATTTCCTCCTCTGTGTGTGAGTCAACTCGGGAGGACACCACCTTGGGAAGAAGTACTTGGAGCTCGACCCACTGCTACTGGCTTCATGATAATTAGCAGCGGGAACCTTCTGACCAGACGACATGACCAGATTGCTTGTGCCAATTGGTCCTTTTGCATTAGTCTCAACGGGAACTTCCATAGCCTTGATCTGGATAATATCTTTCTCTTTGCCTTTCCCTGACTCTACTTCCATCCTCTGAAACTCCTCCTCGCTCTGTTTAGGATGATACACTTGCTTTGGAGGAGTAGCCGTGGGCGCCTGGACAGACCGGTCTGATCGGTTGGGATAGACCGGTCTGACCAGTTGGGTCTGTGTACCCTGACCAGATGAGTGGGGTGCCCAACGGCCTTGAAAGGGGCGTGAGATTCTATCCAAAGCCGACTTTCTTGATTCCCCCCATCCAGGATGAAAATACGGCTGCTGCACAAACTGATAAGGTACCCACATTACCCCATTATCATCCCACATCGGGCATGAGGGTTTTGATGCCGGAGGAGCCCAAAACGTGGAGGGGTACTGCCTTGATTGCACCTGGTCACCTCTCTGTCTTATAACCGCTCTCGGCGGCGAACCTTGTCTCCCTTGATGAGTAGGTGACCTCATTCCCTTTTTTACCGACCGATCACTTGTAACGGCCTTTTCTTTAGTATACTTGTCTAGAAGCATATCAAAGGTGACTTTTTCCCTGGGGCTGCTCCCCTGATCTTTTGCCATGTTGAGATTCCAAGTCCCAATTTCTGGACGCTTCAGTTTCAGCATTCGGGGGCGGTCCTGGGGCTGACCGATCTGACCGGTTCGGTCTAGCCAGCAGACTCGAGCGGCTTTTGACCAGATGCTGTGGACGTCGCTCGCCCCCGTGTCCAGAAGCTTTTACAGTAATTTTGAATGACTCTATGCCATCTGGAGTTTTTTCATACACCACTTCCCTTGTCAATTCTTTTCCCCTCAAATCGGGTTTTTCTTCCCCGACCACAACATTCTTACCCTTAGTAGCTTCGGCTTGATGCGGCCGAACCATACCTTGCCCAGAAGTATGTCCGTTGTGTTGACAGGGAACGGTGCCTTATCCTCTTGCATCTCATGAAACGTCAAACGACCTTCATTTATGGCCGATTGAACCTGTCGACAAAACACATTGCAACCATTAGTGGCATATGGAACTTGCAATATACTTTCCTTTTCAGCTCTTCAAGTGGAGGCATGGTATAAGATATTTTCAGATGTCCAAGTTTAAGCAATTCATCAAAAATACGATCACACTTGGAAATATTGAAAGTAAATTTTACTTCTTCTTGCCGACTCTTATGGGCCGGCTTAAGAGATGCACAAGAATAGGATTTAGCTTTAGAAGGCCACACAAATTCAGTAACATAAACCTCACTTTCGTCGTCATTCAAACTATCAGAATCATATTCAATAGCATGCATATTACACCGACAAGACTTAAAGCTATCTTTTTCTTTAGCAATTCTAAGTTCCATTGTTGAAGCCTTCATGAGTACTTGTGCAATGGTATGAAGCTCAAAACATTCTAGCCGATCCCTGATGGATGATTTTAAACTTTTAAGAGGAAGATCGGCCAAATCACTATCAGAAAGTGACGAATTAAAGCATCGGTTTTTAGTTTCTTTGAATTGTCTTATGTAATCAAAGACAGATTCTTCTTTGCCTTGCCTAACCGATGTTAAATCCGTCAACTTTAATTGAAAACTCTTGGTGTAAAAATGATCATGAAATTTCTGCTCTAATTTTTCCCACAAATCAACAGAGCCGGGAGCCAAAGATGAATACCAAGCGAAACCGGTTCCAGTTAATGACAAATAAAATAAGCGAATCCGCAAAGCATTATAATAACCACCTTCGCCTAGTTGAGCCAGATACTAACTAATGTGCTCCCAGGTAGTTCGGTTATCTCCGCCACTGAATTTAACGAAATCGGGCATGCACCAACCGACAGGATAGGGGACATAGTCAAAATCAGCATGATACGGCTTTTGATATAGCTTTGAACTACTCGTATCTATGCCAAATTTACTTTGCCAACATCTCCTCTCTAAATCTTCTAATCTTGCGAAGGGGATGTGACTCTGGTAGTTCTGGGGCTGATGTATTCACAGTACTCTCGTGGGGTGGGTCGCCATTCTGAATGCGATGCAAATCAGAAAACACATCATTTGAAATACCCCTAGATGCTACAGTGGTGTTAGAGATCGGAAGCGACGTGTACGCTATTGTGCTAATTGAGGGTGTATTCATCCCAAGCTCACTAGTACGTTTAGGAGCAACCGAACTAGTACAACAGCGAGTGGCACGGGCGATCTAGGGATGATTGCCAACTGGCCGACCTGGGAAGTCTGACCGGTCAGACCGCCTACCTAGACCAGTCTGACCACTTCAGCCGTGTTCTTCTTTGGCGGTTGGACCCGGGGCGGCATCTGTCCCGCATAGAAGTTCAACGGCATACCATACTTAGGGTTTTCAGGAGTAGCCCCTGGATTTGTCGATGGACTCGTAAGCACAACCCCACGTGAATCAACTTGAGAAAAATTATCTTTATTAGATGCAACAGATTTACCCTCTACAAGTTGATTTATTTGTGCCATTAAAGTAGCAGTAATCTTATTTTGTTCCTAGAGGTTCTTACGAAACTCTTCATTAAATGCGGACTGATCGGAGGGGGAATCACTTACATTGCATACTTCCTCGATCATGCTGTCCTTCATCTTGATCGCGGGCATCTCGAAGTCTTGCACTCTCATCGCCTTGTCCTTGCGATCTTTCTTGACGCCCATAAGATATTGCATCTTGACGTATTTCTGGAGCGTTGCGATGTTTCGCTGCTCCTCCTCGCTGAGATCCTCCACAGAAGCCTCAATGATGTTATTCTTGTCAATCTCCGTATTAGATCCCATCTTACTAGGGTTTTCCGGAACGGTTGTAAAAACCAGATCTTTTGTCCCCAGCGGAGTCGCCAAAATGTGTTGGTGCCTTTTCCGGCCAACACACGAATGCGCTGGTTCGCGCGTGAATCAGAAGATTACCTCGTCGGGGCTTCTGCATCTAGCCAGTCAGACAGGTCAGGGGTCCGGTCAGACCGGTCCTCGCACGGGCACCACGAAAGCCTACGTTCACCACCTCGGGAGGGACCCCGTCGGAGATGGCGAGCCTAGGGTTGCTCTGAGATCAGTCAGGCCACTTAGAACATCCTCAAACGCCGTCGAGATGAAGGAGGAAAGCAGGGGTTGGAAAAGCTAGGGTTTGGAGATAAAAAGTAGATAAATGTGTTTGACGATTGGGTGCTAGCCCTCAATTGGCCAGGGCCTTTATATTTATAGGGTGGGAGGTCTTTTCCCGCAAGGAAGTCTCGCTTTATCTCCAATTCGACAAGGATTCCAGTAACTATCTCGGACTCGGGCTGACTAGCCTGGCCACCGGTTAGACGGCACGCACTAGATCGGCTATGAGCCTGATCGGTACCGTTGCCACTTTTGGGCTCCAACACATCCCGATGAGTTTAATTGCATTGTTATCTGAGGTTCTGAACACTATGGCCTCAACAAATGATGGGAGGATTTATGAATTCAGTGGGCTACAGTTCTTGCAACTTAAATGTCTGAAGTAACACATATTAAGGCAATGTTTCTTCCAAATTAGTTTACACTATACAGTTTCCTAATAACCAAAACATGTAATATGCAGTAATATTAATACTTACTATGGACCAATGTTCCTTCCTGTACAGATTTTTGTTCGACTGCAAAGTAGTGAACTTGAGGGAGCTTAATGCAAGTATTCAAATGAATTAGATGCAGGCTACCTAGCTATGCAGAGACCTACTCAAATATTTTTATGGCAACTTTGTGGTCACCCAGACCCAGGTCAACACAAAAGGTTGCTGCCAATTCATGTTCCTGCTCCCAAATCAGGATTACATAATCCATGAGCGTGCACATTTTCTATAATAGGTTCAATTTAAAGTTTAATTTTGGCCTCCATGCAGCTTCAAGTAGCCTTTCCCTGATCGAGTTTTGCTATCTCAGTTTTCCAGGATGCCCATACTGCAACTGCTATATTCTTTAATTTGTTTATTTTACCATGCCAATTCTTAGATGTCCCTTTCCACACTTATGTCACCTTCTTTTATATATATGCACATGATATCTGTAGGGTACTTCCAATCAGAAATACACATTTTCTATTATACTAATTCTGCAGGCACGATAAAAGGTACCTTGACCAGTGGCGAGATGGACCTGTCCAGGGAGCTGAGGCACTTGCTGTTCTGCTGACCCTGCGATGTCACACTTGTGTGTGCTCCTACCCATCCAATCATTATTTATGCTTAATTCGTATTTGTTTTGTAACATAAGAGTGGTCTGTTCATCGCACTTGCAATCTTCTTATGCCATTGGGCACTCATGAACCTGTGGATCGGACTCGGATCATGAGACAAGGTTAATTTACTAATGTAAAGATAGTTCTACAACGGCTTTGCTGCTTTGATAGGTTTATTCGTTCTCTGCTACACACCTTTCTATTTTCATAAGATATATATGTGCACAGTTTTGTGTCATACTCACATGACTAATCTACATGAAATGCTTCATATTTAAAGGTTCCACCTCAATATTTAAAGGCACCTGTATAAATTCCCATTACATATTTACATTTGGAGATTCTTTTTTACTACCTATTGGATAAGCAACCTACAATTGACAAGCTACAAGACCATTGTCATGCATTGGCAAACCACTCCAGTGCAATGGTGATTCATTTTCGAAATCAGCAGCTGACCTGGTGCAGCCATGACACCCTGATACGTGTGTGTTGTTGTTCAGCTGCGAATCCAAGATGAATTTTTCGCTCAAAAAATTCGAAGACGAACCCATCAGATGTTTTGGCCCTTCGACATTCCACAATGCAAGCAGCATCAGACGATTAACATATTTAAGAGATTCTTGTGCCTTGCCGATGTAGTGTTCCGGTTTAGATGGATAAATTTGCTCTAATGGCAGCTGTGACCATCTCCTGAATGGAGGATCTTTATGTTTGGCAACCACATGAATCGAATGTCCTCTATATGATGTTGGCTTTCATGTCTGCAACCTATATGGTTGCTCTTATCTCCAAATTTATTTTCTGTTCTCAATTATTTTAACATTCATGTTTTTGAATTACAAATGCTACTTACCTATCCCTTTTTTACGTATATTAGTGCAGGACAAATGCACAACAAAACATGCACGTTCACAAAAATGCCATGTGCGGCTGCCCTTCAAGCGCTGCGTAGCGCGCATGCCTTCATAGTATATACCATTCATCCAACGATTTGCGTGATCTTTAAAGAAGAAGAAAAAAACTGCAAATCACCCTCTCAACATTGGCTTCATCCTTAGATTTCACCATATCCTTTGAAACCAGCTACTTTTTACCGCGCTGCGATAACACTTAAAAAAAAACCATGACGTGTCATCACGGTCCAAAAACCACCCTCCGAAAACCAGTTTGAGTGGTATTGTAAAGCTCGGAGGGGAGAAAAAAAAAGTTGGTTTCACAATGGTGAAATTTGTACAGAGTTTTCCCTTTCTATTCGCAACCAACTGATGTAACAATGTGATTTGATATGAGATGCGAAAGTCCATCACAACTTTAGCGACGTGCTCATGTGCGCGAGCACAGGGCCATAGCTATACATGTGAGCGTAAAGAACCAGCTCACAAGTAACTAGAAGCTGCAAAGATGGATTTCCAAGAGGTCATTACTTGGCTGATTTCTTCTCACCTCTAGGGCAAAGCACACAGGGTTTCACCTTTTTCCTTACCCTTTAGGGAATTCGGGGGTCTCAACAAGCGCAAGGGCTAAGCCAGAACAAAACTATAGAGAAGCCTTAGCAATTCACTAATTAGGATATCTTGATGGTGCGCCTGAACAAGCGCATCCAGTCGTGCTCGCTTGTTGTCATGGTTCTCGCCGCCGGTATCGACACGTTACATGCCCCTAACCGTCGAGCACTCTATCCCTTCATGGCCTATCCTTTTTTTTGAGAGAGAGAACAGGAGGGGTTACAGAAACCCCTATTGGTTATATATTAGAAAAATAGATGAAAACTTCGGACAAAGTACAAAGAACGGGTAAGAGAAAGCAAAATGTAACCAAAACAGAAGAGCGAAAAAAGAGCGATCTAGACTAAACAAAAGAGATTACAGAAAATGCAGCCACACTTCCATTGCTTGAACCAGACTAGGACGAGCTCTGTGAAGAACCAACCTAGATCAGCTCCAGTACTGGCCCCCCTATCTGTTATGGCCATGTTGATATTGAAGTTAAGGTTGAATGAGGCACCCTGACCATTGTTTGGCTGTTGCTGTATGGGTGGCAGGAACTCTGGCAAGTTGTTGTTGTCGACGTCCATATACCCCTCTTCCTGATTTCCACCCATTATATTTTCTCCCTCCCCTGCAAGAGGCTACAGTGCCATGTCCTTGTTTCCTCCCTCCAAGGCCCCATTGTCCCCATTGTTATTTGGAGCAGCATGGTTTAAATCTTCCCCTTGTGGCTGCTCATTCTGCTGGGGTAAGGCGGGAAGGGCCAACACAAGCTGGTGGTCATGAACTTCTTGAGCCACAGGGTCCTGAACTTCTTGCCCATCTTCTATGAAATTAACTAGGCCTATTGATTTCTCATTAACCTGGTTGTCTTGACCAACAGTTTCTTCAAAAGCCTGTCCCTGATTACAGCTGCTGTTACCTAAGCTGGTGAATGAAGGCAGCAGCACAGAGAGGCTCAACTGTAAATCCATCTCCTCCTGGTGCTCTTCTTGATGTTCCTGGTCTGGTTCTTGATCCTGCTGATCATCAGGCTGCATAAACAGTTGATCTTCTAACATCAGGTTAATGTTCAGGTCAGGGATTGCTGCTGGATGCTAAAGATGCTGAATGTGGGCATTGTGATCATCTTGTTGCTCCTGGTTATGGTCATGCTGGTGATCAATCTGATTATGGCCAAACCCAGGAAAAATGAAATTATCATCGAATCCCGAAGGAGGAATGTCTTCATCCTGAAGTTGTCCCCCTAGCATGTTCTGCTGTATAATCTCGCACTGAACGGTGATAGATACACCTTCAAAGTCATCCCCTTTAGACAGAACAAGATAATGGGGGACGTCTTCCAAATCCGTGACTATGGCCTTGACAATGACTCTAGCCATTATACTATCCTTCTGCCAACAGATTAACATGCCAAAGGATTTGACGGTGTCCCTAATATCCTCAATGTTGCGGGTATCAATGGGGTAACCAATTAACATCAACCAACACTCCCTATTGAAAACCACACACCTGGCATTTGGCCCCCTATTATGATTCACAAACGAAAAACTCAATCCCTGGCGTTGATGGGGACTGTGTTGGACCAAGGCATCTCTGTCAGTTGCCCGGTTGAGACGGACAAAAGCTTGGGCTCTATGGAAGGGGCATCTCTGAATCTCTTGGATTCTAAGTTCATATTCCTCCTCTACAAGACCCACAATGGCAGCCTGAACCTCAGCAAATGGAATCTCACCCAGGGGGAAGTTGGAGACGGTGACGATCGCTAGATCCTTGTTCGCCGGTGCTGTTCTTGGGTTCACCACCCTAGCAAACTTCAGCCTTCCTTGAACCAGGACCCTTGCGAATCCTGGGAGCATCATCGGCGCCGGGTCGACGTTCAAGAATGCCATCCCCGCCAGCAGGTTTGCTTCCTCGCCATCGTCATCATCAGTGAGACTGGGGTTTTCTTGGGACTGTGGCAGTGGAGAGTGCGGAGGGGGCGACGAAGGCGAAGAGGCGATGCTCCTCTGTATACCAAGAACCGCTCGTCCCAGTCCTTGCAGAGAGGAGAAAACTGGTAGGCTTGAAGAATTTGGCCCAACTTGCGTTGGCTGAGCCTTTCTAAACCATTTGAGCCCAACGTCCATAGGCCATTTGGCAGTTGCGATTTTTGATGAGAAGTTACTGGTAGCCACAGGAGTAAATGACCTGGTAAAATTTTGGAGACTGTGAAAAGAGGGGCATGCCTTGAATCGGTGCCCCCATTGTTTACAGTGCCAGCACTTTAGGCGGCTTTTGCAGGCGTAAGATGGGTAGTTAGAAGTTAAGCAATACTTGCAACAAATATCAAAGCCTGCTACAGTACCAAGCTTCGCAAAAAGTGGGCCTGATGATCCAGAGGCCAATGCAGCCCGTTGACGAGATTCAAACTGTGCTGATGAATTTCTAGAAGGGTTTAATCTTTCAAACACTGAGCGTCGGGGAAAAGTTAATCTTGAGAAGACGGATTTGTTGACGCTGTTGTAGCTCTGTTTGCCAAAAATTGATCGATGCTGAGGAATGCTATTGACATTAGCCTTGCCATTGCCCAGAAGAATTCTATTTGCTCCCGATAGAGGGGTAGAAGCAGATTTGGCAACATCAGCAAAAGAGGTTTTACTCTTTGAACGAACATTTTTCCATACAAAAGAAGGTCCTGAATCCTTTTTGCAAAAAGCAGCGCCTTTGAGAACCCTTTATCATTACATAGAAAGAAGGAGAGTTTGAAAAACTCACAGGCCACAGGATTTAGATCAGTTGCCAGAAATCCAACTTGCTTGGAATGTACTGTAAATTTAAATAGCTAATCCTCTAGCTGTTCAGCAAAGAAGTTTTGGGCCTTGCCACCCAACACAGAATGCAAACAAGTATTGACAGATTCTTCTATGAGCCTAAACCTATTTCAACTGAAAGATACCAGCAGGTGAAAGCCTTTGCCTGCTGGCTTTCCATCAACATTGACTTGAGTTCCCAATTGCTCATGAACTTTCCGATTGAAGTCCTTGCCCAGTTGGAAGTTGAATTTTGAGAAGTCCATTAAGAGAGATTGGTGACTTTCGGGGGGCGGGGGGGGGGGGGTATTATATTTAGCCATACAAATTCAAAATCATCAAAACCTCTTCCATATTGGAGCGAGGTCTTCAAGAGGAAGTTTTCACATGATCTTGTCGCCAAGGATGAAAGTCACCAGCAGCAAGGCATCAGAGATGAGATGCCCATGAATACCATCCATTGTCAGTTGGTTAGAGGTTGATGAAGAGACTCCCATCACCAGTATTGAGCTCATATTTTCTTCATCGGGGAGAGATGCTTTCCCTTGTCTTTCCCTTCTTCTACATTACCCGCTGTAGATCGCTTCTCACTTCTAGGGGTTGTATGCTCTCGACGATGAATTCATCACACCACGGGGTGGCACTACGCCATCGCAACGGTGGCTAATCCCTCGCTAATCCGGGGTGCGAGTTCATGGAACGCTTGTCGGATTCGGGGCTCCGACCCGGGCGGCGGCGAATTTTTTTCCCGAAGCTGGATTCGGCCAGCTGGGGCGGAGGAATCGAATGGTTTTGGTGTGGGGAGGAGGGGTCTCCACGGCGGCCGCGATCCAAGGTGGGGTTAACAATGATTCCAAACCGCGCTGATGAATTTTTAGAAGGGCTTAATCTTTCAAACATTGTGACCTATCCTATTTTGACGACTGGTACGGTATGACCTTCTTTTTACTTACTTTATAGAGGGGCATGCGCCCCCTCCCCCACATATACCCGCTCGTACCATTACACATAAAGATTTACCAATTAACTCAATCAAAAAATAAATGTAGCCCCGAGTAATCTATTTACTACATTTTGAACTCCTCTCTCAGTATGAGGTTATGACTTTACCCTGCCCGTAGGAGACATGCGCCGCACGATTCCTACGCTCGGAGTCCTTGACGTGGAGCCGATCAAGGCTGTCCCGCGGCGACTTTTCAGGGGCGGAGCCAACTGACGGAGCCGCTAGTGTCAGCTCAATTAGACACCAGTGTTAGCCGCATAGATAAACAGTGCATAACAATAATTTTCTACTAATTTTGCAAAAATACAATAAACATGCCCGGCTCCGCCCCTGCGACTTTTCGACGTTGTGCTGGCGGTTAGTGAGGGAGCTCATGGCGTTGGGGTGCACGCTCGTCTACGGCGGCGTCGCCACGACGCTCATTATCGCGGCGTCCAAGGTGGGCGGCTACGCGATGCTCGCGCTCGTCCCCGAGACCATCGCTGGCGTGCACGCAGCGGGCCGACGAGAAGCATGTCTTGCCGATCAGGTGGTCGCAGTGTCTCCGGTAAAGCCACCGCGACGACGACCATGGCGTGTCGGCGTCACACAGCTGCTTCATCAGTGTGTCACTGACGCTGCTGGTGGTGCTGCTGATCGAGCTACCGCGTCAAGGACGTCCGGGCTCTCTCTACCCTCTACGACGATCGAGGTGTTCGTTCTGGTCACCGCCACTAGTGGTGGCGATGCTGGGCTGGAGGATCTTCACCCAGCCGCTGACGCCAATCCGGGCAGCGGGGGTTCAGGCGGCGGCGATGGATCTAGCGTTCTCCATGACGTGGAGCGTGCTAGCGCTCCTCGGTGTAATGTTTAGCTGGTAAACCCTTCTGCTGCTTCTGCGGATGTGGCTAAGATGTGTTCTCTGTTGGTAGTTTGTTGAGACTGACGTTGTCACGGCGTGTCAAAAGCTTAGCAGGTACCAAGGTTTCTTTTGCTTTTGGATCTCAGGCTCGAAACTTGATAGAGGCGAGCAAGCTTGCACCGCCCTACATGGTTGCAAATTTGCAATGTTAACTACTCCAACTGCAGCACGTTCTGGCTCGTCATCCTCGTTACCCGACCAACTTCCGGCCACCATCGTGTCGCTTCATAATCCGGCACGGATATTGACATTGGTGTCGCATCGGCCATTTAGAGCAACTCCAAGAGTATCCTAAAAAATTCTTTCCCAAAACTATGTATTGGGGGTTCTCCCAAAAACAATTTCCTCCAAAAACATATCAGTCCACAGCAGAACGCTAATAAATAGCCCCCAATATTTCAAACACAGGCCACGTCATCGTATTGGGCCCATCGGAAGGGACGCACGGGCGTGCGGGAATCAGGATTGGGGGAGGAACGTCAACGCTAAAATATACGTGGTGGTAGGCTGTTTTTTAGCGTCGCTAAAAAATTAGAGAAGGTTTAGGTGGATTGTTGGAGTTTATTTTTTCTCTCTTTTTTCTAAAAAAGGTATTGAAGGTAAAATTAGCAGCCTCTTGGAGCTGCTCTTACCCATCAGGTCTTCGAGGCCGGCCATTGGGCATGAGCAAGCTTGCTCGAGAACAAACACGTTTTTGCGTCACGGTCCAACAGATCTTTCGATTTCGGCCCAGCCCAATAGAGTTCGTTTAATGAAAGGCATAGTCCAACTGGACTCTATATATAAAGCCTTCCATACATAGTAGTTCTCTATGGCCGTGTTTCTGGTTGATCTCATCCAAATCTAACGTGGGCCCCGGAGGCACACATGCTCATATAGGCCATATATACATGCCCTTTTCAGTAACGAAATTAAAAAAAAATCCTAGCTTCTGCTTCCTTAGAAGTTCGTCACGTTAATTATTGCACTAGGCAATAATCGCACAATGCAAGATTAAAACAAATTAAACGGCGCTAAAGTGTTTATGAAATATCATATTAAGCACAAATCATATGCTAAACCAAAGAGCATTACACAACTACTATTGATGCTAGTAGCTATTGGACTAATGATAGTTTAGGTTTAATGGTAAACATAGATCTATCATGAACGCAAATTTATAAACATGATCGTGAAATCAAAGTATGATTTAGACACGTCGACAACAAAAACAGGAGATGCATGGAAGGAGACGTACCTATTGATGTTGATGGCGTGCACCGGGCGAAGATGAACGACGATGACGTAGGCGCGAACCGCCGAAGACGAGGGCGATGAACGATGACGACCGAGTGGACAACACGCGCGTTCTTAAGAAGGTAACTGCTCAAACTACACAAATCGTCAGCTCGTTATTTTAAGGCAAAACGCCATGCTTTCAGACAAGTAACAGCAAAATTTCGGAGAGTAGCTAGGAACAGATTATTCTTATTTCAAGGTCACCTGCAAGTCGTGTTAACTTTTTCAGCAGTGTCACATAAAACTGAACTCGGTATCATAAATTTATACGACATGCTCCCAGTTTTCTGGAAACCTGTTTGACAGCTCTGTTATCTCAGTAGTATACTTCATCAATATGACCCCGAACATTGGTGAGACAGGAGAAAATTGATATGTTTTCTCAGTATCCCAGACCAAACAGCCAGCAGGAAAAAAAAATGCATCCACGACGTCACTCAACGATGAATCTCTTCATAAAAAAGTAAGAGATGCTGGATGTCAATTCAATGACCATGGCCAAGTTGGTCACTTCACAATGTAATGCCATTCAATTAAAACATAAGACCAGCCTTGAGAAGGCTACAGAACCAAGAGCAATGTCCAAATACATGTAGTGGTTTTTAAAGACTGTAAAATCTCCAGTAAATTCAAAGTGAAACAGCCCCCGTACCTAGATGCTACAACTGTCGCAAACAAAAACCAACTACAGCTAGAAATTACCTTCTCTCTGATCATTCTGGATACTAGTGAAGTGGTAAGCAGGTCAGTTGTGCTGTACTATTGAATAATCAACAAGAAAGGAGAGTCCAAGACTCCCAAGTATACAACAAGGGAAGTTTTTTCCTTGTCAGTACATACATTTAATTGGAAGCAGCAGTTGTACATCAGGCCAAATACAAAGGGGCAGATTGGATAGTACGTTTCAGATAAGATACAGAAAAAGAATTTTCTTTCTCCCAAGGTAGGTAAAGTAGAATTTCATATAGTACAATTTCCTGGAATTTGTAATGCATGCTTTAGCTTAGCATATAGGAGATAAATAATACGACAAAGTTATAACTCATTGCATGATAAAAAGGAAAGAATAATTACTCTAACACTGACACAATAAACCTCATTCCTCAAATGTATGGATCAACTAAACCATTAAGCTAGCTTTAGAGCTACAAGTCACAACGAGTCCATGTGCTCTAATTAAAAAGATGTATAGAGTGTAATAAGAAAACAAAGAATTCCCTAACAACAAAAAAAAAGGACAATGAGTTTGGGTTGCTTGTTACTGCAAAGAAAATTCCAGTTTTCTAGGAAAGCTAACCTTTGAAAATGTATTAGCAAGAATGCAAGATCATCAACATCAGAGAATGAACCTATATCTTCGGCCTGAAACAGTATATTTGTTGCTGTGATGAAATAACACAGTACTGTTCCACACCAGTATATTTGTATTGCTGTGATAAAGAAAATGATAACGCATGTCCATAGAGAAGAAAGTAAACAGTCATAATCATAATATCCCAGGTCATGAGTCCTAATTTCCATCGTGATTGTTGTGCTAGTAGCCTAGTACCAATCAAAAATATCCCCAAGATTATCATCATCATTTCCAGAAACATACACTTCTTGCACATCAGGCATTTGTACACCACGCTCTTCATCAGACCAATGTGCATCCTCCTCGTTGATGAAACCATCCGGTGCATCCTAGAAACAAACAAATGAGATACAAATTTAACTAAATAAATTCATCATAAACATAGTTTGTGTTTGTCCAAGAAAAAACTCGTTTCCAGGCCCCCCTTCATTTGATGCACCTTCTTCTCTATGTGTACTATTAATCTCTGGCAGCTCATCTTCAATGTTGAGCTGCTCAATAACCTTTTTGAAATACAAGTAATCTGCATACATAAATCAAATAGGTAAAAGACAAGCACTAAGAAAAACTAAATCAAAGATCAAAAACTAGTGCCGTGTCTCACCTCCTGAACGATGAATTATAGCATCATGAACTTGCAACGGGTTTTTTTTCTCCTCGTTTTTAAATTTTGCCCGCACCTGATGGCGGGTCTTAGCAGGCAATAATTGCTGTATCATTGCAAAATCACTACCAAATTGCTGAAGACCCTAGACAAGAATTAATACAAAACACAAATTGAGCCAGCATTAATACAAAGAGGTAAGAAAAAAAACTTGCAGATCTGAGGTCACATGAAACGAAAAATAGCAGTCCAAGAGATTTTTTATAAAAAATACCTGGTAAAACAAGTCAGTATCAGATTTCGACCATTTGGCTCGAGTTTGTATGTTCATGTAGGAATTGTAATTCAACTTTGTTACATTTTGTATATGGTTTTCTGTTTTGTCGTTGTCGAAGTTCCTTGCTTCCTCATGTATGCAGTCCAAATCATCCATATCTTCAAGTTGAAATCTGCTGTGCATAAGAAAGATATCATATTAACCAAAATTGGAGAAACACAAATCAAGAAGTTCGACACTAAAGTACTCAGTTTGAACCCTTAAATTTCAAATTTTGATCAATAATGTTTTAGATATTTTAGCCTTCGACTTAAATTCAGCTAAACCAATCAGCCACTTAAGAAAGGATGAAACAGCCTAATAGGTTGGCTTGGCTTTTAAGCCAGGTTTTCAGGCAGCCAGTTAGAAACTGCTTTTTGGAAAGACACAGCCCAAACCAAGAGGGACTGAATATAATACAGAGATTGAGACTTCATTAAGGGAAGAAGACCAGATTGAAACTTCTGAATATAATACAGTGGAATGGTTATGGCTATTCAACACAACTTACATGAAATAAAATGGTAGTGTCACGAAAAGGATTGACAGAAATGGAATACATAGCACTAGCCAATAACAGAGTGTGACAGAAGCTTTAAATTAGTACAACAAAATTGAAGAATGCAAAAAATGATTCTGTAAGCAACAGGAGCTGCATCAATTTCATCTTGAAATAACCTATCCAAAATAGCAATGCCGCCAAGAGAAAACAAACAGCTAAACCAAGTTAGCGGATCGATCTATAGTAAAACTAATAGGCTAGAATTGATGATGCATCAATGTGCTGTCAAGGACTCAAGGGGTCATTTTGCTAGATTGAAAGCCTAACATATCTGGATGGAAAGTAAGGAACGGTAAACTGGTCAATCATGCTGGTTTATGCTCATGCAAATGCCTCAAATATACTTTGCTTAGATGATTATGCATAACATTCAAAAATGAAGAGAAAAAAAGTAGTATACCTTGTATTAGAGGATGGTACAGATGGAAGCTCTTTTGCCTGGATAAGTCAAACAAAATCATGAGGAAAGCATAAAGTGTTTAAATAAATATAACTGCTACACTTGCCACAAAACTCACATTAACATGCTCTCTGGCCTCTTGTAACAATCTGAGATGTGCTGCACTAAGCTTCATTGGATCTATCTCCTCACGAGGTGTTTCGAGTAAAGTCTTAACCTCTAAAACAGAAAAGGCCCAAGATAAAAGAGTGAAAAACTCACATTAATTAAAACTGAACCTTTCATGTTTTGATGACCAACCTTTCATTCTCTTCTGGTGAATTCTATGGGTAAGCTTCTTCTCAGGTTTTTGTACCAATGCATCTTTCAAGGTTGTATTCCAACCCCCGGAAGACACCTGGCTTTTATCTTTTTGAACCTCCTGCTGCTGTGGCTCTTCTACACCAGCCCTTGGCTTTTTCGTAAACTTCTTCTTAACACCAGCAATGTAATCCTCACCACTATCATTATCTTCTTCAACTAATGAATGTTCAACGCAGGCTTCATCAAAACAGTCAACACCAGTATGCTTAGGTGTCCCAACTTTCTGCAACTTTTCCCTACACCGTAGTTTCATAGTTGCAAGATCTTCTGCATCTGAGAATGAACTATCTTTGGCCTGAAAAACAAGTTGTAGTCTAGGTGAGAAGTAATACAGAGGAGTCACGAATCTTCTTTTTTTTTAAGTTCCGTATAAGCCCACAAAGCAGCAGTCTGACTTTACGTGTTTGAGTCTATCTGTTAGAGAGGCTGATCACTTTCTCATATTAGATTAGCATGGTTTGTGTAAAATGCTTATATGAATAAAACTGCACTTTACAGATTCCAGTTATGAACTAACTAAGAGGACACCAAGAATATGATGAAAAATGCATGTGGCACGAATGCACTCTTTTTGCAATCTTGTAAAGTATCTGGATGTCTTCCCCTACCATTTTGCTAAACAATATCTTCACAGAGATTATACAAACTTAAGCTCCGAAAAGAGGAGAAAAGAACAATACTGCTGCATATGGGTCGTGGGAATTTGTTGTCTAAAGAAACTTCCGCTTTCTTTTGTTCTCTAATGAGGATAAGGTCAATTTTCTATTGATTGCGTCTAACCAGACAAAAAAGTTTTCAGCTTGTTCGCTTCAGCTTATAAGCTGGCTGAAAAGCTGAAACAGCTGATTTGTTGTGAGAGGAAAACACTGTTTGGTGGCTGATAAGCCGGCTGAATAAGCTAAAGCGAACAGGTCCTATAGAAAAGTATAAAACTCCTGGATGCAGACGCATTCATAATAGAATGAAAACAGAAAACAAAAGACTACACTGAGTGCATAATAATCGGAGCCAGTGCAAGATGTAATCACCAAAAGCAGAAACCATTTAGGCGAAATCATCACTTCCTCAGTTTAGTGATTTGCTTCAATTGAAATAGAAAAAGACACGATCATCACTTCATCACCTACTTGGCATCGTCAAATCTTTGCGACAGCATAAAGTAATCAGATTACGAGAATTAAAATGACAATAGAAACAAGTCAAGCAACAGATCCAAGAATAGAATTTAAATTTGTTTGACAAGTACAAAGAAAACACGTAGTTTGCGAAAAATGCCGAGTGCTGACAGACTATGAACCCCTTGAGTTTAAAACCACAGCTTTTTATGGTTGTAACGGCAATACAGCAGCATAGTCTGCCACTATCTATTGTCGTATGCAGTGTGGATCCTACTCTCATGATTTGATAATATAACTTCTCAAGAAAATTCCACGTTATTCTAGAATTTGATCTTGTTCCAGTGTAGAGTTTCAATACCAGGCAATAAAAGCATATACAAAGCATGCAGAAAACACAGGATCGGCAGCCTCAATTCACCAAATGCTATCACCAAACCAATCCAGACGCAAAAAAAAAAAAACAGCATTGTAGTGCGTGAAGATCCCCCGATCGACAAACACCACCGGACCATATAGAGTAAATCTTCCTTGTGTTCCAGAAGTAACACGCAGAAAACCAGAAATAGCTCTAACGAAGCAACGGCAGCTTGAATTCAGCAAACAACAGAAATAAGAAGATCACTGCTAAACTTTAAGGGATAGAAATGGAGTGCACACGTCTTCTTATTCCCTGCAATTTCTGAGGAATCAACATTGGTCAGACGCAATCACATACCACAAGCAGTCCAGGAATTACGCAATACACTAGTATTTCGCGTCTTATTTCAATCATACAACCAATCTCGTAGCAACCAGTAGGGGAACACTTACGAGCTACAGAGCTAGGGTTCGAGTCTTACCCTTCATGATCCCAAATCGATGCAGATTCCACCTCTGCTCGCTGCTCACATGCCTCCCGGCGCACGGACGGATTTGGAGCTGGGGCAGCCGCCGGAGAGCGGCGCGGCAGGGGCGGCGGACGGGTCAGAACGTGGGGCACGGAGGTCAGGGGGGCGCAGCAGCAGGTGGCGGTTGGACCCGAAAGAAAAAACAAAAAGGGGGACACCCGGACAGCAGCGCTTGACACATTAGGCCCAACTCAAGTGGGGGCCCAATAGCTTCCGCTACATGGGTTTTATGGGCCTTCTGCATGCTCTGCAGATCCATTTCCCTTTCAAAGCCTGTATATACCATGCATCCATGCTATAGGTCATTTAATATGCTCCTTTTTCTTTTTCTTTTTCTTTTTTTCGCGAATTCTACATCAGCATTGTTTTCCTCCATTGCCCACCATATTTATGTAACTATGAAAGCATACTCTTTGAGATGATATATGTAAACTCCTACCCAAAAGCTGAAAGCTCTGTATCTTGGGAAAAGTTTGATCGTACATGTGCTTTCCCTCACTATACACCGGCTGAGCAAGCTTGCAGCACACATACTTCCAAAATTACTTTTTTTTTCTGAAGTCTCCAGGTTAATCACACATTGTTCGACATGTCCAGTTCACATCTGCAGGTTGCATGCGATGATGCGAATGCAATGCTTAGTGCGCGCTAATCATCGGCTCCACATGTTATCGTTATATTTTTATATGACAAAAAAAGAGAAGTCTGATGGAACTGAAATGGCTCGAGTTTCAGAGTTTGTCCGAAACGGAGAGACAAGAGCGAGCGAGCAGCGCGGAGCGCAGGGCTGCAGAGGACCTTTGAACGAGGCTACCGACAAAATATGGGTCAGTCGCATGCACGGCCTTCCAAGCACTCGTCTCTCTCTCTCTCTTCCCATGAGGCCAGACCATGACCACAGAGCTCGAACCATCAGTTTGGTCCAGGGGTAAAGGCTGGCACGCACAGGCATCCGCCCGGAAGGGAAAAGAGCGTGGACGAGCAGGCGCTGGTCTCTGATCTGGGCCGTGTTTAGTTTGGCGAATTTGGGGTGCTAAATTACTGTTACAGCACTGTAGCACACTGTAGCGTTTCGTTTGTATTGTGAATTATTGTCCAAATATTGACTAATTAGGCTCAAAAGATTCGTCTCGCAAAGTACAACAAAACTGTGCAATTAGTTTTTAATTTCATCTACATTTAGTACTCCATGCATGTACCGCAAGTTTGATGTGATGGGGAATCTTCTTTTTGCATAGTGTCAAAGTTGGGAGTTGGGAGTAACTAAACATGGCCCTGATCGATCAGGCGCTCAGGCGTGCATGGGCGCGCTCGATCGATCATCGCATGGATTCACACGTGTGCGTGGGGTAGACTGCCAGGGTCAAAAATGGCCGGCAGCTGAGAAGGAGAAAACACGCAGGGAGGGGAGGAGACGTCTCAGGAAACCGCTGCTCAGCTCAGAGCAGGATGCAGTAGGCCAGTAGCCCACGGGCACACAGATTGTTTGCATGCGGCAGGAGAGATGTAAGACACCGTGATGTACGTGCAGGACTATATGTTTAGCCCGTAATTTTCCATTTGGGACCATATAAACATCTGTTACCATCGGGCTAGCAGGCCCAAGTGCTGCGATGGATTATGACTGGTAAAAGCGTACTCAGCTCCTGACGTCGCTCTCTGGCTGTGGCCTGCGCGATGTGTCCTGACCGATGATTCATGGTAGCGGCGCCGTGCACCCTGCACGCTGGGCCTTCTGGAACAGTGCAACCCCTACGTGGCAGCAGCACTGTTGAGCTAGCCCCTCCCGAGAAATCGAAGCACACACAAATCCAAATCAACAGGACAAAACATGTCAAGGTACTAGGTGCGTAGCAAGCGACAGAACAGGATAATCAAGCAATTCGATCGAGTTAACGGCCAGTCCCAGCCGGGAACACGTGGAAAAGTGAATATTGGAAACGTGAGGATTAATTCCAGTTCGAGAGCCACATGGGTCTAAAAAACCAACAGGGATTAATCTTTCAAGACTAAAGGTCTCCTCTCTAGTCTCGGATATTTTACCCGGACTTTATATCACTTTTAGTCCCGGTTGGTAATACCAACCGGGATTAAAAAGGTTAAAAAAATAAAAAAGTGGGCCACCACTGTCCTGCTTGCTCGCGTTGCTGCCCTCCTACGTGCGCTAGGGGCTAGGGGCCGGCCGGGGAGGGTGCCCGAACCGGCGGCCAGCGGGCCGGGGCCCGGCCACGCGCGCCGGCATCCGCGCGCTGGCGGCCCGAGCCCGGCTGGGGAGGCCGTGCGCCGGCAGCCAGGGCAGGACGGGGTGCCCTGCGCGCCGGTGGCAGCCAATGGAGGGAGGAGAGAGTAGGAGATGGAGGAGAGGAAGCGGTGGAGGGAGAGAGAGGCCAGTGGTGGGGAAAGAATAAGGTAGTGGGGAGAGAGATGAAGTCGGTGGGTGATAAAGGTCGGTGGGGAAAGGATAGGGGAGAGAGTCCATCGGGGGAATAAAAAAGAGAGGGATATAGTCCTGGTTGTTGTTTCAACCAAGACTAAAGATATTTAGTACCGGTTGGAACCATCAGCCGGGACTAAATCTTTAGTACTAGTTGGAAACACCAATCGGGACTAAATAAGGGGTATTTAGTCCCGGTTGGTGTTACTAACTGGGACTAAATGTCCCACCAGATTTTCTCGTTGTTCCTAACTAAAGAGTCCTTGTCGGAGCTGGTTTTTGAACCCAGAATTAAAGCTTCTTTATTTAGTCCCGGGTCAAAAACAACCAAGATTTTTTAGCTGGATGGAAGGTCGTTTCTCTAACAATGATGATAGTAAAGCGGCTAAGCGCACATGGAGGGTGCAGCCAATACTAAGGACATGCTTGAATCCCTACTAGACTGTACAATCCAGATTGTGAAATGACGATGAACGTGGAATTTTCATACATACATTTGACTATATGATTTATATACCTAGCTAGACTATTTATTTGGAAATTAACAGTGAAATGAATCATGGGTAGGTGAAAAATTTAATGGTTAGATGGATATCGTGTGAGGTTAATGAACAGTCGAGATAACCAATGTATTACGTGTACATGTGAAGATAGTTTTTTTTCGATGAGGATTAATATAGCAATCTGAATTGTGCAATATGTAACCAAGCTGTGTCAAGATAGGAAGGAGTAGATCGTGCAATCTGTTGGTTGTTGCGTCCTACACGCGTTTTGATCACCCTCGATACATGACCTGGTCGTCTTGTGTTTTCGGTTGTTTATTACTATAGCTCCTGTACAGTCCTTGGAGTACGTCGTTGCACGCTGCGGAGATCGAACCTTGCCTTTTCCACAGTACGAGTACTCCCCTCTCTATCTCTGTCGCCTGGTTAAGGGAGCGGCCGGACTCGAGTTTGTTGCCCTGCGTGGCCATTTCTATCCGGTCTCTTAATGTCCCTACAACAGCGATGTCGTCGTCCTCGTGTTCTTGACAGAAACCCCCTCTGCTTCGTCCTGATGATGACTGGTGAGCCAACCAACCGACGCGTCCCTCGTCGAGAAAGAATGCTTGTCAAGTCATCAGCGTGCACACGCGCGCTCTTTCTTGCCGGCCGCCGGCCGCCGGCCGTAGCCCGTAGGAGATCCATGGATGATGGCTAACAGTGCACCGTAGAGACCAGTGGTATCAGCGTTGCATCTGCAGAACTCCATGCAAGCGGAGCAGCAGCAGTAGGGTGGGAAAATATGGGCGGCAGCGCCGCGCAGGCAGCCAGCAGGCACAGCCAGGCCGCGTCCGGCCGCGCCGGCCATTCGCGTGCTGGCGCCGGTGACGCGACGTCTCCGGCCGCCTCGGCGCGGCGCGGGCGGCAAAGGCTGGCAGGCTGCAGAGCATCCAAAAAATATCACCGTCGAGGCGTCGACGATAGATGGTCGCTTCACCGGCTCGGCGAATCAAAATCAATATGAATGAATGGGGCGGTGAAAGGGGAGAGAGAGACGGGAGGAGGGGGCAGCTAGCTAGTAGGCGGAGTAGCTGGGTGAAAAGACTGGTGAGGTGACGACCTTTCCCCGCCCGCAGAGTCAGTGCTCCCGCTGCCGTAACGTGGAAAGGAAGACCCTGCTGCTACTCCGGCCAGCCATCCGTGACCGTCCGTCGTCCAGGGACGGACCGGATCGGACGATGAACATCCATCCTTTCCCGCTGCCTGCCAGTCCGCCATCACGCCCACGAGGTGGATGTCTACGTTCCCCAGGTCCCACCGGCGAGGGCCCCGGCCTGTCTCCCTACCCTCTCCCATCTACGCTTTCTACTTTCTAGGGTCGTCGTCGTCGTCGTCTCCCTCCCACGGCCAACGTCCACTAGCGGGTGCTCCCGGGCCTTCCCGCCCGTGCGCGTTGCTGTATGCTGCACACGCCATACGTACAACGACGACGCGCCGTGTCTGTCCTCCGCCGATCGTCGCTGAGCTAGTCCCACGTACGTAGGTAGGAAGCGGACGGACAACGATACATGATGCATACCAACATGGTGAGCAAGAATGGGTCCCTAGGCCAACTTCGTAGTTCCGTTGCATCCACTTTTAATCATATTACGTCCAGATCAAATTAATATAATTAGTATGTTTTAGACATCGTGTATTTCAAAATAGAGCCAGTATCATTGTAAAACGTTCTCAGACAAACACCTCAAATGTTTTTTTTCTTCTTAATACTAGGAGAAATCGAATGGCTCCTCAAAAAAAAATAGAGCTGTAAAAATTTCACATGAAGTTAGAAATATTCTTAAAAACTTAGTAGAAATTTCACACCAAAGGTATAAATCCTTTCAAAATAAAGCGTAGGGTTTCAAAAAAGCTCAATGCTGCAAAAACCATATCCAAATATTCCCTGTCAAACTGGAGACTTTCTGAATGGAGCATCACTACTCGCGAACTATCCCTGTCAAACTGGAGACTTTCTGAATGGAGCATCACTACTCGCGAACTATCCCTGTCAAACTGGAGACTTTCTGAATGGAGCATCACTACTCGCGAACTAGTGGTTTTAGGGATGTTTGCATCTTTAGTCCGGACTAAAATTCATGTCACATCGAATATTCGGAGGTTAATTAGAAAGACTAAACATGAGCTAATTATAAAACTAATTACACAGATGGAGGCTAATTCCCGAGACGAATCTATTAAGCCTAATTAATCCATCATTAGCATATGTTTACTGTAGCACCACATTGTCAAATCATGGACTAATTGGCTTAATAGATTCATCTCCCAAATTAGCCTCTATCTGCAATTGATTTTGTAATTAGTCTATGTTTAAAATTCCTAATTAGTATCTAAATATTCGATGTGATAGGGATTTTAGGAGCTCCTGAAGAACCAAGCGTGGCCTTACTCGAATACGTATTCTCAAACTCCGTTTCAAAAGGCGGTCCTAGATGAAGACTAGGTAGGTGCAGCACAGCATCGCCTAACAACTAGGCACTTTTTTCTGCCTAGAATGATCTAGGAATTGATCCATGCACGAAGATAGGAAAAATTAGAGAGGGGGAGGGGGATGAAGTGTGGTCAAGTACCTCAAATATGCAGATAATTTATAGTTACATTGTTATATTGATATATTTATTCTATTTAATAAGGTATTGCTTTAACTTGCTAGAACAAGGTCAACGCTCTAAGAACGCCTAGGCGGCTAGGCGCCAAACGGAGCCTGGGCCGCCTGCTTGGCTCCTTGCGCTTTTGAAACATTATTCTTCAACACCCTAGCATTATTCTTGAACATTCTCATCACTTTTCATTAGTGGGTATCTTGTTATGGTAAATTTTAGATCAAAAAGTAATATACGATGAGAGAGATAGGACTTGAGAGTCATGGAAGAGCCATAACAAGAGGATAAGTTGCCTGTCTAGATAGAATTGAGTTTCTTGAAAGTTTGCATGATGGTGAATTTAGATAAAAATGGCTCTTACTCTTACGATGTCTGATTAGTATCCACAAGATACTTTTCTGATTTTTTGCATCAAAATACTTGAATAATTTTACTTTCTATGGTGATAGCATGTTGGAGACGGCTTACCACGTTCACATCCCTTACCCTATATACTCCCATTAGGGAGCTATGAGGTCAATCCCTACCTTTGTCAATGATTGTGGGTAGGATGCTATTACTATCCCACGCATTTTCTATCCCTACTCAAAAGCAAGTTTGCTACTTGAAACACCAGCTTATGTGAAATAGCAACACCAACCTTTTATAGTGTGGGATCAGCTTATGTGAAATAGCCACAGCAACCTTTTATAGTGTGGGATGCATCAATATTTGCACCACTACCTGTTCTAGGATGCACAACTAGTTATGCATCAATATCCTTCGAAAAAGACTAGCCTACGCCTTATCATCTCTCTATCATCATTTTCTGTAGACTCGGATCCAAATTATGAATCACCCATTTTTCAAGATGAGAATCATATGTGCTTTTGAATGAAGGCCTTGGGACATTGGTCCATACAGAATTTATAGTCAATATAATAAATTAAAGTAGTTTAAACCTCTTGATAATAATAATAGCTTAATAAGAGCAACTCCAGCAATAGCTCTCAAATCAATCCCCCAAAGGTCAAATAGGGTTCTATCTATTTTTTTAAGGGCCACAAAAATATCTCCAACTCCAACAATAGCCCCCATGGATAGAGGCTTCCCTAGAGACCCGCAGCAATGGAGGGTGGATGGAGAAATTTGAAGGTCTCCACAAAATTGGGAGCCAAACAGAGGGTCTGCTGGAGGCATTTTTAAGTGCGCCCTCTAACCTTAGGATAGGGACTATTTAGAGGGTTTGTACTATATATTGATCGCATTGACTAATTTTTTTTCCTAGGTTGGAGATGACCAGCCACACTTTCTTTTTGCCTAAGTTTGTTTTCTTGCAACATATAAAAGTGCAGCAAGAAACGACCTTAGACAGCAAGAAGAACAGTTGCGAAACAAACATGCCCCGGTCGTAATAACGCATTCAAAGTTCAAATTCCTCTTCTTCCCAAATTCGTCTCCGGCCGTGTTTGCGCAGTCGTGTGCTGCATCGTCGTAGTCCTAGGCTGCCTGCGCGAGGCTCTAGTTAGCGAGTCAAACATCGCGCGTGCACTATTTGGTCTCGCTGCACGTACGGTATGGCGTAGGTAGTAAAAGCAGCGAGCCAGCGTGCGCAAATACAGTGGAGGCGACAACGGATAAATTCGGACATTATCCAGGTCATTCGGCCCAGG
>NC_028453.1:38315603-38321263 GCF_000263155.2 Setaria italica
AAAACGTGTAGCCCAGGGGTCCAAAAACAGAGGGGGGGAGACAAGGTAAATATTTGGGGGAATAACAATGCTCACCCACCAGATCTTTTTTCCCCCCGCCGATGCAAAAAAAAAAATGGGGGCCCCCCCCCCGGTGGGGCGGGTTTTTTATATAATAGAATAAAGCCCCCCCCCCCCCCCCCCCCGCTGCCGCAGCTGCAGCTCCGTCCTCTCCTCCTCTACAGTCTAGCGGCCTCCCAGCTATATACGCCCACCCTCCCACCTCCACTGCGCTCCCCCGTCCTCCCTCCTCGATCACTGCTACCGCTAGCTCTCGCCAGGAAGGGAAACTGCATCTGCTGATCGACGGCCACCAGAGCGGGAGTGTGATCGACGAGGTCGTCCCGTCCGGAGCTCAGGACTCAGGTGAGGCCACCGGCTGGAACTGGCCGTTCGATCGATGCGCGGCGGGTCTCCAATTGGCGTGTCGCGCCGCGGCTCTCCCAACTGATCTGTAGCTAGCCAGTGTGCGTGCGTCAGTTCCTACGCTGCCGCAGCTAGTAGCTCCTGCAGCTGCTGACCTCAGATCAGGCAATTTCTTGGGATGTGATGCGCTCTGGGGCGCGCCGTACGGGCGCTCTGGACCAGCTGATTTCATTCCCCCCCCCATTGCAAACCCTAGTTCTTTACTCCTCTCCTCTCCCTTTTTCCTCGAATTAAGTAGCGGCAGGATCCAGGACCACGAAATCCCGAGCTCCTAGTTTACTAATTTGTTCTTCTTCCCCCCGGCTTTCCGCCGCCTCCAAAGCTTCCAACTTCTTCTTCTTCTTCAGAAGCTCAGGATTGTACTAGCTCACTATTTCTAGCATGTAATCGAGCTCGCTGATGGCGGTGAAAAAGCTCCGTTTGATTCTGTCTCTCTCTTGGTTGGTTCCTGGAGTCGGAGTTGCACTAACCGGTCGAGGGCGTGCGTCATGCAGATCTGAGGCGCGGAGGACATGCAGGGCGGCGCGGCGGCGGGGGACGCGCCGCGGCCGAGCCGGTACGAGTCGCAGAAGCGCCGGGACTGGCACACGTTCGGGCAGTACCTGCGCAACCACCGGCCGCCGCTGGAGCTGTCGCGCTGCAGCGGCGCGCACGTCCTCGAGTTCCTCCGCTACCTGGACCAGTTCGGCAAGACCAAGGTCCACGCCCAGGGCTGCCCCTTCTTCGGCCACCCCTCGCCGCCGGCGCCCTGCCCCTGCCCGCTCCGCCAGGCCTGGGGCAGCCTCGACGCGCTCGTCGGCCGCCTCCGCGCCGCCTTCGAGGAGCACGGCGGCCGCCCCGAGGCCAACCCCTTCGGCGCCCGCGCCGTCCGCCTCTACCTTCGCGAGGTCCGCGACAGCCAGGCCAAGGCGCGCGGCATCGCCTACGAGAAGAAGCGCCGGAAGCGCCCGTCCTCGTCCCAACAGGCGCAGCAGCAGCAGCAGCAGGCCGCCACTCCCCCGCCGCACCAGGCTGCGGCTCCCGCCTCCTCGCCGGCCATGTCGGACGCTGCCGCCGACGCGCGGGCGCCGCACGTCCCGGAGGCCGCCGGGCACCCGCACCACCACTTCTTCATCCCGCACCCGCAGTTCCTGCACGGCTTCAGCCTGGTGCCGGGCAACCACCACCACCACCCAGAAGCGGTCGCCGCTGGCAATGGCAGCAGCAGCAGCAGCAGCGCCGGCGGTGCCGGTGCCGGCAGCGGGGACGAGCTAGCGCTGGCGATGGCCGCGGCGGCGGAGGCGCACGCGGCGGGGTGCCTGCTGCCGCTGTCAGTGTTCAACTAGCCTTGTAGCTAGCCGGATCGAGGTAGGGCTTAAGCAATGGATGGATTAATCACCACCCGGATCGGAGGTTTATCTTTATCTAGTGTTAAGATCGATCTCGTCGTGATGGGTCGATCAACACGCGTACGTGCTGCTGCTGTTCGTATGGATTTTCTCTCTACTCGATCTCTTTTGGTTGGTTGGTTACATGCTTTTCCTGCAGCTGTATGCTGCTGGGAAATAGTAGTGGTACTTGGTACTGTAGGGTTTGCAGGATGCTGCTTGGTTTGTGTATGCAATGCAATGATGATGGAGATAATATAATGGAAGGCTTAATTACCAGGCTAATACAGTTCTTGAGCTAGCTCTCTGGTTAACTTTTGATCTCCCTTCTTGCTGTTCTTTATAGGTTGTGCTTCCTTATATTGCTTCCTTTCCGTGGTTTTCTCTTCTTTTGAGATGGCATGCATCCTCTTTGTCCCAATATTGGCAGTGTCTTGATCGATCTGCCCGTTCGAATTTCAGGTATATCTTTTGCCCTAATTGATTGATAAATATTACTCTCAAAGCTAAGTGGTTCCAATTTCTGGGTTCTTTGTTCTTAGTTATCTTGATTTTTCGTATGAATTATAAGTTTATAACCGCTTGTCAGATTGTATATACTGTAAATCATGTATGTATGATCACTTCTGTGTACAAAATTAAAGGATTATCCAAATAAACATCAACCAGCAGTCTTCTTGGTGATAAAAAAGAGAACCGCGCAAAATTCAGATTTTACTCTTAACTATAAAATAGAAAGGATCTTTCTCTTACTGTTCAAACAAGAATATGCATATATTTACATGATCTGGAGAAATTTTGAGTAAAAAACATAATTGTAGCTAAGTAGTAGTCGCAGCAGCAAAACCCGTTCAAATTATGCATATATCGTTGAAGGTAAACGACTAAACATGAAAAGATTTATTTTTGTTCCTTCGCGAATGTCTGGAAGCACGTTTTTCATCAAGACAAGATGATTACCTGCTCAAATTATTCAGAAGAGCGTTGGCTGGACCATCACTCATTGTTCATGCACTGTGCTCTGGTGGATTTCTGCAAATAACAGTAACCAACTCCGAAATAGGAAAAGACCGGAAAGCTTAGTACTATGAAAACAACTGTACTTGATCTTCCACGTCCATGTGTTCTCGTGGTCGTTAATAATAAGCTTTCATAGTTTTGGTAACAGTACACACAGTTTCATCCTCATAAAATTCCTTCCCTTACCTTCATAATTGTAATTACGTTGCTATTTCATTACATATGCTGATGTGTCATCGTATTTAATGTACATGAAACATCTATGAAAACTCCATTAGGATTAGCCTAAGTACCTTGGCATTTGAAATTTATTTTCAAATATGACGGATTGAGGAGATTAATACTCCTTTCATTTTTCATATGCTCCACCTCCTTTTCTAGTTGACAGTATGCATTAATCCTAGGACTTGCACTGTTCGAATCCGCGCGCGCATATATATGACGTTTCTTACCTCTTATAAATTGTAAATATTCTACCACAAAAAAGTGAGAGATGAATCTTTCTATTTTAGAATCCCTTCTTACCACAATTTACTGTCTCCGCACACGTACATAGACTTCATTAACTGTTTAAGCCACAATGTAATAAACATATGGTAGTACGCGATAGATCACTATTGCATGGCGCTTGCTTGTGCGAGTAGCCAATTAGCCATGTTCTTGTCCGTTTCGGTAGCCATGTTCATGTCCGTTTCAATAGCCATTAAATTGACCACCACTACGGAGTAGCATAGCACATCGATCGATTACCACTTACCAGCTGATGAAGCGACTCGAGCTCGCCGGCGGCGGTAGTACGGCCCACCAAACACCATCTCCATCTTAGCTGGTTCACCCCAACCACACACAAGCTTTCTCATCACTCCCACAAGAATCAAGATCCAGTGTAGCAGGGACGATGCATCAACGGAGGATGCGTGGCGCCGACGCGACTGGTTGACGTGTGTGCGGCAACCAGCAGCAACCATTTTGGCCTCGCAAAAGAGGAAAAACGTTTGGTCCATGGTCATGTTGAAACGAAGGGCCGGGAGTTGGCGTGTTCTCACTTTCTTTTATCTTTCTTTCCCCCTCGAGGTGATGGAACGGCCATGGGAATCCGTGCGGCTTTCTTGTGCTCGATGATTAGGGGCAGGCGAGGGCGCGAGGCGATGGATGGATCATGGATTCCCAAATGATTTGATTCCTGAAGGCCGGAGAAAAGGGTTCACTCATTGCCCCGATCATCAGACCCACCCCGATATATGGCCAAGAATTTTCTTCTTTTGCACACGGCTAACTGGCTAAGCAGTAAGCACACTGCCGGCCGGGCCTAATCGTGTCTTGTCATTTACTACTACATACAGGAGGAGTAGTGCCGGTCCTACAGTGCTGGGGACTAGACGAGCACAGTGAGTGTGCAGTGCATGGTTCAGTTCAATGATGCCTATAGTATGTAAAAGGAATATCAGGTTTATTTTTTTAAAAAAAAGGAAAATTGTAGAAGTTTTGTTACATATATGCATCTTTATGTTTGGTGAGGATGTTTTGCATTTGAACAGACACATTTGTTTTTTTAGATTAATTGTTCTCACTAAGTACTTCTCAGGTCCTTGCAGCAAGCAGTCTCAGCCTCTCAGGTGGTGCAGTACATGCCGGCCACGGCCAGCAGCCCAGCACCTGTCTCACAGTCACAGTGACTATGGATTCTTGTGCAGCCGCTGGCCTCTCCTTTTCAAACAGTTCCATGGTCGCACCAGGCAATGCATAATGCACGTACCTCCTTGCAGGACTACTAAACAAAGTCCAAAAGGCTCACCTTGGTCATTGCTCAAATGCAGGCATGATTAATATCTGCATATATACAAACAGAATAAAATATGCACTTGCCCTATCAGGAATGAGGCCTCTCACACTGTGCTCATCAGGCCTTCAGGCGGTAGCTCTTGTTAGTTTCTCCCAAGCAGAAAGGTCAAGGCCAGCACCCTACTGTGTTGACCAGCTGCTACATGCCATCGTGCACCATGCACACAAAGTAGCGGTGGTCCTGGACTTGCAAAGTTGGTGCATCGCGTAGCTTGATAGCTCGCTACGAGAGAAAGGTTTCCTAGCGTAGAGGACGACAAGCCATACGTGTGAATACCGAGGAACAATGCAAGAACGTGCAATGGTGAGCAGCTTTTCACTGCACCTGCAACGCACCTTCCAGAATCCAAATGATGATAAAGATGCACATCACGCAAGTCGTGACCCCGTCTGTACGTGTTAAACTTTGATCTTTGTCGTCTCTCGTGAGTCGTGATCCGTCTGTACGTTGTAGGGCCTGCTTAACACTGGCTTTATTATTGGGATGCATGACATTTCCTGCATGGAACAGGGACCTGGTTTGGATTATCTGCCTGCACACGCTGGTTAACTTAACCCGGGAGAAAAACCTGTCTGCAAATGGGCCGTGTGGCGGGTCCGGCCAATCATTTTGACACATGGTAGGACACGCATGCTCGCTCGCGTTCGTCCAAAACCACATGTTTTTCGATCCATTTGCTGTCCCCTATCTCCCACTGTAGATGCTAGAGTAGAGAAGCCTTTCTGTACTGGAATACCTGATTTTCCCCTGCCAAATTCATGTGAATTTTCTAGGATATAGTAGGATACATGCATTCAACCTGATGGATGTGTACCAAACTGAACAGTACAAGGTTTGTTCAGGCACCATACTATTGTTACATCTGTTACATGTCACTTCGGCCGATCACAGGATTCACTCGAAAAGGGAAGATTTCGGGCGCCCCATGGGGCTGTTTGGATACGAGATGCTAAACTTTAACAGTG